>NC_051161.1:23720757-24020757 GCF_013339745.2 Dermacentor silvarum
GGACGCTGCAACGAAAAGGTTATCCGGTTACGACGAATGCGTTAGGAATAATTTAACTGTCCTTGGATATGTTTACGCTACCAGTAATATTAATATTCCCAGTAAACCAGGAGAAGGAAGAGCGCGAGGCTGCTCGCCCGGGCATTCCGTGCGCTAATACAAGGAGGTTAGCTGTCAGCACTATAGATCGATCGATCATCATCATCATCATCATCAGCCTATATTTATGTCCACTGCAGGACGAAGGCCTCTCCCTGCGATCTCCAATTACCCCTGTCTTGCGCTAGCGTATTCCAACTTGCGCCTGCGAATTTCCTAACCTCATCATCCCACCTGACTTTCTGCCGTCCTCGACTGCGCTTCCCTTCTCTTGGTATCCATTCTGTAACCCTAATAGTCCACCGATTATCCATCCTACGCATTACATGGCCTGCCCAGCTCCATTTCTTCCGCTTAATGTCAACTAGAATATCGTCTACCCCCCGTTTGTTCTCTGATCCACACCGCTCTCTTCCTGTCTCTTAACGTTACTCCTAAGATTTTCGTTCCATTGCTCTTTGTGCGGTCCTTAACTTGTTCTCGAGCTTCTTGTTAACCTCCAAGTTTCTGCTCCATATGTTAGCACCGGTAGAATGCAATGATTGTATACTTTTCTTTTCAACGACAGTGGTAAGCTCCCAGTCAGGATTGGCAATGCCTGCCGTATGCACTCCAACCTAATTATATTCTTCTGTAAATTTCTTTCTCATGATCAGGGTCCCCTGTGAGTAATTGACCTAGATAAACATATTCCTTTACAGATTCTAGAGGCTGACTGGCGATCCTGAATTCTTGTTCCCTTGCCAGGCTATTGAACATTATCTTTGTCTTCTGCATATTCATCTTCAACCCAATTCTTGCACTTTCTCGATGAAGGTCCTCAATCATTTGTTGTAATTCCTCTCCCTTGTTGCTCGATCGATCGATCGATAGTTGGCACGAAATCGTGGCTACAGGCAGTGCAAAACATACGCGAAGGCAAACGCAAGAGAATGAAGACGCGTGCGCTAACTTACCACTGTTATTATTGTGACAAACTTTAGATACATACTACCACAATAACAGACGAACAGCGTAACCCAATAAACTCGGAATCCGCGTGCCAGTACGCAAAGCAACAAGCACTAGCTCTGACCCACAAAAATCGCAGCCTTTTCCGAGTATACCTAAGGCACGCGACAACGTCGGTTGGTTGGTTGGTTTGCTTTTATAACGTCGCCAAGGATGCACTTCGCCGACCTCGATCCCACTACACCCACTACACTACTCGGTATCACGGTGCGAAATGCAGTGGTCAAAATAGGGTCGGCACCCGCACTTGTTGCAGTACTCAGCTAAGTGCTCCACAACACATTTGCTCATTATGTTTTCGAGCTTCCCGTGACGCTCATTTGCACAGAGTTCGTGTTAAGAGAGCAGAGAGGCAGCGCGTCTTAACCACGCGTTTATTCGATGAAGAAGCCGAAGTGCCGAGGCTCGAGCACAGCACAATACTTCCCGCCGCTGCCGCCGGACTTCTTTCACCTTTTCATTGCTTGTTCGAAACTGAATACCTGCCATTGATGGTAATTTTCTGTTAAAGCGATGGCGTTAAGGGCCCCGTGTGACAGAAAAGTTGTCGCAGTTTCGCCCGAAAGGCGAAGCATCAATTGCGATAGCAAATTTGTAGAGAGCTATACGGAGTAAGGATAGTAGTTTTATCAGCTGTACAAACTTGGACATGCAGCAGCACCGGAAACACACAGAACTGTTGTCAACGCCGTCGGCGTTTTGCCTGCGTTCGCACAAAACGCGCGCGGCGTTGGTGACTGTTGCCGGAGCATCTGGGGGCGGCTCGGAGGTTTTCGACGAGATCAGAACGGGACCATAGCCTCCTCTATAACAGTATAGAGGAGGCTATGACGGGACACTTGTCAAACAGCGTCGGAAGTCTATACCACCTTCTCGCCTCACAACGTTTTATATAAATAGGCATTTTGTGCCACAGCTAAACGTCGCCTCCCTTCGCCCCCCCCCCCTCCCCCACGGCCTCTCGCGCGCCGGAAGAAGGCGCGTTTGCTCTACATATATGGTGATTGTAAAGGAGGAAAGAGACTCCTACTTCTGCAGTCCTTAAGGGAGCACGGCGCAGAACGCGCGTTTGTTCTCCGCCGTGCGTTCATTCCCCGTAAAAGCGCGCGCCCCTCGCGCTCTTTCACTCGCACATACAGCGTTCGGCGCGCGGCGCCGATTTCATCTCCATTGACGTCATACGGAACCTCACGGCGACGGCGACGGCGACGGCGACGGCGACGGCGACGGCGACGCCGACGGCAGAAATCTGCTTTTGAGTGTCCATATAATTGCTATCGCAATAAAATCCGGTTTAGGCGTCGGGATCTGTAGCCGGTGTTGGCGTCCCGTGAGCGAAAATTGCCGAATATATTCTATACGGCACTAAAGTTCTTCTTCTATCACTAAAGTTGCTCGCACCTTGTCTTACATTCCTTACAAAGTTATTCCTTGGAATTTTGAGAATAACAGCCTACAAACAAATGTCATGAAACAAAACACCGACAGTGCATGTCTTTCTGTGTTAAATCTTTCCAGCCTGAAATATTAAAAGTGGAAAACATTAACAAAAGATCGGCCCACGCAAGAGGAAACCCCGCCTTCGTCCACAGCGTTCGCCACCAGCGTTTCCCGGCAAACATTACGGTTACATAAGCTGCAGTTGCCGAGAAGCGTGAGAAGCAGTCAGGGATATTTGAATGCTATCGCGTTCCACTTTTAAAGGTGAAGCTTAATCGTCCTCCAATTAAAAAAAAATTATTTTAGTTCCGGAATGAAGAACCCAGGCGGCGGGATGACCTTGTGAAGTAGTCACATGCGCAAGTTTAGAAAACAAGATGTTCTTTGGCTGTCGATTGGTGGTGTTGTTGTCGCCCTAAACATATGGCACGTACCCACTAGGGGGATTGGCCAAGGTTCGCAATGTACGAACACAAGGAACCTCGCAGCTTTCGTCCTCGTTTCGTCGCTGTTCACTGCTGAATGCGCGTCTCGCTCACGAGAAACGTACGGTGCGATACGCTTTCACTCTCTTTCGTTCTCGCTTCGACCACGAAGTCTTCAACGAGAAAAGGGCTGCATGTTTACTGCTAAGTGCGTTCCTTTGCATCTTTATAAACCTAGCTTACGCTCGTACACACGGGAGGGCGCTGCTCGAACTGTTCAAACACGCGGAATTTGTGTTTGGCTCATACCAGCAGGATCTAAGTCAGTGTTTCGCTGTGCACATTGTCGGCTCTACGTCTTTCCTATAAATAAAATCTCTTTCTCTCTCTTGCATAAGAAATAAATTATTTCGTATACTGCAACTCCAAGCCTGTAAATAGAGGGTGACGTCTTGTTTCCAAAGTATCGGTCTTCCTATGCATGCCCAAGAAAGGCGTGCCGAACGTTCTTTCGTGTATACCACTATTTCGAGCTCCATATTAAAAAAAAAAAAATGAACCTCTGTTCAAGGTAACTGCAAGCAGCTTGTTCAAATAACCTTCCAAGAGTTCCTACGCCGAAAGCAGGCTATTTTTTCCTCCAAATTTGTAATCAGCGTTTTGTAATCGATCCTACCGCGCTCAATACTGTAACCGGCACAAAATTGAGAGTATTATACCTGGATATCTTGTGGGTTCTTGTCAGCTATCAAGTCGTCAGCGACGGCAGTTCCTCGAAGCGGTACCCTCTCTACATTCAGAAAAATGGGCTGGGGCGTCTGGAAAAATCCAAATGTTGTTGTTGGTAGCTTGTACGTGACTGTATCATAAAGCCAACCCACTCGAGCACACAGGTGGACCCACAGTCCTGTTGATACATATGTAGTGATTGATCACATAGACAACACCGACCAGCGCACCTAGCTGTATGCCTAGATGCAGCCTAAGAGAGCCTTCAGCGATTCAAATTCCACATGACTGTCAGTGCGGTCAAGTTATCACGCATGAACGTTGAAGCAGGAGGCACTGGTTAAGCAGTACTGCTCACCGCCCACCGGCCTTGTTCGGCGTGACAGCTCAGTTAAGTAGGAATCAATGACGTGCTGTTGCGTTAAAACATGTATACATGAAAATAGAACAGATAAAGAAAGTACGACTATAGAATAATAATAATAATAAAAAAAACCACCGGCCAAGCACTCCGTACAGATGGTTAACCAGCGAAGCTGAAAGGTGCGGCCCCGGTGTTTAGCAGTGGGTTAATCCCGACGCTGTATTGAAGCGTTTCTCAATCATTGGTTACATGTTTGTGTTTCTAGTGGAACGCAAGCGCCAATGGCGGGTGTATCAACGTCAACGTGGCAATGGCGGGAACGCATTCACCGGGGCCAACACCCGCTTTCGGCGGGAATTTCTCGAGCGGCACTTTGGATTCTGCTGCGACGAAACGTCCACGTTGAAATCGCGAAGTGGAACGCAAGCGCCAATAGCGGGCGGACGCTGCTAACCACGACGCCGAGCTAACTCGAGATATCGAATGCATGCGACAACGGTGAGCCGAGGAGCCGGCGTTGCGGGCAGAGTAGGTACGACGCAGAGAACGACGTCACTAGCGGCGCTGCCGATGGCGCGCGCGCTTGGGTGCGACGTAGAGAACGACGTAACTGATGGCGCAGCCAATGGAGACGTTTAGCGAAACATGGGGACGAACGGTTTTTCGTTTCGCCTAGCCCTATACAGCTTTCGCTGTAAAAACCCAATTTCCCCTTGTTTTGAAAGCATTTACAGAACTGTCCTGGAGGGCGTCTGCGCGGCTCTTTGTTTGGGCTCCTTGAATAAAACTAAAGGTAGCGACATTCTTTTGTCTTGCCGCCGCGGCTGCTGCGAGGAGCCTGAGAAGAGGCAGGAGAGAAGGTCTGTGTTTCCCAATTGGATGAACGCCGTCACGTGGTATTTTTTGCGCCCTTTTCTAAATTCTTTTTTTCCACGTCTCGGCGCTCTCGCCACCATGACAGTTGGCTGTCTAGTTGCCGCGGCGAGGCATTCGCAAGGGATTTGACATGTCTTGGCGAAGTTTCCTGGCTACCCGCGTGATTGCAGAACTCTGTTTTAGAGCACAGCTCTTATACGTCCGTTCTTGCGGCGAGCGTTGGCGGCGGCGGCGTAACCGAGCTAACGAGTACAGCGAAAGGTGAAAGCGAACGCGGAGCGCAGCGGGGGATGGAAGACGCGAGGCGGAAAGCGGAAAGCGGATGAGGGTATGGCGAAAGCGTGAGAAGAAAAGCGTAGTGCGGCAACGATGACCACGATACGGCGCCAAAGTAGCGCGCGTCGTCTGGGAAGTCTGTCGGTGGCGGCTGCTGTGAATCGATCGCGCCCCCGCGTCACCTACTCGCTGGCTCTCGCGATCTCCAGATTAGCGAGGCAGTCGCGCCACACTTCGCTCCTTTCGCAACGTGCGGCACGAGACAGATTGTCCGCGCCAGCCAATATATCGCGAAGTGAAAACACGTACAGAGCTGCGCTCAAATTTCGCATTAGGGAGTATCGTAATTGTCGGTGAACTTTTTGTTTTGTTTTATGTTAGGGATTAATCTTAAGGGTATTGAAGGTGCAAAAGTGTCGAACAGTGCTTTTTTTTTTCTTTGTTCACGGTGTACGGAGCTCAGGCATGGGTAAGCTTATTATGCACGGATAGACTTCCGCGAGGGTTGCTTTTTCGGTGCTCGATCAGTGTTTTCTTTCTTTTTCTTTTCCTGCTTGCGCTATCGTCAACAAGTGTATGAAGCTGTCGGCTGTCATATATCGCGCTAAAAACGTAGCACGCGTTATGATAGTACTACTCGAGAGTGTGTAGCTTTGTCAGTCTATGCTTCTGTTAGGCGCTGCAAATATATTTTTCGAGGACAAGCTGTTCATGACAAGTGTAAATGATTTTGACTATTGTAAGTAGGCTATCTGTCCTGAGCCGTCTCGGCAGAATAAAGTGGTGCTGAAAGAAAGGTTTTAAAGCTAGGTTGTGGGCTCTATTGACTTGGAAACTGCGCAAAAATTTGGAAATGGCTAGACAACCACTAGCTCAGATTATCAAGATGTATATAATTGGAAGACGTATTATATATATATATATATATATATATATATATATATATATATATATATATATATATCCTAACTGTTGCATTGGCAAAAAACCGTAGGCAGAGACGCATAGCACGTGTTCGGATGGATGAAAACGTGATCATTCCTATCATGTGCTGCGTGGTTCAGCTTTGTAACAGTCGTGATTTTGCGACGCGAAGTCACGTTTTCGCGTTTCTGCACCCCGTGTTGATGTACACAGGGTGTTTCAGCGAACACAGTAAAAAATTTTATAAAGGTTGGCTGTGGCAGATAGCATAATTCTAGTTCATGAGCTGGTCTACTTGAAGAGGTGGACATTACTTGCACAAAAAATTGAAATGCATAATCGACTAAGTTAAAGTAACAAAAAATGCACAAATTAAG
Source organism: Dermacentor silvarum (assembly GCF_013339745.2). NCBI lineage: Eukaryota > Metazoa > Arthropoda > Arachnida > Ixodida > Ixodidae > Dermacentor > Dermacentor silvarum. The sequence continues at coordinate 23,727,279 of NC_051161.1, forward strand.
TTTTTAACTAATTACCTTATGGCCCATATTGCAATTTACAATTCTAGCCGTGGAGTTCGCAAGGCGGATCCACTTGGAACGAATTCTCAGGATAACGCCAGTTTCGAGATATTAATCCCAGAACTTTGCAGAGAAATGCGATTGGTGTTCCAGTTACTTTCTTAACAAAACGTCGTTTTATACATTGAAGCACAATATCAACTCGAATGCCAATGCATTTCTCCGCAGAGTTCGGGAATTTGCGCGAGTTATACGTGTTTTTATTAATTTGGCACAATTGGTTGTGGCACAAAATCGCGCACCGGGTTCCTCACATAACTATACCTTGACTTGATTAGGTAGCGTGCCTTCATCGAAAAGAAGTTTGACAATTAACGAGCTACCGGATCGATTTAATTCCAAAATCATGACTGTTCAACTTGAAACTTTTTTTTATGTCGCTGATGTCGATGACACCAGAAATGACATTCTAACCGGAAACCAAGTTACAGTTTTTCCAGGACGGCCTGCGTCGTTATACATCTACTGCAATTACGTTTTTTCTGGCGTTGAATCGCACTGCGGTAGTTCAGCCAAATTTCCAAGATTTACACTGAGAATCTGCTTGCACGTAGAATTTACTTTCTTCGAGTCGTCAAGAGATACACAGGCAATCGTATAATACGGAGTTCAGCACGCCGACGGGGCCTTGCTCTCTCTCGTGCTTAGCTGCCCTGCGGTGTTTCCTCTTCAATCTTCTACGACGCTGTAGTCGATGTTGGAATACATGGTCTCGCTACTGCACAAACAGGAGGAACCAGACACCTCCAAGTAAGCCGTGGCGAGTTCACTAATTAAAGTACAGGGCCCCGAGCGCGAAGAGACGCAAGAGACGGCGTGCCTTCGTTCATCACCTCGAACGGCTTTATAGGCTACCACTTTGACGAACTAATTATAGGCTACCACTTTGACGAAATTGTTGTTGTTGTTCCTCTGCGCAAGTGGCGCACGCCCACAGTGGGGTATCGGCCAAGAATTTGACAAAGTTATCCGAACAAAGCACGAAGATGATGATGATGATGACCTCAAAATGTGGCCCATACCCACGGACTGGCCAAGAGTCGAGTGGCGCAGGCGAAATACATTTCTGGAGTAGGCTTGTAAATCCCAATAAATTAAATGAAGAGAAAAGGCTGAGTGTGATTGAACAGGCACATTTGATCACTTCGTCTTCGTCTCGCCCTTTTTATTCGACGGTTGTAACTGAATGTGTAAGCTATGGGAAAGACGTGTAGAGAGCACACCAACACACATGCACTCGTATATGTGGAAGCGCTCGGACTCTTCCGCGTACCTTGACGTTCGTCTTCCTCGCACGAGGAAGAGTTTACTTAGACGAATACTTACTGGTGACTGGCGGAGAGAAATTTTCGTAACAAGACTTGTTATAAAGTTGGAAGAAAAAAAAAATTCAGTGCCATTCCACTCTGTGAAGGTGGATGGCCAGCGAAACAGTGTATGTGATGATTGACCGTTGCTCGGGTGAAACGTTCCAAGTTTGCGGGATCGGGGCCACATGGACGGTTCGCATTCATCGGTTCGCATTCATCGTTCGATGGTCTCTTTCCGCTGCCGCCGCGCCCTTTCCTTTTTCTGTTCACACCGTCGTTCTTGGTAGGCACGCTGTTATTCTTCATACCGTACAACACACGGCCTACCCATTTCACAGTCAGAGCAGAACCCAGGCAAGGAGCCTACTTCGAGCATGACGTCAGGAGACAGAAGACACTCAGATTGGTAGGTACTAGTTTGAATACGCGAGATGGCGTACACGTGTATGGTGCGAACGTAGACATGGCAGACGTGGGTCAAAGTGTAGTATCTGTTCTTATCAGCTTAATATCCGATATGGGTTGTATTTGGACCCAAGATATTAAACTTATTTTTGCAAGTTGGCGGAGTGCTTGAAGCCTGCTTCACCTCCGCCGTGGGTCGGCCCGGTATTGCATTATCTTCGGGATCGGCCCACGGTTTTTGGTCTACGGACACCGATCCGCTGGAAACTAGCCATATACAGCTTCGCTGTAAAAACAACACTGTAGTAGGAGCACATTAGGTGAAACCAACAGCTATGATTATGATTCTGCCTGCACTTTTAGTTTGCGGTAAACGTTGGATTAGTGACAGCTCTAGGCACATCGAGTCGGGCCGCAGGGACATAGAGTGCGGCAGATGACGGGCAGCGGTCATGCCCTTGTTTTCTTTAGGCAAATTTAATGCACACATTAAATTTACTTTTGTGTTCTGCCTCTCGTACAGCCGATACGATTGCTACGTGAACGCCCTCCTGATAGAAACTTCATCAGCTCAATACAACGATCCCATACTGTCCTGGACTGTGAGGACGCGTCTGTATTTTGTGCCCCTGTTTCACATTTTAAAGACAATGTCTATCTTCGTGGGTGACCCCTACTTTTGTGCTATCGGGCATTTCTTTCTTTCTTTCTTTTTTGGCGTTTCGGAAATTCACCGCTTGAGCCTTGCACGCGGCCATTGAGCCATTTATGGTTCTCATTTGGTTCGTTTGGTCATCAATTGAAAGACATATGTATTTAATCTCAGATTTGAACGTGTCTTTTGCAGGGGAGTATCTTTTTGTGCTTGTTTCTCGTTCCATCTTTCACACCACACGATCTGCAAGATGTATACACCACACTTGTTTTGGCCAAGCTTAGGTCGCCAATTCTGTGCACCTCTTCATCCGTTCCTCTTTGTTTGCGGGCCCATTATTGAGGCGGCATGACAACACCCGAGGAGGGGCTGCTCGTCATACCAGCAATGTGACGATGTGATTCGTCTCATGCCCGGCGCGTGATTGAGCGCCTCTCTCTTTCTCTCTGCTACGGGATTATTTGGAGAACTTCCTTTCGCCCTTGACATGGTTATACGCATGCAACGGCGATTACGCGGGCATGCTTATGACAAGGGAAGGAGTGCGCGTTTGCGCAGGTGAAGTGGCTATCGAGCAAGTGACGGCGGAGGGCAAATTGCGCGCTTATCTTAATTGGAGCCGAGTGGCATCGCAGTGTCGGCCATGGCGGAGCGGCAGGCGCGCCACGCATCAAAGTGAGTCTCTTCTCTCTGCGTTGGATCCGTTCGCTATTATGTTACGCGGAGAAAACCCACGGACATTGGCGAAGCAGAGCACGAGAGCTGTCGATCCTCGATGAAATGTCGAACCGAATCCATATGCGGTCGCGCATGGCATCGTCAGGTATACGTATCAAGGGCACTGCGTCGTGAACGACATCGCGAGAGTCTTTACCCTTTCGGGAAAGTGGAAGTCGTCGTCCGAGTGCCCGACTGTATTATAGCCTTTGGATCGAATGCTCGAGCGACCGTCAGTGTGCTGTCTTGAGAATGTCCTGATATAGGTCAATTTCTCTTGCGCGTTATGAATAAATTACGTCGCTGTCATGTCTCTCTTGGGGGCAAGGTCGCGTTTCGGTAACGAACATTTCGGAACGAGGATGATTGCACAAACAGTTGGAAATCCGAAAAGGGGGGTTGTTGTTGTTGTTGTTGTTGCAGAAGGGTGGTTATGCAATCCTCCCCCTCCCCCAAAGCTAATCAAGTACACCCCCTATACCCTCCTTTTGTTTGGATCTCCAGCGTTTGGATCTCCAGCACTGCCCTGTCAGCGCGGTTTTTCCGACTTTTCCGCCAGAACAGCGCGCCCGGAGCATTTTTTCTGCTAAAATCCAGCACTCGCTGCCGTTTCTTGCCCAAGTTGTCGCGTCGACCAATAAAAATGAGAATGCGCAGCAGTACGTATCTAGATAAAAAAATAAGGAATACAGTGATGCTGCGGGAAAGTTCCAACTACATACTGCCATTGAAGCACTCAACAAGTGCCAATGAGAGGCAGAGGTGTAGCCGAGGAGGGGGTGGCGGCACACCTGGCACGTGCCCCCTTCCCGATATTTTTGTGTACAAGTGTACCTGGCATAAAACGACGTGCCACAACATCCGCCTGCTTCTTCACCCCCCCCACACCTCCTGAAAACATTTCCTGGCGTGAGACCTCTAACTGTAGCGTGAGAGGCCTTCCCTTTGATGAATGTATTTCTGCAAGTATTAATTACACTCTCTGTGAGCCGTTGTCCGAAAGATCATTCTCTACTCTCCACGTACGGTCGATGAGCGTAGGCCGCTTGACTGAATTGTGTGACCTTGTTATCATACATACGCATAGAAAAAAAAATCTTTATTCCAGCATAGTGTGACGAAATAGGGACATTCTCACTGACATGCATAAGGTTATCAATGTTTTGCAAACGAATATTGTGGACAAGGACGTTGAAGTTTCTAATCTGAGTAACCTGACCAGGATTGTGCCATTGAACCGAACACACTCGGCGTGTGGTGATGGTGACTAGAAGCTTAAAAGCTAAACCTGCGAGCTTGCTTTTGCTAGTTATGTATACATTTTCAGTTCTTATTATTTGGTATTACACTGTGTGGCTTCGCATAAAAACTTGAGATAGCTCCAGGCATTAGGCGCGCATTTTCTTGTGTGCATCTAAACCGGGATAGCGATACATTGTAAGCGTCGTTTTGTGGAGTTAGCATCAGTGGGTTCTTAAATGTGGCGCCACTTCAATTACATGGGTCCTGTTTTCTTGTTTGTAATTCCTATTTTACAAGACATGAAGGCATGTATACTGTTTTAACGAACGAATGCTTTTATGCCACCTCGAGAGACATTGCGCTGTGTTCTACGGTTATCCTGCAGTATTCTGACGAACTGCTGCACAGTAAACGTGAGCTTCCGAATTGGTCTCATCTTTGTAACTTCGAATAGTGGCGTCTGCGTGTATTTGGCTACAAAGAACAGAGAAGCCAATATAATGCGAGAAACCGAGAACACCATTATCAAAAGAAGCGAATATAAGAAGCTAATGGAAAACAGATTATAAAATTAATTCGCAGCGGCGTCATAGTCGTACGATCGTACAGCTCATAACTACCCCCCCCCCCCCCCCCCCCCCCCTTTCCTTCCACTTACGCTCACCACAAAAGTGCTGATCTGCATCTGCCCCCGGTTCGCAGTTAGACAACGAAAGTCACTGGCGTTACGGCTCCTAAATATAGAATCTGAAAGGACAGGTCCTAGGCCTGAATAGCACCTGAGAATCTTCATCGTTACGCTAATGTCTCCGTTACTTTTTCAGCTCAATCGAGTTGACAGAGTATAAACATGAAGGCAATGACTTGTCGGCTGTCAGCGTCCTACAAATCAGCGAGCACTGGTAAGAAAAAACTTTTGTATCCTTCTGACGGGCGCATTTGATGCGATATACAAACTAGCTTCGCTTTCCTCCTCCTCGCGGGTTGCTGTTTTACGGCGGGGTCATCGAAGATAGTTTAAAATACGTAAATTAATTGCGCGTAATAGCTCTACGAAGTGTTGAAAAGTCGGAACCTCGTAAGTGCCTGCTGTAGTCGCTGGAATGACTGACGATTTGCTTTCTGGCTGAATGAAGATGCGAGAGCACTGATAAGTAATTTAGAATAACACACACGTGCAATGCAAGCAGAAGGCAGCAACATATATATATATATATATATATATATATATATATATATATATATATATATATATATATATACCGCGCACATAATCGTAATATCTGCAATGTGCCGCAGTGGCCTTCCATCGTTTGAGAAATGAAGTATCGCGGGAAAGCCATGTTACAATTCTTGATAGGAGTTCGTTGCAACCGCAAAAACAATGGATACAGTGTGCCGATCTCTGCACTTCTAAACAGCATGTATGCTATGCGGTCCTGGGTTAGGCGATGCGTTGCGCTGAGGGGCAACAAAGTTTTGTATGGGATCCCTATATGTTCATATATGTTATTATCGAAGTACCGACTGTAGCAGCATATAGACGAGGACGCAAGGAGGCACACGAAAGACACAGACACAGCGCTACGCCAAGATATATCATGCCAACAAGCCCGCAATTGCAGCACTATATAGTGATTACTGAACATGGCCTATCGTTGCTCCTTGGGAGGTAACATTTAGTAGCAAGTCTTCCGTCTCTGTGGTTTTGCCCGAGCTGTTTGGCTTCTTTGAAGGCATATACCAACATGCCCGGTTAGCGATTCTATTTTAGCCCCGACGAATTTTCTGTAGACCTCGTGAGCTTGAGGTCGCGATCTGCACCGTGTGATGGGAAACACGAGACTGCGCTGCTTGCAGCGATGGCGAAGGGCTCTGCGTCGAGACCTCCGAGCTCTGCGTCAAGTCCAGCGTCGCCCGCGCGTCTTCCGGCGGCTGCGAAACCGAGGACGACCTGTGGTTCGAGGAGTCCATCCGGGCGACCGCGCTGCAGGTGTTCGTGCCCTTCCTGGCGGCCGGCTTCGGCACGGTGGGCGCGGGACTCCTGCTCGACATGGTGCAGCACTGGCCTGTCTTCCAGAACGTCACCGAGCTGTTCATCTTGGTGCCTGCGCTTCTGGGCCTCAAGGGAAACCTGGAGATGACCATGGCGGCTCGCATGTCCACTCAGGTGCGCAGGAAGCTCCCGCGTGTATATATAGCATTATATAGGACCCAATTACGCAGGCACATTTCGGAGTGTGCTGGTTAAATATGGTCTAAGTGAAAACGGCTATATACATTCGTTTTCTGCCTGTCTATAGAGTCGTTATATGGAACGCTTACAAAGTTTACCCTCTACCATGGAAGATCCAAAGGTGGCAGCGATTTCATATTTAGAAAAACGAATACCGTATATGTTACAGGGGAAGTGTGCCGAAAGTTTTCCCGGGGGAACTCCATGTCACACTGAATCCACGTTTAGGGAAAATAAGGGGAATGTTAGGTGTAATGCGGGACGATCGAAACTTTAACGTTTCTGGCTTCTGGCTCCATGTCACACTGAATCCACATTTAGTGAAAATAAGGGATATGTTAGGTGTAATGCGGTGCGATCGAAACTTTAACGTTTCTGGCTTAATTAGGAGCTGTGCGATTAATTACAGAACCCTCCCCCCTTCCAATTCTCATGCAGTTTACAAGGTTAGGTTTCGCCGATGTCCTCAGCGAACTAAACGAAGCACCTCGTTTATTTTTGATGAAAATAAGGGGAAGGTTATGGGTGATATTCACACCGTAGAAACACTGTCACGCCATTGGTCTTGTGACGATTTCGACAGCCGCTGTACTTTCCGTCCCACGGTCTTGCTTTGTTACTTTCATTCAACAATGGCCATGTTTAGTGGTATCATATTTATTCCAAGAACCAGATTGTCGCAATGGAGTATTACAATAAGGTTTGTAAAAGGGGTAGCTGGTTTTCTTATGTCAAAGTGAAGGTTGCCCTACAAGGTTACTAAGAAAAAGGACATCGGATTGGCTGGTTGGTTGTTGCCTCTGTGAGATGGCGCAGCCCGCTCTGGGATATTGACCATGAATCGAGTATATTAAAAGGGTTAAGATTTTTTTAGGATGAAATAAATTGAATTGAAGTTAGTAATTTGTAATTGTGAAATAAAAAACGTTAACTCTTACATATGAAGGCTAATGTAACTAAATATTACAGTAAAGAAAGATGTGAACACACAAAAAAGCAGAAATATCTATTTTAGCATGCAATTCTTTCTGTCTTACACAGAAATTGTCGAAGGACGAAACTGTTGCGCACTTCATTTTCGTTTGGTCTTCCCCTCACATACCTGCAAGCATATAGCGAGACTTCAAGGTAATTCTCGGAAGCAGTAAATCAACTTATTTGGTCCACGCAGAAATGCAGGCGTCTATGAAATAGCAACACGCCAGAACAAACTTGCTCTCTTGAGCAGTAGTCGAGCAGAGTGTGAAAAAGTGTCCGCGGCCGATTATGATTGACATATTTAGGGTTGTGGTCATCGCTTATGCTCAGAAGAAAAACATACGTACGGGTAGTTAGCCATCAGGAAAGCACGCATACTTTCGTTAAGAGCAAGATTATGCCAAGTACACTGCCGTATACGGTGCGTTGGGGAAATGAGCATGGGAAACAAAAGAAAATTTGAAGCAGAGTAACAATACCACGGGCGCCGCCCACTAACACTCGCAATGGCGAGCTGCGTGATTTCTTTAGACTGTCGCCAGTGAGACGCGTGACCAAATACATGGTTATTTCCGTACGAAAAAAAATAAATAAAATAAACGGACCATTTGCCGAGTTCAGACTGTTTGACGCAGTTCACAGAGTTGCGCTGTAGGTGATATCGATGGTGCCGACAGATTGCGTTTAGTGGTCTCCTCACGTCCTCGACAATGACACGTCGGCAAGGAGTGGAGGTGGGAGTCGGCTGAATGGTAAACTATACAGTATATCCGCAGTTTATAAATCACGTCTTGCAGCGCATGCGCGAGCAGGCCAACCTGGGCAACATGGACACGCTGCGCGAGCAGTGGAAGTCGGCCAGCGGCAACATGGCGCTGGTGCAGTGCCAGGCCACGGTGGTGTCGCTGCTGGCGTCGCTGTTCGCCGTCATGATGGGCTTCATCACGGAGCGCCACTTCGACATGCGCAACGCGCTCATGCTGTGCGCCAGCAGCTTGGTCACGGCGAGCGTGGCCAGCCTGGTGCTCGGTTCGGTCATGATCGGCGTGGTCATCCTGTCGCGCAAGCACCACATCAACCCGGACAACGTGGCCATCCCCGTGGCCGCCTCGCTTGGAGACCTGACCACGCTGGCGCTGCTCTGCCGGAGCTGGGTCGCTGCTTTTCGGTGGCACTGAGGATGTGCGCCTGTACCTGTGCGTGGTCATCTTCTTCCTGCTGTTCATCCCGCTCTGGGTGCTCATTGCGCGCAGCAACGCCTACACTTCGTCCGTGCTGTGCAGCGGCTGGATACCCATCATCTCGGCCATGGCCATCTCCAGGCGAGTATGCGTGACACTCTCATCTGGGTGTATATGTACTGTGGAATTAAGGGTTAACCTCCCTCCTTTCTCACCTCGGTTTCTCCCTTGCCGTCTCACCCCGATATATATATATATATATATATATATATATATATATATATATATATATATATATATATCTTGCATCCGGGTGCTTCCCCGATCTAAAATAGTTGCACAGGAGGAGAAATTGCACTTATTCGAAGCTTTTCGGGTCGTGTACTGAAACGGTAAATGAAGGCGCTGCGCAGCTAAGTCGCTAAAATCTCGCCAGTTGTTCTGTCATGTCGCTGAAAAATGTTGTCGGTCGCTAAATAGAAAAAAAAAAAGAAACTGACGCTAACCAGACAAGAAAGTCGCTTAATCTAGGGACACAATCGTTAAAATGGCAACACTGTGTGCTACCATGTTACTAAAATGCTTTCAAGAGAGATCGTTTGTAATATACCGAATGTATGTACACTTTGCAGTTAACTTTTGTATGTTGGACATTGCGTTTATGTTGGACGTTGGAATTTTGTTAGTTATGTATATTTCATGATTCATACTGCAATACGTATTCTCCTTATGATTATAAGGCTGTACAGTTATAAAATGTACGCACCTTGTAGAAGTCATTACAGCTCCGTTCATTCACCTGGTTTGCAAAAACAAGTATGTATCAGCTTGGACCGATAACTAGGCCAATGGTCTGAATATTTCTGCAAATACTTCTTCCGTTTTTGATAATGAACTTCTATTTTATTGATTGATTGAGTGATATTTGGCAAAGAGAGGGAGCAGAACTTACTAGAGAAGCCCACCTTACATAAGGCCCCTGGGTCTTCGCTGCCTTTATGCCCGGGTTGTCCTCTGCCCGGGTTGTACCTTAAAGCTGCCGGACGGGGTTGTGAGTAACTTTACGCTCATGCAGCCTCGGTGGTTCTATACTGGATATGACGGTGCCGACATTCGAGAATCTGGCCGTTTTCCAGCCAGTCATCAGTGGTGAGTCTACCACGCAATTTGCTAACTCCTCTTTGTACACTCGTGGGCTTATAATCACATGTGACTGTTGACTGTTGTGTGCAGGGCATTCAAAATGCATGTACGTACTTAATGGTGTCGCTTACTATTTCTGCCAAGACGCAGGTACATCTCGGAAAACCCGTACACAATCTGATATCCGTGTAAGCCGCTCGATATTACGTGAAAAGCGCATTTTCTCAAAGCAAACGAGACCCCACCCCTTTACTCTTCTTTGACATAATTCTTATTGTAACCAAGACAATAAAACAGAAGAAAGAAATGAGGCAAAAAAGGTGATGCTAATGTACTTTGCCAGCTTTCGCTTTGCATCTTGACCAGTTGTCAACAGATGACTCTGTCTTACCTTAGCAAGCTTGCAACATTCATGAACCTTTCTTTGAACACACGGATAAAATTTGGGATAGCCGTTCTCCAGTCGGCATAAAGATTTGTCATTCTTCTAAATTGATGATAAAGCCCAATTGTATACGCGCGCCTCTATGTGTACATTATGCGACAATAGGTGACTATATGCCAGGCAGTTGTGACATTATATACGGGGGGATAATTTTTAAGTTTTATGGAATTAAAAAAAAAGAACCACCTGTTGCAGATAACATAATTAGCTCTTGAGATGTATCATTCAGGGAGGCGGACAATACTTGCACGAGAAATCGAAACATATATTCAACTAATTAACAATAAATTGGAGGGCGCTTAAGCTTCGCCTTTAAGAGTGGAACGGGATAGCATTCAAAGGTCCCTGACTGCTTCTCACGATTCCCGGCAACTGCAGCTTATGTAACCGTAATGGTTACCGAGAAACGCTGGCGGCGAACGCTATGCACGAAGACAAGCTTCATGGTAGAAAAGCGGCCTCTTGCGTGGGCCGATCCCGGAGGTAGTACACAGCCGCACTAAAAAAAACTTTCATCATTTTCAGGTTTCTGTTATTGTTTCGCACTTTTAATATTTCAATCTGAGAAGATTTAACATAAAAGGCGTGCGCTGTTGGTGTTTTGTTTCATGGCATTTGTACGTGTGCTTTCATTCTCAAAATTCCGAGGAATAACTTTGTCAAGAATGTAAGACAAGGTATGAGCAACTTTAGTGATAGAATGGTGTGGCAACATAACCCGCATATGTCCGAAGCGTCGACACAATAAGCAGTTCTTCGCAAAGTGCGTGAACTTTTAATAGCGGAGCTGTTTAAGCTCTTGGTTAGGCCGCTTAGTGCGAACAAAAAAACTCCGTCTGAGGATGACGTCATCGCTCGACGAGGTTACTACCCTCTCCCAGGTTATCCTCGCCACAGCGCGATGCGCGGCCGACGTAACCGGCGTTCGTCGGCGTCGAGATGCTGCGACATCCTGCATTTCGCGCCGGCCACGTCACCCAGAATAGACCGCATACGCGTCTCGTCGAGCAAGATGGGCTGGTGGAGTGCTGCGCTTTCGCTGGTGTGGCGTCCTCGTGCCGAGGGCGCTCGCGCGTCAACGCTACGTTGGACTATAAAGTGACCTTTAAAGACTGCGCGCCGACCCCGAGTACCGATACTCGGAGTCGGCTAAGTTTGGCTAAGAACCAGCCAAGCCAAAGCTAAAGTCCCTAGATTTTCTGCTCTTTTTTTTTTTTTACAAAAAAAGCAAAAAAAAAAAAAATGTCTAGGGGCTTTAGCCAAACCAAGTTAAGCAAAGGAAACCAAAGTTAAAGCTAGGGAAGGGCGCCCAGCTTCGCTGTTTGCCCAGTCTTCTCATAACTTAGTGTGAAGCTGCCCCATTTTTTTATTTATAACCTTATATATATATATATATATATATATATATATATATACATACATACATACATACAATACATACATACATACATACATACATACATACATACATACATACATACATACATACATACATACATACATACATACATACATACATACATACATACATACATACATACATAAAGCGCATGTGTTCTGCGGTCTTTACAAGAGGCGCGCTGATGTTACGCATGCCCTTTAGGTGTGGCGGGGAACCTGGTGGCGATCCAGACGAGCCGTCTGTCTACCTACCTGCATCAGCGCACCAAGATAGGTGCCCGCCCGCTGCTCCAGGCTGGAGGTGGCATCTGCCTTGACCCGTGCTCGGCCTTCTTTGGCAAAGGTCGCAACGCACGAACCGCTCGCGTCCTCATGATGATGGTCCTCCCCGGCCACCTGGTGTTCACCTACACCATCAGCTTCGTGCGGCCCAGTCGCATGGCCGTCACGCCGGTCTTCATGCTCGTCTACTTTCTCGTCGGCACTGCTCCAGGTTTTCCTGCTGCTGTACCTGTCGCGGTGCATGGTGTACTGGATGTGGGCCCGCCAGATCGACCCGGACAACGCTGCCATCCCGTACTTGACCGCACTCGGAGATCTGCTGGGCATCGGCCTGCTTGCTCTGTCGTTTCATTTGCTGCGCGCCTTGGGAGACGTCAACGCCATGCGCGCGCAACAAGTCGCGGACACGTACGAGCCGACAGAACTGGCCGACGCAGTACTGACAGCGGACGGCGGCTGATGCGGTTCAGTTGTGGGTGCTGTCGGGAACTCAAAGGAACAGTGTCTGCTCCCAGAGTTGTTCTATCATATCAAACGCGCGAATATTTGCTTCAATATTCAGCCATATTTCCTGTGAACTATTTTCAGGCGGGATATATGGAGAGTATATAATACTTTGTTAAGAGAGTGTTGGAGGGGGGGGGGGGGGCGGTAGTGTGTATATACTTTGTTCAGTATCTTGTCAGGTTGGCCGAGTAGCAGGTCAGAACATTGATTCTGGCAGACCTCTCAGCTTTTCTCTCTTAATATATCTCTCTTTGTCAGGTGGGCGTGAGAAATCTGCAGACGAACGAAGCGAACAGTTTTAAACAGCTAGGACAGATGAAGAACCACGTGAGTGCAGCACTGTTCTCCGAGCAAGCGTGCCAGGTACTCTGCTAACGCATTGTCTCCAAATGGTCAGTAAGAAATGCAGTTTGAGCGAGGCGGCCAAGAAGCAATTTGAGGATTTGAGCCCTGGCTTCGCGGACGGCATGAGGCTATAGTGTGGCGCCAGCTGCTGCATGGTTATCCAACATTGTTACACCCGATACGCGTGGATTATTTTGTATCCTTCTTAGCGCTGGTCTTCGTTTGACTTGGGAATTAAGTACCAAACATCCCGTTTCAGCACGTCGGAACTTGTAGATTTCCTTCGCCTAGCACGTCTGGGGACATGCTCGACGAGGAAGGGCTGTAGGTTCGTCGTGTGGTAAAAAAATTGTTCCTATGGAGCTCTTGCCATCTGTGAGATTGGTCGAGTTTTGTATAGTCTGTTTCTGGTAAGTTAGGCGCATAGGGGAGCGCGTCCTACCTCGTTATTACATATAATGGACGCAAGTGGAGGTTCCTGTGAGTTCTTCAACGTGACGTCGCTATATTGTGTTGCAGAATCAAGCGTTGTTTCCTTCTTTTGATCGCGCGCTCTCTCTTTTTACCTATGTGTGTATATTGTGGGTGTCAGCAGACGTAACAGGCACTCGTAGCAAGAAGCGGACGAGCGTTTGTAATAAACGCTGCATTACGTGGCGACGTCTGTTGTAGTTTATTTGTCGAGCACGGGCGGCGAGACATTTAATAAACCTCTAAATTTGGGACTTAGCCATCGAGTTTCATATTTGGAAACGTTAAGTATGATTAGCTTCGTAACTGTTGTCATTGAGGAGCTCTCTGCTTGCACGGATTCAGCGGTACATTTAGTTACAGGAGGCTGCAGTGGTGATGGTTAAACTTTCTGGTAGTTGGCTCCATCGGACTGGCGGCAGAAAGGTCAAAGCATTGACGAAGTGTCAGCATGGCTAGCCATCGAGCTCATGCGTAAAAAGCTGTTTGTATAGACACGACAGGCAATGTATGAATAACAATTAAGGGACATATATGATTCTACGGACGCTACCACACCTCAGAGCTTCAGAGCGGTGTAGACGTCGAACCGGAGATGGAGTGCTTTGATCCAACACGATCATGCTGACGATGATATAATCATTTTTATTCTTGGTCAAATAAGGAAGTAAACTTTAGTAAGGCGAGCAATGTTGGTCCTTAAGATATACAAGGAGGGAGCAAATCACCCTCATCCGTGTTTTGCGAATTACATTATAGTAAAATAGACTCGTCGTGTACCTCTTTAGAACGCGTAGGACTTCGCACTTTGTCGATGATGATGTCTGGGGCTGCAGAAACATTCCAAGGAATGTATCGGAGGCGGGCCGATTGAACAGCGTGCGGGGAGTATAGCCCGTGGAGACCAGTGACGTACACGTTTGGCGTAAGCTGCGGCGTAAGCTCTCACAAACGCCCTCGCCCCTTGCTACCAGTCGGTTAATGCGCATCACTCGAAGAACAGTCTGTGTGGCGTGTGTTCAAGAGCGTGCCGATGCTGCTGCAGCTGTCGCAGTGGCCGCCACACGAGGTGCTCTGGTGGCTGTCATCACCGGCGGAGCCTCGAGCTGGTGCCTTGCGCGCAGATGTCGGTCCAGGTCCCTGCGGCGGACCAGCCTTTTGGCGCACAGCGCGCAGCGGTAGGGTGAATCCCGCTGCGCGTGCAGGCGCACGTGCTTGTTCAGGTTGGACGGGTCACTGAACGGCCTGCGGCAGAATCGGCACTCCAGGGGCTTGTGGCCGGTGTGCGTGCGCACGTGGATCTTTAGGCCGTACCTGCAAACACGTACACGCTGCTTGGATATGCTGCCTCGTATCTCGCGTTCTAGCAGATGCGCGCTTAAAGCACTGAGCCTTTAGGCGATGAGGCTGGAAAAATCACAGGTTCGCGTTCCTTTCTGTTGTTCTTATATCGCAACACTACCATATACTAAGAAAACGTTGGTTCGGTGTATTTTGTACTATAATACGTACTTTATACACCGGCCAAAGTTCAATTCATTGCTGTTCTTGGGTATACCGTGGCCGAGAGATGAGCGCGTGACATGTGTTCGAGTAGTGTATATACCTCATTCTTCTTGGATGCAACAGGCACAGTGGCAGCCGCATGTTAAAGGAGGTGAGTATACCCTTTATCATACCAAGTTTTTGAAACACGTGACCGACCAAAGAAATATCTGCCAACTTGTGAACATTAAAATTCGGAAAATCCAGCAGACATGACCGAGAGAGAGAGACAGGGGGAGGAGGAGGGTTGGAGGGGTTGCCCTGGGTGCGTACCTTCTGTGGGACACGCACGCATTTTATTGCAATGATTTACCTTTAGATATACAGCCACACAATCCGCCACAAATTTTGAACAGCAATAAATTGACAAACAGCACATTCTTTTTGAGAGAACAGTTACTTTTGCAGCGACTTTTATGTTGCTGATTTTACCTGGTATAACACTTTTGCAGACTAAACCTGCACGAAGCAAGTATCCATCTGTTGTACTAGGGCCCTTTGACCGTTTGAAGGTTTCCGAGAATATACCTACGGAGGCGGAAGGGCGAAAATTTTCACGAACAGAATTTGTCGTAAAATTTGACGAAACTTTCGTAAAATGGTAAAACGAGGCCACATTCGTAAACTTTTCGAAAAATTCGGGAGAGTTGGCAGGTGTGCCACAGATGATGTGGCCTGTAGCCACTCCTGTGTGGCTGCTGAAGGCCCCCTTTTTCACACCGTAACTGTAAGTGGTCACAGCGCTTCAATAATGCCCCTGCCGGATTCCTGAGCTAAAATTTCGTAACCAGGCTTTCTTAGCGTAAGCTTGAACACGGAAAGTAACTGCTCGTCGTACAGGAATCGTTAAGGAGCGTCGTTGAAGCGCCATTTCTGTACTTCGGTCGAGGAATGAATGGCCAGTGCTCACCTGCGCGAGTAGAGCTTGCCGCAGAAGGCGCACGCGTGCCTGGGAGGCGCCAGCCTGGGCGGCTTGCCGCATGCACGCGTCCAGCGCCAGGTGCGCCTTGAGAGGGTTGGGCTGCTCGAAGACCGCGCCGCAGTCCGGGCACGCGTAGCACCGGTGGCCGCGTATGTGCGCCGGCGTCAGCGCCACGGGCACACCCAGTTCGGCCAGCAGCGCGGGCGAGAGCCACGGCCGGAGCTCCTCGCCCGCGCACAGCGCGCGCGTCGTGATCAGCGAGAGGCGGCCGCACGACAGTCGGGACACGGTCGCGTTCTGCTCGTGGCAGTCGCGGGCCAGCCGGGCGCACAGCGGGTTCGCGGACGCCGGCAGGAGGAGCTCGAGGCCGCCGCCGGCGCACGCCACGGGCAGCGGCCGCGTGACGGGCCGCGAACCGCCGGCGTCCAGGAGCATCCGGCGCAGTGGCTGGCTGCACGAAGGTGCCGAGAAGGGCCGAGACCGGCAACCCGCCGGCAGGGGTTGCGCAGCCACGAGGGCCGTCTCTTCGCCGCCGGCACTCATGACGGGGCTTTCCAACCTGGTAGAGTTCAGAAGACGAACGTTATCGCCAGGAAACGAGCACCGCTGTAGCGAATTGACGGATATAGCGAAACTGCGGACATAACGAAATTATCGCAAGGAAACAAACAGCGCTGTAACGAATTGAAGGATATAGCGAAACTGCGGACATAACGAAATTATCACCAGGAAACAAACACCGCTGTAGCGAATTGACGGATATAGCGAAACTGCGGATATAACGAAATTATCGCCAGGAAACAAACACCGCTGTAGCGAATTGACGGATATAGCGAAACTGCGGATACAGCTAATTAAGTGTAGAACAATGTGGTTAAGTAAATGCGACAGTTATAAGTGTACATCTATATATAATTGTATACGCGCTGACTAAGTATTACACCTTTCGTATGCGGTGCCACTATTACGGTGATTATAACGGAACCAGGCATTGAAGATAATTTATAGTATCACCGCACAAAGGATGGTGAAAGACGCGGGCGCTGACTCGCACCAGAATTTTTTTTATTGGGATAGCATCCAGTATGCGTACTGGAACAATGCGCATGCTCCATGCAATGCGAAAACTAACAGTGACGTACAGCCTGTTAATCATCCATCAAGGTACAAAACCTCAGCGTCATGCAAAATGACTGACGTTCTGTCTATATATACCCGTGTCTGGATTCTTTTTTTATGTTATATAGCCTCAATGGCTAGCTGTGCATGCCTTTTCTTGCCTGCAGTACAATATCTTTTTTTTTTTTTTCGAACATATATACATGCATCCACCACAGTGTATACATGCAAGAAACGCAAATGGCGGCTTCCGCTCAACGACCTTTCATGCTCACTCTAGTGTTAACGCAACGCCCAGTTTGGTTGTGTTGGTGATTCCGCACGTGGTCGGGTAGTGGTAAACAACTCTCATTGAACATGAGACAAACGGCTTCTTTTATTTTATCGTAAAAATTTCCCTGTGTAGCGGTCTCCTGCATTTCCTAATCTTATATGTCCAATAAGGAACAGACACATCCAAATTTTTGGGGAGAAGAAAGACGACGTCGTCTCCGAACATTTTCTTGACATTAGTTAACCCCAGTGCGAAAGCTGTGTACGTAGTTAGTTAGTTAAATTGGGTTTAGTGGCGCAAAGCGACTACGGTTATGCTGGGCCAACCACAATGTGTTATAAAATCAAATTTAAAACCAGCAAAAGCTGTTCCGCGTTCTTTTTCCGGACAGCTGTTGCTACTAATCTGCTTCAGATTTCTTTATTGTTACTTTGCTACAAGCAAACAAGATCAGATTATTTGGGTATCCAGCATCCTTAAGAGGAAGCTTTGGATCTAAATACACGGAAATAGAGAAGTCGTTTTTCTTGGCAAACACAGCACCGAATTTGATGAGGTGTGTTACATTTAAAAGATCAAGTTATAATCTAGGGACTGTAAGAAGCAGATTTTTATTTAAGCCATCGATTTTGTATAAAAATTGTTGAAAATATCAACAGTTACAAAAGCAAGGCTATCAATTTTACAACTCTGTAACTCAGCAATGAAAAACGATATCAAAAGTCTGTGAACTGCACCTAATAATGTATCTAAAGCGGACATAATTGATCTATTGTACACAGCTATAAAATGTACCACTAATATTTGAGCAGAATTTTTGCAAAACCCTTATGAACATTGTAACAAGTTCACATAAACTGTAAATTCATATATCGAATTTATCCGCTTTAGATGCTCTAACGGGTGCAGTTCACAAAACCGAGTTATCTGTTTCTTGTGCAGAGTTACGAATTTGTAAACTTCGTGCTTCTATATTTTTTAAACTTACAAACTTTTGGCAAGTTTTTAAAAATTCAAGCCATAAATCAAAATTTTTCTTTTTACTGCAGTCACTAGACTTTTTCTTTCTCTCTCAAATGCAACAAATTTCATTCAAATCGTTTCAGAGGTTGTCTCATAAAAGTTCCACAGAACTCCGCCGCGTCACTAGCGGTGAGTAGGCAGACTGTGGCTATGACAGATATGGATGATATGAAAAGGCTAACAGTCAAGATGCAGTGAAATACTGCCATAGAAACAGTATGCAACTAAACTGCGGTTATAATTAACAAAGGAAACGATAGATGATGGACACTTTTCTCGAAACGGTATGGTAGTAGCATCTCCGCGTACTATAGCCGTACTCAAAATGCCGGGAGAAATTATGAAATGCTTAGAATACATATTTGGGGCAGAGACGCACGCGCTGGTTGGTGAAAATTGCCCGTGGCATCCTCACAGAGACTGCACGCTCAGCTACGACGTACTCAAACACGCGAGCTAAACAAACTGCTCACCATTTCGGAGCTAAAGACACCATTTGAAAGGTCTGAGGTTTCATCATTAGCCGATTTAAAGCCACTTCGAAACGAGTACTTCTACTGATCTCCGATTACCCCTCTCCTGTGTCAGCATAGTCAACGCCATACCTGAAAATTTCCGAATCGCATCACTCTATATAATGACACGCTGTCCTCGATAAGGTCCCCCTTCCTTTGGTGTCAACACTCTGACAGGTTGCCGGTTAACTGGTGAAGGTGGTTTATTTCTACTGGCAGTTGTTTGTCCTGTTTATGTGGTCTCGTGGCGAAAGAATGAATATAACGAAGTTAACGTCGAATCTGCGAAGTTTCGTTATAACGAGGTTTCACCTCATTGCGGTGTGGTCAAGACGGCTTCGGGAATCTGAGAGCAGTGCAAATTAACAGTGCGAACGACACGCTGGGGGGGGTGAAGGCTTCGTGTTGAATGTTGAGTAGGCGCAACGAAGTCCGAGTGCGTGCCTTGGTGCCCGTAGTCGCCAACGGAGGCTGTTCGTCGTAGCGATTTCTGTATAATCACATATTGTGCTCGTGAGCACGCTTTATGTTGGAGAACTGTTGGAGAAAAATAGGTTCGGTTGTCATTCACTAACCCTATTTCGGTTATACTTGTTGCAATAAGAAAAAACCTTAGAAATCTACCGACTCCAGGGGGAGACTATTTTCTAATTATCAAAATTTTAATTATTTGTTTTTTTTCTAAATTGAAGCATCGAGTTTGCAGTTACGTAAATAAACAGTAGGAAATGATATCCCAATTCTTTCAGGTGCATCTATTTGGGACATCTAAAGCGGACAAAACTGATGTGCGCCGCTCTTAAATGTGCCACAAGTTCGCGAGTAGGGCTTTGTAGAATTCCCGTAAGCAATGTAATAATTTCACATAAGTTGTGAAATAATACAACATGATTTTCAGATTCAGACCATCTAACGGATGCAGCTTACAGAATTGCGAAACCCGTTTTCGTCGCAGAGTTGCAAATTTATAAACTTCGTGCTTCAATTTTTTTTAATTCGCAAATTTTTGACAATTTTTGTAGGAACTTGAGGGCCTAGTTATAGATATTCCTTCCAGCGGTCGGTAGAGTTTAGCTTTCGCTCTTAAATTCAACAAATTTCATTTGAATCGGTTCAGGGTTTTCCAACCAGAGCAAAATTTTCGCGTTTCACACGTATTTTATTAGGGCAATAGGAGTATAGTTAAGATTTTTCTTAAATCTCAAGTTACTCTTATATTCGAAAGTAAAGCGTTACTTACGTTCACTTTCGCTCAATTTAGTTAACCGTGCTGGCCGACTTTCAAACCCCCACCGAGTTTTACCGATCGCTGCTAACAACATACAAGTGACACGACGTTCCACTAATACAAAACACTTAACAAGAACACGGCAATTAATGCTGCGAATAACGCTATCTTCAAGCACAAATGTTACCTTTAAGCACATCTAAATAATAGCGGTGTAATAGTGTGAAGACAGGGGCCAAATCAATGAAACTAGATAGACCCAAGTTCACGTACTCACCCTGCGAGCTTCCAGTCGGTTGCTTTGCCGGCCGAACTTTGAAGCCATGCGGGGCGGCCGCCTTTCCAAGAGGCGGAGCGATGGGCCGGTCCCAAGCGGTGAACCAACCACCCGCAGCGGGATCCCCACCACGCGCGCGAACCAGCTGCATGGCACGCTTGATCGCCGCGGCTGGTTTGTTCTCGCCTGAGGGTGCGCGGATCCCTTAAATAAAATAAAGACCCACTTTGAACCGTGTGCTGTATTCGTAGCGAGATCAAACAGCGGCGCGCCAACAAGCAAGCATCATCTTCTCCGGCGAATGTTGCAGGTGCGGACAGCGCCTCCATATACTCCGCCAATAGTGACAGAGTGTGGTTGTTCTTTTTTTTTAATTTTATTTATTTATTATTTGAGAACGAAGGAAGGCACTTGGTTACTGAGTGCTTCGTTTTATTCATAATATGGCTGCCGATGAAGGAGCGTGGTGACGCTGGTAGCCGTTCGCTCTTGGTGTCCTGGTACGACTGAACGGCACATTCCTTTTTTTTCTTTTTTTCATGTATGGCTCGGGTGTTATCACTGTCCAATAGAGAGCCCAGAAGAAATATTGATAGCTCACTTTATAATTAGAACTCGGTGATCGTGCCCGGACGGGAACATGCCGCAAGTCCAGCTGCCTGCTGCCTGGTTGCCCATTGATAAATACGAGGGTCTCAATACGTGGAATTGCTTAGCCACAGTCCTTGACCGTTGTCATCGCGATCGTCACTGATGCATGTTTAACGCGTATTGAGATAAAGTCATAACTGATTGACTTTGCAGAATATTTCTTGTTCAGGCATGAACCTGGCGCTTTTTTTAAGTTAACAGAATTAAAAAAAAATCAATCGCATGTGGCATGTAGCACAAATTAACTTCCTGCACCAGACTACTCGAAGCGGCGGAGATTACATAACAAAGAAAATAAAATGCATAATTCGCGTTTGCTAACAAATTTTAACTATAGCTACCTTGGGGCACATATTGTAATTCAGGAATCGAAACCAGTGAGTTCTCAAGGCACATCCTCTTGTAAAGAATTTTGAAACTAACAAGAATTAACACCAGTTTAGAGATAGGCGCCATGAAACTTGCGTTAATCATTCACTGCTGTCCCGCTTACTGTTTCTTAACAAATTTCCTTTCTATGCATTGAAGTGCAAAAATAACTCGACCCGTATTCACAAAAAGTTCTTAAGCTAGAATTGTTCTTAAAAAGAAATCTAGCCAATCCTCATACTGGACATAATATTAGCGAAGACACCGGTCAATGTCAAAGACGATTTGCGAACGAAAAGCTTCGTGACATCAGCCCCTGGAATGCCAGTGCATTCCGTCACACAGTTTTAGAATGCACGTTTCGAACCTAGCGACATCATCCGAATTCGTTTCAAGTGGACATGCATTGAGAACTCACCGGCTACAATACGGAAATTGCAATATGTACCCTAAAATAAACTACTTAAAAACTAATTAGCAAATTCAAAAAAATTGGTTGAATATGCATTTCGATTTCGATGAAGTGCGCCTTTGAGAGTAATCGCAGCTCGAGCAGTGGAATTTAGCTACATGCCACGGGAGAATTTCTAAAGATTTTGTTATTTTAAAGAAAGAGAACAGAAACGAGAAGCAAAAGAACAAACACCCTTACACTAGCTGCACCTGGGTCGCCCGCTCTTGCAGGAAACATCTCAGCAGTATATTTATGCCCTCACACCACCACAACTTAGGCTTGTAGTCTAATTTTCAATAACTAATATCGAAAGTGAGTCATGTCAGTCACATCTCTATTAAAAGTAGGAGAAATGCTGAATATAAACTGCGCTTCATATTGACACGCGTATAAATTGTTTATAATTTGGGTGGACGTTTCTCAGGGGCCAACACGTGTTACAATGTTATCGCCCAGCGCAAGACACGCCTTTCTATTATCGCTGGTTCTACCCGTTGTCTGTTGTGACCGCACCTCGTGTAATCAGATTGTATGCGCGACGCGAATTGGGGGGTATTTTATGGAAGGCACGTGGGCACTAGCGATGACGCTGGAACCTTCGGCGAGTCATGTACGCATAAAACCCGACGCGCTTGAACCCGCAGATCAGAATCTCGACGATCGCCTACTTTGATCGCCGCTGTCGTTTAACTGTGGCTTGAGTGTTCGCTTGTTTTGCTGCCAACAAGTTCGCTCATTAAAGAGTTAAATTCGTAACTCACAGTTTTGACATTGCGTCGTTCTTCACAGTCATATTACAACGTGACAATATAATTATGAGTTTTCCCTGAGAGGGGCTATTCTGTACAGCACAAGTTAGAACTATTCTTGCTGACGCGCGCCGGAAGGTGCAGTACTTGCTATTTATATATACTTCGGATCGTTCGTTTTCGGTTTCGTGTTTTGAAATACGGGGTTAAAAATCGGGTGCTATTTTAAAGGGAAACCGGGGAGAAATCGGTGTTTTGTAGCCCGGAAGTTCAAAGTTGGGGATATCTTCTGGCCGAGTTTTAAAAACAATTAACGCAAACAATGGTCTTTTTTTGCACATAAACCTTCTATTTAAACAAGCGAAATCGCTCGCACGAATATGTAATGGCAAAGGGAGCTGCTCGCAAATTATGTGAAGAACTCATTCCTACGAATCCTTGTTGTCGAGCTTTATTAACGCATTTTCAAGAAACCACATTAAGAAAAAAACAACAAAGAGATGCTGTTTTCGCGATGCGTTCTTTACGCATTTCTGCACTTTTTCTTTACGCAACGAAGAAGTACAGAAATTAGTGCACGAGGGAGTGGTTCAAAGCCGGTGTGATGCTTTTGCTTATACCGGGTGTTTCAGCGAACACTTTCAAAAAAAATTCTAAAGATTGCCTGTGGCAGATAGCACAATTCTAGTGCATGAGCTGGTCTACTCGAAGAGGCGTACATTACTTGAACAAAAATGCATAATCGGCTAATTAACAAAAATCAGTAATTAAGTTTTAAACTCATTACATTAATGCACATATTGCAATTTACAAATTCTAGCGGGTGAGACTGCAAGACATATCCACTTGAAAAAGAATGACAAGGTTTACGAGATATGCGCCCCCCACCGCGGTGGCGTAGCGGCTAAGGCTTTGCGCTGCTGAGCACGAGGTCGCTGGATCGAATCCCGGCCGCGGGGGCCGCATTTCGAGGAGGGCGAAATGCAAAATGCGAAATGCGAAAAACGCCCGCATCCAGTGCATTGGGGCCACGTTCATCTGGTGGTCAAAATTTATCTGGAGTCCCCCACTATATATATATATATATATATATATATATATATATGGTGTGCCTCATAATCCAATAGTGGTTTTGGCGCGTAAAACCTCCGAATTCAATTCATTTCAAAGCGAGGCATGCGCCCTCAGACTCGCGGTAAAAATGCACTAGTGTTACACTTACTTTCTTAACAAAAAAAAAAAAAAAAAAAATCGTTTTATGCATTAAAGCCCAAAAGTAAATGCATTTCTCCGCGCAAAGTTCGGAAGTTAATATCTCGAAACTGGTGTCATCCTGAGAACTTGTTCCAAGTGGATCCGCCTCTTCCCGGCTAGAATTTCTAAACTGCTATATGTGCCATAAGGTAATTAGATAAAAACTTAATTTGTGAATTTTTGTTAATTACTCGATTCCGCATTTCAATTGTTTGTGCAAGTAATGCCCGCCTCTTCGAGTAGACCAGCTCATGAACTAGAATTGTCCTATCTGTCACAGGCAACCAATAAAAATTTTGGAGGTGTACGTAACAGGCGTTTACGTACCTGTTACAGCTATCGTAGCCGAAGGGCAGACAAGTTCGATGAGTTAGCAAAATACAAGAATTCAGTTTTGACGTCATACATCGCCCGGGACACAAACATCAGGATGCCGATGCCCTATGTCACCCCCACGTGCCGCATGAAACCCCAACTAGAAATGTAAACCTGTCACAGCTTTGGGAGCGAACATAGGAGATGGAAGTGAAGAATGGAAAATTGAACGTTCCGGAGACCAAAGTGCCGACAGTCCTGAAGCTTTACCACACCAGTCCAGAGTCAGGAGGGCACGACGGATTTTGGAAGACTCACCACAAAATAGCCCAGCGATTCACTTCGAAAAACATGAAAGAAGACATCACAAATTATGTGAACACTTGTCATCAGTGTCAGCTTGTTAAAGCCAAGTACAAGCCTAGAGGCAACAGGATGGTCTTGCCAGATTATTCTGATATCCCCTGCGAGGTTGTTCATCTTGATTTCGCTGAAATCAAAAAGAAGGTGGATGGAGTTAGGAGAACGCAAGCATTCCTTGTCGCCGTGGACGAGTGCACGCGTTTTAATTGTCGCCGCCAAAGTGGGAAAAGAGGACGCAAACTGCGTGATATCATTGCTGGAGCGAGAACTCTTCAAGAACGTCACAGTCGTCGTCGAAGACAATGGCCTAGCTTAAAGCCTTTAAAAACGAAAAATTGCGACTTTAGGCTGAGAGAAGAAATATTACCCTTAGTTTACCAGCACCTTACTATCCGGAAGCGAATTCCCTTGCAGAGCGAATGATAAGGGACTTGAAGATATACATATGGTTATACCCCGCATTCAAAGGCGGCTGGAAATTTGCCTTAGAAGGAGCCGTCGCAAATCACAACCGATCATATACAGCCGGCCTAGTATGCAGTCCACATTTGCGGCCTATTTGGCACGAGCTCATCTAAAGGAACAGACTTCTCAGCAGCGACAAAAGTATAGAGTAACAATGAAAAAGAATTTTGACCGCCTACACAGCACGAAATTATGCCGGAGGTTGAACCAGATTCATACATTCTGGTCCGAAAGGGACTTGATTCGAAAACGCTCTTTACAGGACCTTACGATGTCGTCAAGACAGCTAGACAGCAAGGACTGCTGAACACAATACACTACCAAGGACCCAGTGAAAAAGTTGAAAAGGCTTCAATTGCGTATGTGCTACCGTATTATCCTCGTGGAGGCCAAGACAGTGGATTGGGAGTGTGTGGCCACGGCCGCTAGATTTTTTTTTTTTTTTTTTTGTTCAGCGGCCGTGATGTGGTGATCCACATCGCCAGCAGGGCGATGAGGAAGAGAAGACGACAAGGTTTGCAGGAAGAATGTATCAATAAATGGGTTCTACCTACAGTACCCTAGTGAAATATTTAGACTGATTTTTTTCAACAAACCGCCGTTTGATATATTGAAGCACGAAAGTAGCTCGAACGCCGACGTATTTCATCGCACAATTCGCAAATGAATATCTCAAACTGGTGTCATCCTGAAAATTCGCTCCTAGTGGATATGCCTTGCGAACTCACCGGTTACAATTCGTAAGGTGCAATATGGGCCGCAAAGCAATTCATTAAAAAGTTCAATAGTGATATGTTTTTTAACTAGTCGAGTATGCTTTTTAATTTATTGTGGAAGTAATGTCCAACTGCTTGAGTAGTCCAGCTCAATGACTGGAATTACGCTATCTGCCAGAGGCGATTTTTCAAAAATTATGTAGGTCTAAAAAAATCCACCCAGTATAGTTTTAATTGGAATACGATGTATGTTCGTCTTGTACTTGCAACTGAAATCGTTGCGCATTTGGGTCTCCAATCACTTTCAAGATTGGTTATAAAATGTAAGAGTGCAAAACACAGAGACGGAGCTGAACACCGCGGCGCGGTGGGGGTTCTACGCCGACTCTGTGTGTTTAGTCACTATTACATTTAGCATTGCAATACCAACACGTCCAAGCATCCACTTTTGTACACTTAAAGATGAAAGGCATAGTATACTATAGTATACCTCCGAATTTTCAATTTCCTAATTCTGCTGCATTCTGCTACGCTAAACCTTGCAATCGCAGCCAGTGCTTCGGCCTTCGCCCGAAGCTGCCACTTTTTTTAATCTAAATTACGTATTTTTCCTTAGAAATTTCTGTTTGCTGTTTTTTGTTCACCTATTATTCTTGCTCGTATTGTGTTTTGCTTTGATATTGCATTTTGTAACATGTGTCTGTCGGGCTAAGTGAACCCTGTAGTGGTTTGTAGTATGCAATAAATAAATAAATAAATAAATAAATAAATAAATAAATAAATAAATAAATAAATAAATAAATAAATAAATAAATAAATAAATAAATAAATAAATAAATAAATAAATAATAATAAATAAATAAATAAATATTACGCTTGTATCTAACAAAAACGTATCAGTTCGGTGTCAGTAGTTCTTATGCTTTACTGGCAGTTCAAATTACCCTAGAGAGCTTATGCGGCTTGATTATTGTCCTCCGTTCTCTTTAAAAAATAATTACATACACACTATTGAAGTCAACGGCTCAACAAGAAAACACTGAGTAGTAGCAGTATTCGTTTTAATGAATACAAATTTGTGCGCAGGTAATTGTTTCTGTACAGAATAACACCATTTAGAGGGTATTCAAAATTACCGTTTCCGTAATCATCACTCGCACTTCACTGCAAAGAAGATGGCGTTTTATTCATATCTCTTATAAATATGCGTCGTTTCGGCACAGTTTTTACTGTAGTGGCCTGACGTTACGATACGCTATCTCGAAAGAGCTACATCCTAAGAACCCAGACACGCGTCGTCCGTGCACTGGACGAGGAAGAGGCGTTCCTCTCGTCCCGTTTATGCTTGGCTATAACTGCATTCACTGCACCTACAACTGCGGCGACGATTTGATTGATTTAGAAGGCACAACTCCTCTTCCGTTGTCATGTCCCGGTAGCACCCCGCACCCCTTCACCGCATCGTATCGGACACGTCGCCGCAGGCGACAGCTCGCACCACGTCCCATGCTGGACACGCCATATAGCCCGAAACGCGCCTACGGGGGGCAAGCGCGCCGGGAATCTGGTAATGGAAAAGTAAATGGCACAAAGAAGACCGCTTCATCAGCGGAGGGAGCGAGCGCATCTAATGCGCGCCCTGGCGGTGGCGGGGCGGCATATCCGCGGCCGCGGCGTTGGGCGCACATTCGGAGTCACTGGGGGCGCCGCTTAGTCACGGCGGAGGCCGCGCTGCTCCCTTCATCGCCCAACGCACGTGCGGCAGGTGCTGCGAGACACTCTTTGTGCTGACACAGCTGCGGTTCGGCTTTGGTTGCGCGCTCGATTACGGCCTCGTTAGGGACCGACCCCGGCTGCTGGTCTACCGCGGGCCCTTTTGTGCTCGGGGGCTCAGCCAACCCCCCCTCAAACACCACCTCGAAACCCCAAGCTCCCTGCACTCGCGGTTGTCAGCGACGTGTTGTTACACCGGCGCGGCGGTGGCGACAGTGGCGGTCCCGGGACAAGTGGTTGCCGAGGGTGCCTGCCCGAAGAAGGGGCGGAACCCCGGCGGCGACCCCGGAGTATAGATTGTAGTACTGACTGAGATTCGAGCCTCTAGCGTGGCACCGCCTCCCTGCCGGCTGCCGCTTTTAAAGTTCCCCTTTCCTCCTCTTTATCCTTGGGTGGCCGGGCCGGCTGTGCTTCGGAGATCTTCTGCCCATTCCCCCCACCCCTCCCCTTCAACTTGCTCTCTTCCTCTTACAAAGTTATTGAAACACCAGGCGGCCATATCACTTCATGGCTCGCATTCGCCAAGGTATACGCTGCGCACCCCCACCTTCCCCACCCGGTCCTTTTTGTCTTTAATAAAGCCGTACGTGAGGTGCCGTCACGGAAGCGTACGTACTCTCCACAACCCGCCGCCTGTCACTAGCGAAAAAGAAGAAAGAAAGAAGGAACGATGAGGGAAAATGAAGTTCTATCAATCTGTCCGCGAGTTGGTTAGCCGCTCCTACTGCAAAAGTTCGTGATTTTAACTTAAATTCGTCAACTTAAACTTCCGTCACAATATGACACGGTGTTTTCATGTCGCTGTAATTAATATGATACGCGTTTACTGCCCCTGGTTTCCTCGTTTCGCCCGATATAGGCAAACAGATACAAGGCGTGCCTGCTAACCTAGCGCTGATTTCTCAAGATAAGAAGACTGTTGGATTATTTGTTTTTATTTATCTTATAACCGTCTTTTGTTATATTTCGGGTCATTCCGATTTTTGGAAACCAATGTGTGTGAGCCTGGACAGCCCTACAAAAGCAATCAGGTATGTCGCCGTGTTGATGGGCATACTTGGAGGACACGCGCGATGTAAGAAAAAAAAAAAAAAAAAAAAAAAAAAAACGTTCACGAATTCAGCTACAGCGCACATGTAGGCACGCGGTAACGCCGCGTTGACGTTTAACACCCTCTCTCCTGTTTGAGCGAAGGCGCCACGGGCACAGCTTCGTCACAGGACTGCACGGAATTGCTTAGCGCTACAATGTAGACGCGGCGCAGACACGAATAAGACGATCCTGAAAAACAACGCTTCGAGAATAACATGTCCGATCGAATTATATGTCGCATATATACGTTCAAGGATGCCGGTATCTGCTTTGGACGGCGCAGCTGTCCGCGGTTGCATTGTTCCGAGCATTGTGGCGGAGACTGGCTATGAAGTCAGCTCACCGAACGGCGCTGGCGCAGCTGTCTGAAAAGGAGATATCTGGGCCACGTCTCAGCGCTTCCTCAGACAAAACGCGCTTCTGAAGCGAACTTAACGTAAGTGAGGCCATGTTTCATATATATTTAGTCACACAAACTCCCTTTTGGGTCCTGATCGAGCTTATTATTACATTCCCAATGAGAGGAGACAAAACAGTTTTAACAAGAGAGAGTGGCCGGGCCTTTGTTTACATCCCTTGTGCAATGTATGCGTACCATTGACGTCAAATATCTTACTGCATGCAGTTTAAGGATCCAAGTATCACAATACCACCGTAGCTTTAGCACGAAGTCTCGAATTGAGCGATACCCCGCGCTACATTCGGACAGAGAAGTCGAGAATACGTGCATGTATACGTCACGCAGAAATGAGCCAGTTCAGTGGATCGCGGCGCTTTGTAAACTATTGGCGCCGGTAGCACATTTTGTGCGTGGCCTTTCATCGTCATAGAAAGGGCTCGACAGTTGCTTGGTACCACAGCAATGCCAGGCTGGGGTGTTTGCGTTGGCAAAACATTACTTCAGTGTTGAGCATGTTGAACATCAACCCTATTTTCTGACGACAGGGAAAAATAACTCCTGTTTGCTATGTATGCTGACACCAAAATGAGTCGATTAAGTGCCCATGGACTTTCTCGCATTACCTCAGTGATTAGCTATATAGCTGTATGAGCTGAACCTGAGAGTTCTCGTGATGACTCCTAGCGTTATAGTAGAGTCGGAGTTCGAGCAGAACTAATCTACGAAGACTAGCCAAGCATGCGAATAGCTGAAACGCGTCATGTGTGAAGCGTGTACGTACGGCAGCCGAGCTACTCTCTCCCGCTTCCCTCTGGACACACTGCGTCCTCTGGCGGCGCCGCCGTGAAGTCCGCGCGTACCCTGTGGCCCATAGGCGGTGATGTAAGTTGGCGTCAAAGAGGTTCATTGAAGAGCGACACGTACCCACGCGAATAGCTCAATTTTTAGACTG
Organism: Dermacentor silvarum; assembly: GCF_013339745.2. Lineage (NCBI taxonomy): Eukaryota > Metazoa > Arthropoda > Arachnida > Ixodida > Ixodidae > Dermacentor > Dermacentor silvarum. The sequence continues at coordinate 23,757,113 of NC_051161.1, forward strand.
TGCTATCTCCGGGAGCGGCCCATATATTTGGGGGGATAGCTAGACGGCTAGATAGCTAGACATCCGGAAAGAAAACTGGTCTGAGTATTCCAGGAATGCTATTATCATTAAAGAAGAAACAGACCATCACCGAATTCACTGCTTGCATGTTCTTCCACGGCAAGCCGGTCATTCACAAAATGAAACGCATTTACGCAATCCCAGCCTGCTTATATATATATATATATATATATATATATATATATATATATATATATATATATGTTTTAAAACTTTGATATATTAAATGTTTGGTATAATTAACTTTTTCCCGTACTTTCTCGCACACACATGCAGTGCGTCGAGGTTATATCACATATGTCGGATGACTCCACGGTTCGCGCTCGCGCTTTTTCTCACCAGCAGGCCGGCAAGCGTGACCATGAGTAGCACTTGGCTTACGGTTCTCATCCTGACGACCTTGTGCGCCTCCCTGAGCGTGGCGCATCCACAGATCAGGTCGTTCGCGGCCAGCTCTTTCCAAGAGATGAGTTCGGGTCCACACGGAATGGTGCTGGGCCGACAAGGCTACCACGACTCGACGGGCCATGGCCACTTCATCTCCTACACGGTCGACAAAGGAGGCCACGTTCAGATCAGGCACGATCCCACAGGAAGGGTTTTCCTGACTCACCTGGAGAAGACATCATTCCCGCACACCTTTCACTTGTTCAGGTACATGCGAATACGTCGTGTCCCCCGCATGTCCCTTCAGGCCTATTGTGCACCCGCACTGATGGCATATTTTCTACTTTTCAAAATTGAACCAGAATCGATAATACAAACAAACAAACAAACAAACAAACAAACAAACAAACAAACAAACAAACAAACAAACAAACAAACAAACAAACAAACAAACAAACAAACAAACAAACAAACAAACGAACGAACGAACGAACGAACGCGAACGAACGAACGAACGAACGCGAACGAACGAACGAACGAACGAACGAACGCGAACGAACGAACGAACGAACGAACGAACGAACGAACGAACGAACGAACGAACGAACGAACGAACGAACGAACGAACGAACGAACGAACGAACGAACGAACGAACGAACGAACGAACAATTAGGCATTTTATTATAGGGTTACGTGAACTTGATGAAAGTGTGCCTTCACGGACTCATATTGCTTGAACGGTTGATAGACAACTTTTCGCTACGGGACAGCTGCATGTACCCCGTACAGTTCAGTTTATTAGCATCGCCCTGAATCAACAAACAAATCTACTATTTTCGAGGCGTTAATATTGCTTTGTCGGCCAGCACTTCTCTTAACAAGTTATATATGGTGTTCGGTCGCTCTGGTAGTGACTGCAAATACGTAAAATATATACATTTTTAAATTCCTAAGTAACGTCTCAGTAACTTGAAGCAAGTGCGCCCCATGAAAATGCTTTAATTAAACTTCGTCAAATTTGTGTACCAGCGGATTTTGTTTACATTAGAAAAAAATTAGCGTAGCTTGCACTAGAGGCGCAATGCTAAAGAGACAGCGGAGCTGGTGGGCACCTAGCTAGTCCTGGCTTTTGGGCTAGGCTAAGCACTGCCAATTCAAACCCAGCATTTCCCGGAATTTATTGATTTTTGATCGATTAGCTATTAATTGGCTCTCGATTAGATATCACAAGGTATTGGCCACGTATTTGGGCTAGGCAAGCACTACCAAGTCATCCCCAGTATTTTCCGGAATTAGCTATTGATTGGCTATTGATTGGTTATCGATGACTGACTAAGCTGAAGTAGTCCCAACCATGCTTAGTTAGACTTAGCCAGGTTCAGCTTAGCTAGTTCACAGGGGTATGTGCCATTGCGCTTAGACCCTTTCTGCACTGCCGCCAGGATCGGCCCACATTTTTTGGATTAAGCAGACACATCGCTGAAAAAAAAAAAAAAAAAAAAGCCGGCATATCCCACACCCTGTGGGAATCGATGTTATGCGAAGCTGTGTGCAGGGAGCCCACCAAGTTAACTAAACGAACATGAGAGCACATATGTCATACACATGTCATGATGTTGACGTCATGACCTATCATTTACGTTCATCATACACTCTTGTCATACTATGCCAATTTTCGTACATACCAAAGTTAACGAAACACCATGAGAGCACCAAGACGTAGGCGGCTTGGTAGGTGAGATACTCTCAAATGGCAAATGTTCGCCAAGAAATGCTTCGCATTTAAAACTGGTTTATCAGAGTAATTGCTCTAGACTAATTCTGTGGTAGCTTATGCAGCCCACTTGAGGATTGGCTTCAACTGAGAGCGAAAGGCATGAGTGTGATAGGCATGTCGTTATTAATAGCGGAGAAAAATAAGGAACAAATTTAACTATTATTCATTTTATTGTCTCTCTCTTTGTAACAGGTCGCTACTAACTCCAGATTTTGGACTGTCTTCGTTGAAACTCCTACCGCGATTCCACCAGCCATTCCTTTGTCTTTTGAATCCTTGCAGCAGTGATTCATACATCAACCGGCATGATGATCAGTACATGAGGATGATGCATGGGATTGCTTAGGCCTACATTACACGTCTACCAACGAAAATTGTCAATACCTTTGCATGGTAATATAGAAGTGTGCCTGACTTTTGCTGTATATTTACCCATGACAATAAAAAAGAGACGAAGAGGGAAAGGATTACTTGGCTTCTGTGTTTTTTCGCGCTTGCCTGGAAATTTCAATCGCTGTTCGTTATGGGAACGCAGCCAGTGGCGTGACCAGGGCTTCCTTTTCTTTCTTTCTTTCTTTTTTTTTTTCCTTTTTTTTTTCGGGGGAGGGGGAGGGGGGGGTTACGTGCCCGGTGTCCTCTTCCTCGCCTCGATACCTCGCTGAACGCAGCCACGAGTCCCACGACACGTAAATGTTTTATGGCATGTCTAAACAAACCATATTTTCATGCATACATTTAAGCCATGAGTGAAGGAAAGCTCTTCTAAAGTCCCGGCCTTGACCTGTTGCCCCGGCTGCTGGGGCCGCCGGGGTACCCTTCTAGTACACTGTAGCCGGGGACCTTCTCCGTCGGCGTCGCCGCCGCTGGGAGGCGGCCCTGAAAAGTTCGGAGCTTTAGTTCGGACTTGTTCGGAGCTGGAAGACCAGCTCTGGACCGTCCGGCAAGCCGAAGATGCCGCCCTGAGTCCAAGGACTTCGAGCCTACACCTGAGGCCACTAAAATAATAAATAAAGTTTATTTCTTCTTCTTCTAAAGTCTTCAAACTATATGAAAAAAATAGAAGAAAAGAAAAAAAAAAGAAAAGAAAAGGGGGGAAGAAAAATGGTCAGAAACGTGAGACGACGCTCAAACGCAATTTCTTTGAGCCACGTTTGAACTTCCCGCGTTAGCTTGCATTGACATTTTACAGGAGGTTACTGTTCAATATGCTAGTAATAAACAATATGTAGGGGGCAACTTTTAAGTTGATTCCAGGTTCTTTTTGGTCTGTGTTCGAGTTGCTTTTGTTATCTCTGGTCCGAGGTCATGTACATTCCTATGTGGTGTCAGTGAGACATTGTAGATGGCAGCACCATATGCACAACAAGCTCGCTCGCTCAGCGATATTGCGATTACGGCTACCTTCGGGTTCGTAACAGGATAAACTGGCTCCCGTTACCGCATCTTCCTGTGCCACTTTTTCGATGGCGGAAAGTGAGCTGAAGCGTATTTGCCTGCGACCCAGAACTTGGCCCAGCGGCAGACTGTTGTGCTCTTAACCCACTTGAGCCGTCGCATGGAAGTGACATCGTGACAGATAGATGCACTCGCTGTGCAAACCGGTGAAACCATGGAGGACCAGGATCTGGCGATATTGTGTTTCCAGCACTGCGAGAAGCGTGCCAACGTTTTGTGTCTGCGGCTGCCGAAGTGTTGTCCGATCTGTGGCCTGGAGCTCGAAGACGCCGAACTCCGAGTGCCTCCGTTCAGGATACCGTATCCTTTCAGAAACTCGCAGACATCTCCGTGCTGTGTTGTGATCAAACCGTCGAAAGGCGACTTTCTGCAGTAAGTGTAACGCCCCATTTTTGTCCGACTTTGTGTTCCCTGTGCGCGCTTTATTGTCACACGTGTGCGCTTCGCTTGATGCCTCTTCGAAGAGTTAATTCTATTTACGGTGACTTCAGCCCGTATGCTCCGCGCAGTGCGCTGGCTCTGTGTTTTGTTGAGGGAGCAGGAGTGCATATTTGTCGATGTTTTGCATGCGTACTGGTTCGTCGTGGTCTAAAAAAAAAAAAAAATGTGCATCCTCTCATGGTCACCTGATCCTTTCTTTGCAGTCTGTATTCGAGCTCACTGGACCTGCACACTGGAGTGACGGACTCCAAAGGTAACAAAACTGATATGCCACAACTACAGTTCTGCCAAACTTTCTCGATGATTAGTGACGTTGACGTTTCCCGTTAAAACTACGCGCCAAATAGCATTGCCGATTCCTGGTTCATGATCACAAGCATTAATTGTGGTGTTAGATGCCTAATCGATGGCTATGTTGTTATCCTTCATACCGCTGTTCGTAGTGCATGTATGGATGCCGCGACGTTGCGCGCAAGGCCACTGAACGATAAATAGGCGAAGTTGTAGACGACTTAGTGAGTGAACAAATTTATCAAAAGCTGAACTGACAATAGCATTCACATGTTTGCCTTCTTTCTTCTTTATCAGGTCAAGTGCACGAGTATGACAAGGAAGGGCTCAAAGTCGCCAAACAACCCATGTGGCCACAGTGCATTGCTGTGCCAGTCATTACAGATGAGGGAACAGCTTGGCATGAATTCTGGGATTACACTTTATCCGTCACTGAAAGCCAGGACGCCTGGGACAGCAAGCGGTATGTTGGCTTATGCTAGCAATATTTTTCTTATTGCCTAGCAATGGCCTTAAACTGCGATGAGTTTTTGCTTACTTTTGCTTTCGAGCACCTCTATTTCCCATTTGGTATTACTTTTTTCCTTTGGGTAGTTTTTGTTGTTACGGGGATCAGTGGGAATTGATGAAGTGTGTTCTAATACTTAAACCGAGCTACAAGTTTCGTTTTTGCAGTTGTGCCCACAGATTTGTGGCATTATGAGCAGAACTGTTTCCTTGCTCATTTAGGGAAACCAGTGCAAATGTAAGCCTGCACTGTACACAAGTTCGCTATCTTAACTCTTGGGGCTGGCCTGTTGTGAGCAGTGTGTCATATCACTGTATGTATTAGCTTCTTGTTCAATATGTTTTCTTCAAGTCTTATCCATAGATATCATGATGAACTTTGCCATAAGAAGCGTTAGGAATCTATTAAAAGTTTGGATGAACTATCACACTTGAAATTCAGCTGGATTTTTTTGTGCTTTATTAATTTTCTAATTGTACTTATATCCCAAAGGTGGTGATGTACACTGCATGGCTTATATTTCTTGTGAACCAGGAAAAGTCTCGTGTTGTGCCAATTTCACGAGGGGTTTCACTCTGATGTGGCATGCCTCACATGTTACTTCTAGGTTGTTGCTTACAAGCTTCCTTTCAATTAATTGGATGCCCATTACCTCATTCTTTTTATTCTAGGTACGATGAAAAGGAACACAACTGCTACTCCTTTGTGATAGCCTTCCTGCGAAACCTGCAGATACCACAGCTGCGACCATCACTGAAGGACAAGCTGACCTTCTCCTCCGATTTTCTTGTCCCACAAACCAGAAATGTTGCCCGGTACATTGCACTTTACAGAAAGCTTCTGCAAGATGGTACATACGTCAAACGGTGTGAGCCCCGTCGAACACAGACATAATAGTCTTTATTTACTGTTATTTCTCACTAATCATTACGTTGACTTCTGAGTGTGAGTGAACAAAAAACAACTGCATTTAATTAGCATGAGTATCAGAAGTATATAACTGTTACTTGAAGGAGTACTGACACAAATACCTTGCGGTCAACTTTTTTAGGCAGCTTTTAACTCCATAATTGCGGAACAAAGCCTCAGTTCCTCGAGAGTGCCGCAAATGTGTAATTGCTTACACCACCCCATATGCAACCCATTCAAAATGGGCACCAAGTGCAGCGCAGTTTTCACCGTGAAAAATGAAACTATTCACATCACGTAAAGCGGAAGTACTGGTCTCTTAGTATCACAAACAGCTCAAGAGTGTGCCTGTAAGCCCGGTGCGGTGGTTGTGTTGCTGAAAGCTGCCAAACTGGCCTTGTCAATTATGCACTTCTCTTGGAAATGCAGGGGAACCCACTTTGCCCTCTTGTCCTGTCGGGTGCTGAATGAACTCAGCTTACGGTGACTTGGTCATAGTGCATGTGTATGTGACAGTGGTGCATGGTACCAAGGTAACATAACTAATTATTTGTTGCGCTTTTGAGGAATTGAGGCTCCAGAGCGTGATGACAGGGTCGGTATCTATCCAACTAATATAAAAAACACAAAAATATTCTGTCATTACTGCTCTAGCCAAATGACATCTGAAAATTAATTGTAAGGTGAAAGTGCACTGCATATGAAATGCACTACTTTATAAGTGAGCTGTACATAATGAAATCTGAGAAAGTAATGTGATTGCTCCTATTGTGTTAAAAGAAGACAATGGGGACAAAGAAAATGAGTCTTTAACGCTTAAACAACACTTTCAGCTTCCATGCTGAAGTGCTGTAGATTTATTTTGAAAATACCTTTATCTGTACTTTTGGAAGGTTTTTGTGTAGAAATATCTTGTTTTTATTGCAAGAATTCACAGAATAAGATCATGCCAAATATGCTTTGCGTGGTGCTTGAAGAGAGGTTGGTCAGAGCTCTTGTCTTTGTCATATTGTTTTAGTGTGGCTTTTGTTTTTATGTAGTGTCCATTCTCATGCTAAAGTTGAAGTAGCTTGTGTGTTGGTGGTGGCGCAAAGTTTTTGTTTGATTCAGAATAGTTACAAAATTATGTGTAACGTTGAAGCAAGGCTCCGAGTGATTACATTGCATTTAATATGAACCCAAGTTCTCGTGTTATTGTTTTATGCTTACTTCCCGGTGCGCTTTTTATTTTGTTTACCTATTAGCATCACTTCACTCTAGCAGCTTGTTTGGTCAGGTAGTCAGTGTCACGGCTAACACTCCTAGGGCTAATCCTGTACACACACACGAATGCCTGAGAAAGTGCAGGAGAGGACGGCTGTCACTGGTAAAGCACCGCACGTGTAATGTGGGAGATGCGGGTTTGGCTCCCACCTGTGGCAAGTTGTCTTTCTGTCCACTTTCATTTCCTTTTACTTTATTATTTATATATTTCAATTAAAAACAACTGATTTTTCATAGGCTTTATTAGCTTTATTGTCTGTTTTTTTTTCATATAGCTTGTAACTAACAAAACATCAAGCCCCTCAAATCCCCATATTCTTCTCACTCACTACTACCAAGTATTGTTTGATGCTTAAAGGGACCCTGAAGCACTTTTATAACTAATTATAGAATGGCCTCACTATTAATGTACGCCGTCTTACAAATCTCATGCCGCGGAAATGTTTCGAATCCTTTGACTATAAGTGGAGTTCCTGCACCGGTACCCAGCTTTCTCTCTCTTTTCGTCTCTGCTAGCGCGCTGGAAGCTACACAGTGGAGAAGCCAAGAGGGCTAAGCCCCGGCCAAAAGTTGAGTGTAGCGGTGGCTAAAGGGCTCATCGTGGTACCCCATGGCAGCCGCAGTTGACTATGCTACATAGCATGCCGCTACCATCTCGGAGGCTACGCGCAGTACAAAAATGAAGTGATTTTCCTGTCTTTTCGAGATTGCAGACATATATATTTTTCATTTATTTAGCTCAAAATAAGCAATTTTGTATTACTGAGAATGTTCTTGCCATCACGAAATCAGCCAAGAGCGTTGGTCTGCCAACTGCTTTCGACTGACGACATTGCGGATGTGAAAGTAAGCGACTGTTCACTGCTTTTGACACAAGATTGTAAAGTCCCTGCTGCATGCAGTGCAATAATATTTGGCTCACACGTTCACAGGAGCCTCGTTAACAGATCGGTAATATTTTTTTTTACTATGTTCACAATGTGTTTCAGGGACTCTTAATTTTTCTTTCGATACGTAATTTTCTGACACCTGCTGCATTCTTTGCTGGCAGTATGTCCTTGACAGTGCATAATGGGGCTGATAAGGTTATGGTGTAGTTGGTGGAGCATAGGTTTATGAATTTATCAGGGTTTCAAACAGATGTATTTGCCTGCAGGCCATGTGAATGCATGATGCTGTTGAATGCGGCCTGTGTGCGCTCTTGAGTGTTTACTAACTCCCACTATAACTTATCCTTGCATTGAGCACCTGTCCCCATCTGTTAAACACATCGCATTAGGGCCTCTAGAAACGATGGGTTGCATACACTGCCTGGTGCCTGACATGAACTTGAGACACTCCTCGATTGCTGGCTTTACCCCCGGTACAGAATTTCATTCTCTCTAATGCCTTTTCAATGGCAACAGACACAATTTAGCAAGACTCTGCAAGAGGTTGACTGCAACGTAGGTTACTGAGTCATGCAAGCATTTATAAATTTATTAAATTATGAGGTTTTACATACTGGAGCTATGCCTAGACTGTTGAAGATGCTGTAGTGGCTGACACCACACTAATTTCGTGACCTGAGATTCTTTGATTTGAAGTTAGTAGGTAAATGGGTGTCTCTGCACAGTGTCACAGTTAAAATGAGGTCGGCAAAGTCGGCAAGCATTTGTACATGCAATGTTCTTCTCTGAATCTATTTCTCGCATAGTCAATATGAGAAGAGGAATAATAATTAAGGATGTTCATACAGTTCATAAGTAGAGCAAGTTCACATTCACCAGGCTTTTGCTTGTTTGCGCTTCTTAGCCTGAAGATCTGAACTACAAACAACAGCACTGTCAGTTTCAACTTGAGTGCAGTTTTAAACTTGAAGCAGAGTGCGTTTAACTTTTGCCTGTTTCGACATTGCGAGAGAATGTTTAAACAGTGCCCATTATTATATGTCTAGTGCAAAATTTTCATGATTGAAATGTGTTGAAAGACATTATCATTTAAAAATTTTTAAGGAGCCATACAGATAGATTGAATAGCCTTCTAAGTATTGTTTCCGTGGTTATCCAGGGATGTGGGTAGACATGAAAATGGACAGTATGCATTTATTTGGCTCGCGGCCCAAACTGGTTCGTGTCAGTTGACGCATATACCCAGCACTGTATCAAAACCGAAGGCGATCTATAATGCTTGTAGAGGGAAGATGCCTCTGCGGCAATGCGCAGTTGGGAGCTGGTCACACTAGCCACTGGGCTATGTTGGAACATCTGTGCTTGACAAATGGCAACTTGTGCAGGAATCTGTGGGTCTAGCCGACTGTCAGAGTAGCAGCATCTGCGCATGCATTTTGGAGGCCACAGCAGACAGCACTGTCGCAAACGAAAATGACATTGTGTACATGTCAAAGAAGTTGTTCTTGAGAGGATGGCAGTGCTTGCTGTGAGATTCTGTTGTTGCAGTAAGTGAGTTCAGAGCCAAAGAAATCGCTGAGGTCTACTGATTTATTGCACAGCCAAGAGAGCTACAAAAAGTGGAGATGAGAAAGGGGAAAATGTCTTCTGACATTACAAATTATATGTGGTGAATCGTGAGGCTTGAAAACAATAATTTTTATTGCCTGAACTCTTCATAATTCTTTGTGACTCGTAGTTTGTTCACCAAGTTGATGGTGCCCATATTTTACTAAATAGTGTAGCAGCTGGCCTCTTTTGCTCCTGAAGCACCCCCTTTGACATCTGCCACAACATCTGCATTCAAACCTGCAGCTCATAAATGGCTGTGCTCATCTGATAGCTGCTGGTCTGATTGTCAAAGTGGAAGTTCCTGGCAGCCACCTTGCGCAGTCAGTTGCAGCAAATGTGTGTTGGCATTTGGGTACAGATAGTTATTAGGACTGAAATCACAAATAGCTAATGTTTTTCTTAGGGAAATAAAGGATCTCGTCACGCTGATGCTCCCTATATAAAAAGACAGAAGTATGTGGGACTCTGTGAGCTTTTCACATTTTTGCCATGTCAGTCGTACCAACAATAAGTTTCCACAGTATGTTGTTGGGATAGTTGGTGCATATTGATAGGTTTGATGGAGTGTAGCTTCACATGAAGACGACAGAAAAGGAAGGAATGTTCTTTTCTTTTCTGCTGTTCTAGTGCAGAGTTACGCTGGCCGAACCTTTCAATAAGTTTTCGTAATTAACGAGGTGAAAATTCATTGAACCATTTTTATGCAACAGAACTGAACCATAGTTGAAATTATTCTTATTAGAGAGACAACAATGATGTATTTCATTTTGTATTTCATTGTTGACTGGCATTGTTTCCGTCATTCATTGCAATTTTAATCTTTGCACCATTCAAGTCAAGATAATTAACACATTGTAGTTACGTGTTAGTGCTGGGAAGTGTTTTTTAGTGAGTTTGTTCGAACACGCGGAACATTCTAAAGCATCGCTTTTCCACGCGTATGATTCAAGGGAGATTGTTGAGTGGGAATTAATGTTGTGTGCTCGTATTGACTTTTATATTGCCCTAAATAACTTTTGAGAAAAAGAAGTATATTCAGCTGGTTGGTTTTTACGCTAGAATGCACCTTCTTGTGTACTTGATTTGAAAAAGGTATGGGACTTTGCTAACTCCCTTGTGCTAAGGTAAGGGAATTAGACTGGATGCATTAACCATTTTATTGCAGCATGTATTTTGTGCACACACACTTTTGTCCCATGATGACATTTATTTCAAAAGAAAGTCTTTGCTCTTCATTAATATGTGTTCAATTCATAAAATCCCGGTTCTTCACAAGTAAAGGGTTGCCGCACCATTTCACGTGCTTTCGTGTGATGTATATAGTAAAATGTCATGTTCCCACCTATATTTTTAACAGCCAACATATTGTGGAACATTTGTTCACTTTTGAAGATGTTTACAATGAATAAAATTTTATTTTTTATAATATCACACATGCTGCTTGTTTTCTTGTACTGGCACTGCATTGCACCATTATGAAGCTCTCCTGAATCTCCCATAAAGTTGACAAATTCGAGTTCATTCTACTCATTTACAGGTGTTTTGTGAAGTTTTACAAAAAATAAATTACGTTTGCAAGCATATTATGACAAGTTCCTGAAGCAGGCAGGAGCCTGGGATCTAAAAACGTCTGGGATCTAAAAACAATGTGTTGCTTTTGAGTGTGCTGTACCAAGTTTGCTGCTGCTTGTTGGCTGTGTTCAAAGGTAAATGACGTTTAAAAATTTTGTGTATATCCAACAGTAGGTGTGGGCTCTGGGCAAACTTTTAAAGCATACGTGCTACTTGCCCCTTACCCTACCGGTGTTGTGTCCGTAGAATTTTTACGTATTTAAGGTTTACAGGTTGGCACGTATGTACCTGTATTGGCCACACCTTTGAGTTTCTGATAAATTGCAGCTGCGTTGAATTTCTGTTCAACGGAGGATGGTTTTGCTGAACATTAGTACTATAAGGGGAGTTAACTTGTATGATTATAGAATGCTCTGCTCGTTTTACCTCTAATGCTCTAAAAGATTTTCTTATGATTGTTTTACTCTTAAAAAGAATCCAGACATTGCGTATATGCATAGTATTGTGCCCTGCATTGTACCACAATTTAGAAAGAATGACGTATTACAGTCCCTTCAACATAATTTTCCCGCCCATATTAACCAAATACGAATGCATAATTTATTGTACATTTAAAGAATTTGAAAATTGTATATTTTCTATAATTCCTATTTATTTGTTGCTTGTCGCAAATTCATGGTACTGCTTGTTATTACATCCTGCCATCTTGAAATGTACTCATTCTGTCACTCATGAGCTCTTTGCACGTACCCTTCGCATTTTATTGTCTTACAAACTTTTCTTTTTTGCTTAATGCTATGTGGGAATATTCTTATTATATTATTTTTCTTATTTTTGTATAATCATAATGTGCTTGCTGATTGTTACACGTTCGGTGCCTCGAAATACTTACGTTTCAATGATTTTCGTTTGGATGCAACTGCCTTAAGGGGGTTTATGGGCCTAGTTAAACTGCCGATTAAGCTTTTAGCCCATGTTCCTTTCCAGGATTACGGTTTCTATTTGGACCTTTTGGTGGGCCATTTGTACAGATTACATAATGCATTGCGGACAAGAATTTACAGAACGAAATGACGTTCCCATGTATCTGTAATTTGTATCTGTCATCCTTGTCCGTAACGTGCTACGTAATTTATGCTTTCCAGCATGTTTACCGGAACAATAAACATGAATTAAACTGTACAGCTTTCTGCACCGTGATGAAGACGAATTCTAATACTAACTGTATCTTACTGAAAGCGTTAAGCCTTGCCTGCTTAGCGTCAAGCGGACTTCCTCGACTTCCTTTCGCCGCTATCGTGATCCGGCCCAGTGGAGAACCAAGGACGATAAGCCCATATGTTTTCATTGCCACGGCGTTGGACATATTTCCCGTCACTGCCGGTATCGCCAGCCTTCCTTCCCTCGCTCATTTTTTGACATTCGCCGCGACGACAACCGGCCCCTGCAGTTTCCCGCTCGTAACGACTCACCGCTCCGAGACTCTCCTGCACCAACCCAGACAGAGCCGTTTCTGCGCCCACGAAGGTTTCGGCGGGAATTCAGGGCGCAGGCTCCTTTCCCAAGCGTATGGGTACGCTTGTGCCCATTTGAACCAGTGGGTGCCTGGCGGCGGTGGGAATTGAGCCCACAACCTCCCGCAGCCGAGGCGGGCGCTCTACCACTAGGCAATGGCTGCGGTTTCTATTTGGCGCCCCTCTACCATGAAAAAAATTGACTCGCCATCCTGGCCCTGCGAATGTGGATGTCCAGCGAAGCTGTTGAAAACCACCACTACAACTGCTCGGGGGGGGGGGGGGGGGGGGGGTATGCAATGCGTTATTGTCTTTAGAGTAATGGTAATTTAGAGTAATGGGAGTAATGGTAATTTTGACCGAACGCCGCTGGTCGTATTGCCGTTTCTTTTTCCCTTTGCCGCTCCTCCTATTCACGCCGCTCCTCGGGAGTCCTAACTATGCGTTGCCTACCCATAGCGGTGCTATAATAATAATGAAACCAGTTGCTAAACTGGTTCTTTTATATACGAAAGGCTAGTGACCTCACTCCCCACGTCGCAATCTGCCGTCACCGCGGCAGCTTGCGCAAGAGTAACCTTTACCGGGAAACGTACTACGGGGAGCGCTACGTGATTCGCATTGTTATCAGGAGTGCCTTATCATCAATTATGTGGTTCGGATGGTTGTTTTGTGCGTGTTATTTATTGAAACGAATGATGTTATGTATGTTGTATGCGTAAGTCCAAGTAATCTGTGCACTTTTCGCTTCACTTGTCTGAGTGCTTGAAGCCTGCTTCACCTCCGCCGCGGGTCGGCCCGGTATTGCACACCCTCCGGGATCGGCCCACATTTCTGCCCACGGACGACGCCACGAAAAATGCCGATCACCGAGAGGCTAACAGCTTCGCTGTAAAACAAAATGCTATGGCCGAAAGTGAGCAGCTGAGCCAGCGTGAAGGGAAATACGGTTTATCTCGTTTCTTGAAAGGATTCACTGTACCGGATTATTTGTGGTTGTCTGAAGCACATCCAAAGCTTTATATTGCGCGCCAGCTTTATTGTATTTTGCCCCCATCGGAATCGGGGCCGCCGCGGCCGCGAATCGAACCCAAGACCTCGTACTCGGCAGCACTTCGCCATAGCAACAGATCCACCGTGGTGAGTAACGTGAAGAGTTTGTGTATTCCTGCAAAATTTGTTTAGTATAACTTGATATACGAAACGAAGTCGTCTAGACAGAGCGTTATTTATTGATTTAACGAAAGTCAATGACCACTGGCGGTGAGTCGAACAGCCTCCTGTAATGTGCCAAGTACGCTAATATGCTGAACCCGCCATGGTGGTGTAGCGGCTTTGGCGTTGTGCTGCTAAGCCCGAGGGCGCGGGATCGAATCCCGGCCGCGGTGGCCGCATTTCGGTGGGGGCGAAATGCGAGAACCTCCCTGTACCGTGCATTGGGTTATAGAAGCCCAGGTGGTCAAAATTAATCCGGACTCCCCACTACGGCAGGCCTCATAATCATATCGTAGTTTTGGCACGTAAAACCGCAGAACTAAAAAAATATAAAAATTAATTAATCACATATAAGTGTACAGTGATAGCGTCTTCTGAGGTGCACTTTGGAGCCTGCATTGTTGGCTGGCCCTCGTATAAAAACGAGGAATCAGGGGCCTGTCGCACTGAGGCTGCTCGTAGTGTATGTTATACTTGTGTCACCCTTTCTGCACCATACGCGGTGAATAAGCGCCCGATATCTTGCTGCAAGCTTTCTAATCTAGCTGAATAAACGCAGTAGCCTATCATTACGAGTTCAAAAATTACGGGAGAGGCTTAAAACTTTCTAATAATGTGAAGGCGAAACCCTAGTTGGACCCATAGCGATGCGGCATGAAGCTCTGAGCCCACGCGACGACGTATACAGTGTGCTCTAGCGTGCTACGAGCGTACTGCCGCCGTTTCCAGAATGTTCTACGGGCGCCGCCGCTGATATTTCCCTTCTCCTCTCCAGCGCTGCCGTTGCACTTTCCCTCAACGCCCTCCCGCACCACCGCTGGCATGTCCCTTCTCCTCTCCAGCGCCGCTTTTGCCCTTTCCCTCCGGTGTCGAGCACGAGGGGCACTTTGGAGGCGCTATTATTATTATTATTATTATTATTATTATTATTATTATTATTATTATTATTATTATTATTATTATTTGATTTGAAAACACATACACAGGAAAGGGAAAGCGGGAAGCAAGGCTGGCAACTGCCACCGGAAGGGGCACAACGCCTGCCTACTCTTCAGAAAGGAGGAGACAGAAACATAGAAATGGAAGATAGGAAGAAGGGGAGCAAAGAGGAAAGAAAGAGCCAGATAACAAATCTCAAAAAATAACGTAGAAGACACTGTACAGTTCACACACAGTAGGGCCGGTCACAAGAGGTCACTGCAGGTCACACTACTTAAAAAAAAAACCGTTAAATAGAAGAGTCTCTAAGTTACAAACGTGCATGAATTGTATTTGAATTTGCAAGCGTTAGCGCTGGCCCCGTTACTCCTTTCCAGATTCCACGCACCGCCTCATATTTACTGTATCCCCAAAGTAGTCTATGTTACATTATTGCTGCATTCCGCTTCCCCTTTATTTTATGATGAGCGGCGTCGGAGCCAGCTGTGGAAGAAGACGACGAACGCGCGAACAGGGGCACGAGCGTGAGGCAAACGTGAGGCGCGGGGCGACATTGCTCACCTTTATTGTGATAGCAATTATGTGGACACTCCAAGCAGATTTCTGCCATCGGCGTCGCCGTGAGGTTCCGTATAAAGTTCAAGGGCGATAAAATCTTCGCCGCGCGCCGTATGACGTGCGAGTGAATGCGCGCGAGGGACGCGCGCTTTCACGGAGAGCGAACGCACGGCGGAGGGGAGAACGCGACGTTTCCACGGCCCTTCGCACGTCTTCCGTCGTGCGAAGGGCCGTGGGGGGATGGGAGGGAGGGAGGGAGGGGAGGCGACGTTTAGCTGCGGCACCAAATGCGTTTCTTGCGACCGGGCGCAAGGGGAACTGGTGACTCTATCTCCCACGCGTAAGGCGGAAAGCGGGAAGGCAGCGCGGGAGGGAGGGGGTGCGGCTTCTATTCTGCCAGTAACTGCGTACTTGTACTTTGCGCGGCTGCCGGCAGGTCGCGCGCACCATATCTTGAAAGCGATGTGCACACGGCTCCTACCTTTGTATGCGCTGCGCTTTCGCCGCTCAGTTTCCGTTGAAGCGATAGACCGCACGAACCTTCGCTCGCTGGTGCTGCCGCTCTTGCTCACGCAAGCGCCACAACGGTCATCGAGTGTGATCTATTGATGTTTGCTTGTGCGCGCTGACACCATGCTTTTTAATTCAGTTAGTAAGCGAATGTGTTCACATTTATGCAGCCGATAAAACTGTTATCCTTATTCCATATAGCTCTCTACTAATTTGCTATTTCAATTGATGCTTCGCCTTACGGGCGAAACTGCGACTTCTTTTCTGTACCTCACAGCGACCTTGAAACATGGAGATTTAAGGCTTTCGCCTTAAAATAAAATCTTGTAACACGCTTTGAGGCCTCACTAACAAGCATCATTTAAAGAAAAATGACAGGGGGCATGATATTTTAGCTACAACACGTCATTGCCGATCAGGCATCAGGTAAGGGCGGCGAGGTGTGACCTTTTATTGTGCTCTCTTCGTTTTTATATGTAGACAAGGACACGGTAAACATCATAAGACGCCATCCTGATTAGACTGCATGTGAGCGAGAGAGAAATAACTCTTTATTTGCCGGCAAGTTTGTGGGCAGGGTCAACCCTGCCTAGACGGCGGCCAGTAGCAGATGGGCTCTGGCGGCGTTTTCGGCCTGCTGACTGCATGTGAAGCAATTTATTTTCTGTGTCTAGTGTTAACTGAAGTTATCAAGAAGCCTTAGATTGCACAGCGTTATGTTACAAAAAGAAACCATGCCCATCTCCAGGGTACGCATCATCATCTGCAGGACGAAAGCCTCTTTCCAATTACCCCTGTATTGCGCTAGCTGATTTCAATTTGCACCCACAAATTTCCTAATTTCTTCACCTCACCTAGTTTTCTGCCATCTTCGACTGCGCTTCCCTTCTCTTGATACTTATTCTCTAACTCTAATGGTCCACCGGTTATCCACCCTACGTACTTCATGGCTTGTCCAGCTCCATTTTTTTTCTATTAAAGTCAATTGGAATATCGGCTATCCCCGTTTGCTCCCTGATAGACACCGCTCTCTTCCTGTCTATTAACGTTATGCCTAACAATTTTTCGTTCCATCGCTCTTCGTGCGATGGAACGCATACGTGCGCGAATTCCCGCGCGACCGATTCGTTTCGTTTGAAGATGTATTCCTGGTTCTGAATGTCCTGCTTTCCCGTAATTAATTCGTATTTACTCTGTACGTTCAGTTTTTTAAGCTGTCAATGAATATCTGACGTGCGCAATTAGCGCACGTCGTGACGCAGCCATCCCGAACCCGATCGAGTACAATGCCTGTGAAGCTGGCTTCTGCAAATAGCACGCCATTTAGGCGGGGAAGTATCCTTACGGTTAGCGGTACTCGTCTTATTTTATTTTTATATTTCCCCTTCTTATTCGTACGTTGTGTACAGGAAAAGCTGCGGTTATTTTATAAGAAGTTTGCGAATGAACTGTTGTATAGTATAACTTTAGCTAGTACGACGAGGTTAAGTTCTACCCACTTAGTGTAACGAGTACAGACCATCGTTTAATTTTTTAAATAATACTGCAAGTTCTGGCGTATGACATGGCACGCGTATCTATTACTAAGGTAAAAACGTGAAAATATTCAAACTTAACAAGTCTATTTACTAAATTATTAAACTGTTAAATCCATCAGTGGCTACAATCGATATTTGCAGTTTTGTTTATTGCACGAGAGACGTCAGTGAAGCTTTGAGTGAGCGAATCAAAAAAAGGTTAGTACTGGATGCATGCAAGCTTTTTTTGCGCAGGACTGTGTAACCACATAGCACACAGCGCGCAAAGCGAAACTGTCTGACATAGTTCTTGACAACCGATTGAACGATGCGATAACGATGTTTATATAACTTTGTAGCAGAACCGGCTCGAAAGGCTCTGTAGGGGGCAAACCAGGCAAGTTTGCCGAGACAGAGAGAATGAGGTCGCAGGTAAGCTAAACGGAGCTCACTGCCAGAATGCGGACTCGACAAGAACGAAACTGTCGCGCGCGGCTGGAACTCGCTGGTAGGCTCCGCGTTTACCGCGGTCGCAGAGCGAGAGAAGCCGTCGTTCTCCTCTCCCGAAGCGCGTCGCCCGCAGCGCCCCCTCGCCGCGTTCTCTCTCGCGGCTCTGCTCCGCGGATCAGGCCCGAGCGAGTGGGGCTCTAGCACACCGGTGTATTATCGGCACCGTTGCGTGTGTGTTTTGGGATGCGAACCGGCCGCCCGCCCTGGGATTCCTGCCGCGGCCCGACGACTGAACTCTGACGGCTTCCCCGTGTCGCCAAGCCGATAACAACCTCGCGAGAAGGGATCCGATGAGAAGACCGGAGCGGTGAGCGCCCCGCAGCACCGAGCGCCGCCGCGGTGGGCCTCTTCGATCCCGTGGCTGCTGCTCCTCCGTCGTCGACCCCACCGATGCGCGCCGGGCCGGCCTGCCGCTGTGCGCGATTGAACCGACGCCGGCGGCTCTAAGCAAGACCCGAGCCCCGAGGGGAAACTGTGCGCTAACCCCGGCTTCGCGACGTGACGTGCCTGTTTTGCCTGCGATTCCCTTTCGTTACATATACACGCACAGCCTCGCTGCTGCTTTTCGTTTCCTCGGCCGCCTCCCCACCCCCTCTACTCGGCGTATCCTCCCCCCCTTCCCTAATTTTTTTTCCCGCTCGCGTTGGTGTGTGCGGTGCTCGGACGACGACGATGGCCCGTCGAGATCGGCCGGCAAGAAGGCCTCCTCGCAAGCCTGCGACGCCGAAACGGCAGCACCACCCCGGCGTTGCGTTCGGGAGCCGCGCGTCGACCCGTGGAGCGGCCACTGCAGCGGCGGCCTCCGGCGGCCTGCCCGAAGGCGCTAACCCTCGTTCCGAGCTCCAGCGCCGCTAAGCCTGTGCGAGCAGCCGTCTGCCGTTGGCCGTCAGCGGTCGCCGCCCGGCGGGACTCGGGCCTCACAGACGACGGCCCTGCGGGCCGACCGCCGCTACCGGGACTCGAGGGGAACCCCCGCTAGCAGAGTGTACGCTTTTAGGCCTGACTGAGAAGAAGGGGGGGAGGAGGCGGCGGCTCTCCGCCGTTTTGTGTTGTTTCTTTCCGCCCCGTCGGAGACCGGTGGCCGCGGGGGCGACGCGCGTGCCCAAGCCTCCCGGCGGCCGCGGTCCTCGCGTCGGCGTGTCCGCCCGGCGGTACCTGCCGCAGAGCACGGCCGGCGGCGCTCAAGCGGTGCGGTGACATGGCAAGCTGGCGTCGGGCCGGGGACTGACGCGTCCCGCCGACAGCCTCCGCCGCCGGGTCGGGAGCGCCGCGTCGTCGTCGTCGGACGCGACATCGGCGTCGTCCGTCTCCCGCGGGGTTCCAAGACGCCGCTGGGACGCGGTCCTGTCATCGCCACCGGCTCGCTGAGCGCAAGCGGTGGCGAGCTGTTTTCGGTGCTGCAGAAACATGGCTTCGTCGGCAGCCAGGCCTAACATGGGCGTCGGTTCGAGCGAGCAGCAGCAGTGCTCCGAGCCCGAAGAGGAAGCCAGTCCGACGTCGGCCGCTGGCGCTGAGGGCTCCTCCTCCCAGCAGCAGGACGAACAGCAGCAGCAGCAGCAACAACAACAACAACAGCAGCAGCCGGAGTACGAGACAGGCCACGGTCACTACTTCACCAAGCGGACTTTCCACAAGCCCACGTACTGCCATCACTGCACCGATATGCTCTGGGGACTCATAGGTCAAGGGTACATTTGCGAAGGTACGTGATGCTTTGCCGCTGCTTAATGTCTCGAAAGCTGCTATTTGCTCAAAGCGCCGCGTTACCGCGTATCGCTCTTTTCCAGCCGTGGAAGCAGCTATCGTCGGCCACGCCAGTCACTTACGGATGCTCTGTGTATAGAGCTCACACACTGTCGAAAACTTGTGCCAAGTATACTTCGTGCTCAGAAGCACACGTGGTTCAGTACTTGAGTAAAGATCGCAGCGTGCCTATGGACGCACTCGTCACTGAGGAAAGCTTTCGCGCAGGCTAGACAAGCATCTCCGATCGTTAGGCCTAGACGACACGTTGAGCTCGTGCATCTAAGTGGTTCATTAATGAATAACTCGTACTGTTGCTAATTGGAATGCTTCATGTACTGAATTTACGTGCAGGAAACAGTCGTTCAAAGTGTTAGTTTTTCTTTCCGAGAATAACGCTAACCGAAATGCCGAAGCTGTGCAAGCGCTTGTCATGTTGGACTAAAAGGACCTGAGTGCAGGTCTCACATTCACGGCGACTGTGCTCGTAGCCGGCATTTCAAGGTCAAGCATATGCCGAGCGCGAAAACTAGCGTGAGTGAACGCATTGTTTAGCTTCGCTTTTGTTCCTTAAGACTGGCCACGATATTAACAAGTCCTTGGTATTGGCCCTGTGGTACCTTACTGCAATGTCACTCCTTTAATGCGTTTTTATTGGCGTCGGAAACATCAGGCGCACGAAAGTAAGTAATCTAGATGTAAATGTACCTATCCATGCATACGGTTACTATTTGGTGTTACACATTTAGGGTGACGAGCCTAAGCCTAATTTCGGAGTACTGCTTCCCGACATGACTTTGTGACCTCTAGCCCGAAAGTACAGTGTTCTTGAGGAAGTCTTCACAAACCAATTTTCTCAGCAGCACGGATAACCTTATCAATGATTCATTCACCGAGATCCTTATCAGTATCTTTTGAGCTGGTTCAAAAATGCCAGCCCAACAGGTCGATGGTGATATAAGTAGCTGCAAGGGTTGCACTGTCATCTGCAGACACGAGGAATCAATGGACAAACGTGCGATTGTTTACGAATCGTAGGCTTCTCAAGTATCTACGTGCACCGCTGCTTCTACCTTTTCTTTCGCTTTACACACTTAGGACAACAACGCAGCTTTTGCAGAGTGCGGTTCGCTTGTGATCGTGGAAATAACCGATGACCCCGAGCTTCGACGTTTATTTATAAACCAGCATGGCGCTCATGAAAGCTTCCGACTGTCGGGTCACTGCGTATGTATCGGGGCAAATTGTTACTTGTTGACGGCCAAAGTTTAACAGCCACGTTGCTTAAAAAAAAGGCACTTCAGTGTATTCACTTGCCAACGCAAGCTGTCCTTCCAGTGTTTTGGACACTTGACAACTCGCGTCGTTCGCACTAACGTACGGTGTCGTTATGCAAATGAGCACGTTGTCTGCTATGGGGAACAGAGAAGTCTGACCAGTATATAAGTTTAACACGACACTGTCTCGACTACGTGTGAAATACAATGTTTTCTTTAAAGAACTGAGGTTGCCATTCTGGATATATAGGACGCAGAAATGTGTACGATCATTACTTCATGCTTTTGTTGTGGATTGCATTGATCGTCCTCTGCTTCCGAGGAAAAAAAAATGCCATTTTCCTATGTTTTAGCAGCCTATACGTTGCGAGATAATTTTGTCTTGTGTGGTACACTGTTCTTTTTTCTGGTAGCTATATGATCTGTATGTATGTTTTATGCGGGTTAAGTTATGTTTTATACAAGCTGTTAATGCGCCGCAGAGGTATCGTCGCTACGAAAAATTGACAGCTGACATTGTTTTTTTTTTCATTGCTTTAGTAAAAAACAGGCTTGTCATGCACTCATAGTGGCTCCATTGAGCACTCATCGGTACTGCTTTGGCGCTCTTTGGCCACACCTGGCCCTTGCGCCATCAAACACCACATATTATCATCATCATCATGCACTCGTAGTTGTGTACTTTTCGTTCTTTACGACTCACGATCATCACCACTTCGTCGATATCACTCGCGCTTAAAATTCATTGACGCCGTGTGTTCGCCTCCTACGTTTTTACTACTTATTTTTCTAGTTTCTCTTTGGCTCTAATTCTCTCCTCTTTTCTCTCTAGAGCAGGCAGTTGTCGCACCCCTTAATTATGGTGACAGCAGACATCCAGAGCTATTTGGTCTATTCTGCTGTTTGTGATCGTTGCTACGTTTGTAAGAATCACTCACACAATCAATCAATCATGTTTTAATAATAATAATAATAATAATAATAATAATAATAATAATAATAATAATAATAATAATAATAATAATAATAATATATAATAATATATAATAATAATATATATATTATTATTATATATTATTATTATTATTATTATTATTATTATTATTATTATTATTATTATTATTATTATTATTATTATTATTATTATTGCACCTAAAAACGCCGATGCCCTGGTAGTTGTTACTAGGGGTTTAGCTTACTGCATACAGTTTGGTCAACAAAACAACACAAAGTCATTGACTGGCACGAAAATAAAGCAGTCATGGGTATTTCTAGAAATGTCCTGGCTCAAGTGTACGTCTCTAGGGAGGTATTTAAAATTGCACAGATAACTTTTTCTCTATTCTTTTCTTTTTCGTTTTGGCTGCTTTGGTTGTTCTTTATATTTAAATGGCCCGAACCGCAACCTATTGGGCATGTGCGCCAGGTCACGGTGCTCCTAGGCAGGCATAATGTGATTTTGTTAATCACCAGCGCGTGAAATGTGCTTGAGCGAACAGAAACGTTGTATTGTGTTACTGTGGAAATGAATTTGTCTCGTATCTATTATTGTACCAAACGTGTCACAACGTTCGTGATTCAACATACAATTTTCACTTTTGCACGTAATTTCCCATATAGATGCTAAACTCAACTGGGAGGCATGAAAGCGCGCAAAAGATATTGCGTGGAACGAAAATGATAACTCACTTTTATGTGAAAATTATCATTACCATCATCATCACCGCTTACTATATAAGAACCATTACCCACCACCATTAATACAGTCCACGCAATGTTCGTCGCACCAGTGTCTTCAGCTCTTTGCTAATGGTGCGTGCGACCTAGTCAGTCGAATGGAAGCGTATACTTTATCTCTTGGCACCAAATAAATTACAATTCCTAATATTCTGTCACAGAAAACAAGTGTTTAGAATGAATTAAGGGTGGGGCTGTTAAGCCATCACTTCAGATAGGTTTCAGCCAAGTTTTAGTAGAGAACATCAATCTATTGGAGATGTCTAGCTGGTGTAGAATGGTGTAAAACCACATTTTCGAATTTTGATACGAAATTGCACGATACAAGAAGAAGAACGCGCGGAAATTGCTTCATCTGCGCTATCCGCCGCGACGTAACACAATCTTCGGTTTTTGTTGAATCTGCAACCATGCACGTTCGAAGTTCCGGGAAATTTTCCTAAATTGTGAACCTTCTCTGTCGATAAAACCAGAGCCAGGACAGGTAGTAGTAATAGCGTTATGGTTACGTTCGCAAGCTCATCCGCGAACGTCGTGCGTTGCGGATGGCTATGTGTTCTGCCTACAGTTTTGCCTGCACCGGTAGTGACAGTGGCGCCACCACGTCATTCACTGCGGGGTGCCTACGATAACTACGCCGTTCTCGTCGGCGTGCACGTAGTCTCGTCAGCTTCGCACAGCCTAGAACCACGTTCACCCGCACTCAAATGACACAGGTGTTCAAAGAAAAACGCCTGTGCGTACGCCACAGGTCGAGTCGAGGATCAAACGGTGGGCTCTATTGGTTCTGCGCCGTGCGCCGTCTGGTGCGGGTCACGACCTCACCAGCACCAACGTGATCTCTGAGGACCTATACGTACATTTACTTACGTCTGGGCGTTGAATTCGCTGCTAGTTACTCCTTCGTGATATCGGGAATGACCGATATCGCCGATTGCAATATATGTGATTGCGAAGTGTAAAGGACACCTTCTGTGCTACTGCCCATCCTTCAGAAATGAAATGCTTCCCTTCACATCGGCTAGACGGAAGGCCTTTCTCACTGAGCAACATCCTGGGACCACGGTCTTGCAATGTAACCGCTGCAAAAGGCCACAAGAGTTCTGCTGCAATTTCCGAAGGAAACCGGACTGGGCGACCACCTCTGACACAGCATTGAGGATTAAATTACGTCGGCGATTCCTGTGCACATCGACTCTTCTTCTTCTCTTAAATCATTTGCTCTCCTACTTCTTTCTCCCATTGCAGGGTAGCCAACCGGGCTCAATTCTGTTTAACCTCTCCGCTTTTCATTTTCTTCTCTTTCTAAACATGGACTACTTATAAATATGGACGGTCGTTGGACGTTACAAAAGAACAACTATGGTTTGTCAACCCAGTCTGCGAGTTCAGGAAACTTGTAGACTTAAGTTGAAAGTCGAAAAGTTGATGGCCTAAGTTAAAAAAAAAAAGAAGGAAACATCTGCCTCTCAACAGTCGCTGTAGTTTAGCTTTTTCTTTTAGACGCAAGAGAGTTCCTTCAGGAAAGTTCAGCAATTGCCTAATGAGGGAATTTGTGTGCTTTACCTGTACCTGAATAGACTAATCGTGGTTTGGCACGAGCTAAATAAAGCTTGCTCTCGAAGCTCTAATTCGGCGTAGGTACCGGTATTCGCACGCCTATTGCGATACTTTAGTAGGAAGTCGAAAATGGGGACACGTACATTGATGATGTAATTACCAATATTTTGTGCAGCTACTTCCAGGCACGGAATGTGCACTTCATTGTGATTTAGTGGCAAAGTTCGGGGTCGAATGCCAGCATGTAACGTAAGGAAGCTATTTCCACATCAGCTTATCTCAAAAGTTTAGGAACGACACCACATTCTCAGTTTTGGAAATAAATAAGTAAATAAATAAATCAATCAATCCGTCGGTCAATAAAGCGCTTTTATTTTATTTTCGAAGTGAAAAAAGGAGACAGGACAAAAAGCTGAAAAACCTTGAGGAGAGTGCCCTGCCCCCTTTCACAGTAAACATCCTGCGTAGCAAACAGCATATTTCCTAAAACAACCTAACTGACAACCTAACAACCTAACACACAAAAAAAGAAACAAGAAAGTTGTCAATTGCATACTTTGCAGTGCATAAGTCAGCTTAAATCATAGCATAAATCAGCACAAATCTGAACAGCTTGAGTAGTGCGACACATTGAAACCGAGTAGATGAAAACTAGAACGTTAGAGATATTCGTTGTAAACATGGCGAAAAGCATTTTGTACCCTACTCTCTCAGTATATCTGCCGTAAGATGAACAGCATAAAACGGCTATTGCTTAAGTGAGTTATTTCGCTGGAAACGCAACACACGCCACAATATCGCACTTAAGAAATATTGCTGCTGTTTGAGCATATAGTATATATCAATTGATAGACGATTATTGATAACTTCACACATTATGTGGCGTTGCTTATCGGCTTGGTTTTGTCGCTGTTCTGGTGACATCGCAAAGTAGTTTTTCACATTCATTTCTTTGTCCTTCGCGCAGTGATGACCGAAATACTTTGTCGAGCTGCCTTTGCGTCGTCAAATTTTACTATGGGTTCTTCCAAATACACGCAAGTGTTGGCAGTGGAGGGTGTCCTCAAATATGTTGTTGTTGTTGTTGTTGCTGCCTCAAAACATGGCTCGTAATATGCTAAGTGAATCAGCTAGTGGGCTACATTTTCTTCTTAAAACCTCAACGTAATAATGTAGACTCACAGATATCTCTAAAGCACGCCGATCTGTTAATATAATGGTGGATTTTACTTCACGGATTATTTTATTAATTCATTAATTCATTAAGTAATCAATTAATCAATCAATCAATTTATTAACAATTCATTTCTTTATTTATTTCCAGAAACCACTAAAGTCTCTCACAACGGGGGTACTACACAGGGGGGGGGGGGGGTAAAATTTACATGGCAACCTAGAGAAGCGCGAGAAATGAATAGGCAACAAGAATAAGAATGTGGCGGATGAACAACACGCAATGACACATAATGAAAAAAAGCACAACATATAAAACAGTACGCAAGAAATCAAACATTGCGGTGAACGGAGCAGAACTAGAAGAAAGACTACGCATCACTGTTTTCTTTTCCTTCTTTTTTTTAGAAGTCTATGAAAACGTGTTGCATTCCTTTCAGTTACGATTGTAGGAGGTAGCCGGTTCCACTCAATAGTGGTTTTGGGTGTGAACGATCTGGCCAAAATTGATGGGTGGCATGTGATGCATTTAATCTTGAAAGGACGGTCACGGTGTGTAAAGATGGTTGAGGGTTAGTAAATTTACTTTGTTTTCTTTGATTTAGGCCTTTTGTTGGCCAATCCTTCGGAATGAGTACGTCCCACTGTGACACAAGAGATGCAGAATCCCCTAAATGTTGCTTGATACGCGTCGTACGTTTCTGCGCATACACCTGTTATCGCCATTCTTATCTCATCAGACATCGCTCATCGCATTAGTCCACGTGGCATCAGCGCGAATACGTCTCACATTGTGCAAACTCCTGATTTGGAGTTTGAATTTAGGCATAGGTTGTGAACGATCCAGTGCATAAACCTAAAAAAACATTGCATGAGAATAAAGTTGCGACTTTTGTGGTGTATAAACATCGCATGATATTATACGTTTGCATGGGATGTAAGTAAAAATAATTGTACGCCTCGTCGTTAGTAGTTGTAAATAATTTATTTAACCGCTTTACCACTCATTCTTGGCAGCCGAGTGGGATTGGAGCCGAGGCTGACCTTACTCGGGAAGAGGCTTCTCTTGGCTGCTTTTGAAGGAGAACAAGTTCGCTATATGGAACCGAGCCAACGAGCAACCACGGGCGTTTAACTAACTAACTAACTAACTAACTAACTAACTAACTAACTAATAACTAACTAACTAACTAACTAACTAACTAACTAACTAACTAACTAACTAACTAACTAACCTACTAACTAACTAACTAACTAACTAACTAACTAACTAACTAACTAACTAACTAACTAACTAACTAACTAACTAACTAACTAACTAACTAACTAACTAACTAACTAACTAACTAACTAACTAACTAACTAACTAACTAACTAACTAACTAACTAACTAACTAACTAACTAACTAACTAACTAACAGAAAGAGTACTTATGTGCACCAAGTAAGTAAACGAGTACACCACTTCAGGTTGCATAGAAAATCTTTAATATTGACGAAAACGAGAATACATTCGAAGTTACCGTATTTAGAAACAGCAAAGCACGGAAATACTTGAGGATCGAAAACCCCGAGAAGCTCGCGATTTTGGCACGTTACTTCTTCATAACTTATTATTATTATTATTATTATTATTATTATTATTATTATTATTATTATTATTATTATTATTATTATTATTATTATTATTATTATTATTATTTTGAAGCGGACAAGCCTGCAGGTCCTCCTTTAGTAGATAGGCATGCTGGTACACCGACAGACTGCAGCGGACTGTCACTGTACCGGATAATCTCACTTTGTGCATGCCCTGAATATCGTTCTTGCGGATTCGCGTACTCGCATTTCATCCAAGGTATCCGCCTTTCATCAGCACTTCTCCGTTCTCTCTGTCCCAATCATTACGATGACGGCTGATGTCGAAAATGTGTTTAATTTACACCGAGCTGTGTCAGTTGCGACGGCCTGTTACATATCTCTGATATTCCGAGAAAATGAGATGCGAACTGTGTGTTCCGCGTGGCTCTCCGACCCGGTCTAATGCCTAAACTCTCTAATGACTTCTAGCCCGGCTGCTATACATAAACCCCTGCCCTTGCACACTCGAGTAGTAGCACTCCGCTGTTCGACGGGCGCGGCGCCAATCTAATGGCGGTAACTAAGGGACGTAGATTGATGGTGCGCGGAAAGGAAAACGTTGCGCAGGACGAGAGCGACGGGATGCGTAGGCGTGAGCCCCCTCTTCTCTCTTGAGGCGTGTTCATTGTCGGAAAAAGGTCGGTGTCTTTCGTACGGGAAGAAAAAAAAAAGATAGAGCGGGGAAGGTTTGTTGCAGATGCATAAAGACGAAAATTGACGATGAGCTGCGCTTAATGTAGAATACAGAATGAACTGCCTCATTTTATAACTGCTATATAACTGCAACAGTTGTTACTCTTGCCTCACGAAGTATTTATCCGTTCTTCAACCTTGATGGCACAGCACTGCGGTGTCATCGCTTCACTCACTCACTCACTCACTCACTCACTCACTCACTCACTCACTCACTCACTCACTCACTCACTCACTCACTCACTCACTCACTCACTCACTCACTCACTCACTCACTCACTCACTCACTCACTCACTCACTCACTCACTCACTCACTCAATCAATCAATCAATCAATCAATCAATCAATCAATCAATCAATCAGTCAGTCAATCAATCAATCAATCAATCAATCGGAATTTTTATTTTCGCCGTAGGCAATACATTGTTACTGCGAAAATAGGGGGCCAGAGAAAAAAAAGCTGCATCTGCGCAGCTTGACTGAGCTTGATTTCGCATTGTTAGGGCTCATTACGGTCCGCTTTGCCCAGGAAATGCAACGAAAGTTTACAGGTTTACTTTTCGTTTATATTCAAGTGCACCGTAATATAATTTATTAAGTCTAGTAACTAAACAACAAGGGAGCCTCGACCGGACATCGCTGCAATCTTAGACGTCACGTCGGGGTGGTGCAGATAGTTCGAAATCATTTCGTCACCGGCTTTTGCGTTGTACGTGCTTTTCTGACATATCACGCCTGTAGTTTTGATAAAAAAGCCACATATTTGCTATTAAAACAATGCGATGTACAAATATAGCTCACTTTTATTAATCATTTCCTTCAGTGACCATTTAAAGGTTAAGTTGCGGCGTCCAGGTGACTGGACGTGAAATAGTTGGTACATGATCGGGTAGGTAGGTAGTGTTAAACTGGGTCTAACTGGAGAAGTTGGAAGCAGTACGCCTCCGGCTGCTCCATTTCAGTTTAATGTAGCGAATTGTCTTTAAATAAATAAATAAATAAATAAATAAATAAATAAATAAATAAATAAATAAATAAATAAATAAATAAATAAATAAATAAATAAATAAATAAATAAAACTGATAATTAAAAGGACAATTTAGAGCGCGTAAACACTAAGACATACAAAAGTGAAAAAAAAAAAGACGAGGCACGAAGGGCAAGTCATAAAATCGTCTGTAGTATTTCAAGCAACATGGCTGTATTTATAAAAAAACATTTCAATGCACCGAACGCTGTTCTTTTAAGGCCACTAACTGGCCATAGTCCAAGTATTAGTGCATGGTGGTTGTACTAGTGCTATTGGTTGCGATCAGTTAGAGCAATCAGATGGTTGATAGGAAACGCAGATGGTCAGAAAGTACAGCTCACCACCAACCAGCCATCTGTGTCCTTAAGAGCAACGCTTACGCTTCGATGTACACGTGTGTATATTAGTTGAGCGCACTAAATGACGCACTCAGGGTGTACGAATCGTTGTCGTTGTCATTGCGATTATTATTTTTGGGTTATACAACGTTGAGTCAATGCGGACGCAAACCAAAAAAAAAAAAAAGCTTTTGGAAATCTCAAGGCACGCAGTCAGACAAGTGAGATTTTCCAGTCGCAATCAACTAACCTTAACATATATGTCCAAAGGCAAGACGGTGGCCGATAGGCAGAAACATACTGTGTGATAAAAGCTGGATGAAGAGGGGTAAGGTGTCTCAGAAAGGCTGGCCGACGTTTCTATAGGTGGATCTATCTTTGTCAAAGGCGGCCTTGTCATCCTTGCTATTCTTGACGCTGGAACGCCGATTGTCACCACGACATTTTAGAGACGCTGACAAGCTTTTGATGTAACGTTATCAACTGTATCCCCTCTCTGGTAGGTTCACTAAAAAAAAAAAAAATGCCAGGTGAACATATAGAAGCGCCGTGGTGGAGGCAAGCCGCTGGGCGTCTTTCGTGTTTGGCCTCGTCCGCACGTGTCGTGTCGAGACTTTTCTCTAGCTGAGTTCACCTACACTGTATAATTAGGCGTTTAACTTGTCAACCATAGCTTACACAGCCTGGATCCATCATTCCAACTGCAGTTGCCAACACATCTTTCACGACGCGACGCAACACTGCTGTGTCGGCTGTAGGTCGGAGTAGCCTTCACTAAACTCGTACAGCTATCGTATTGGAATGGCTGGCTCACCCGTGTGCGCCAATTGAAGATGCGAAGAAGCTACTGTTCAACTCCTGTGCCACCGTTCCCGTTTCGACAAACAACGCCATACTATGCAGTGTGCCTTGAGTAGGCTGGACGATGGTTTTTTTTTTTTTTTTTACGGAAGCAAAGGTCTTGCGGGCCCTGCTTCACAGATCATCACGTGACCCAGAAAGCCACACGTTAACTCTTCTGCGGTGCATGAAGGCGACATACTTGAGAGCCAGACTGCAGATACGCGGCACCTTGCTTAATGCGTGTGAATGAGCTAGACTCACGTGTTCACTCTCCCCCTTTCTTTAACTCTCCCATCCTCCTCACCACATGTAGCGTAGCAAGCTTAACGAAGTCTAGTTAACCATTCTCCCTTCCCTCTCTCACTTGTCCAGGACACTGTGCAGATACGGCAGCGGACGGCAGGTGCTTGGCTCATTGTATTGTTGATGTTTACTCCTATTTCATGATCATTCATAATCATTTACCACCTTTTTCTGTCTATGCCTTCAAATAACCGAAATGTCTTGAAATGAATCCAAACTAAAACGCTATAAATTGAAAGGGAGGCAATTTACCGAAGCCACATAACTCATCTAGCCTGTGTTATGCGCCTCGTTCGTGTCTCGTGTGTTGTCTGCTTGGTCCTAGTCAGTGTTTCTCGGTTTATTTTATGTTGTCGTAGTTTATTTCACATGTTTACCGTAGCTGTTTATTTTTTTTTGTGCGCTTCCTAGTGGCTGCAGCCACTAGCCGAAATATTACTAGCGTCATCTGGCTCGTTGGTTTAAGTCGCCTGCAGATACTGCGAATTGTTTACGGAATCAGGTACGCCAGACTCCGTTATAGCTCTTAGTAAAAATAAACACCTTTATAGCAAAAAGAACGGCACGCGTCCGCAAATGTGGCTCCTTACAGCAAATGTGCGTATCCACCCTCCATGATAGAAAACTGGACCAGTTGGTAGACTAGAAATGGTTTTAGGCGCAAAAAATAAGACAGGGACGATAGAATAAAAGACACGGACTGGCGCTCCGTGTCTTATTTTTCGCGCCTAAAATTGTTTCTAGTCATGTACCAACAAGCCCCACAGTAGACGTTACTAAGCAGTTGGTAGATCGACCCTTGTTAGCGCTTGTCCTGTCTCCATTTTTGTATTCACGCCCGGTGAAAGGCAAAAGGAATTTGTAAGAATACAGAGAAGCCAATAACACGGCGCTGTGTTTTCGTCTTTTCTTGTGTATTACGGGCTTTGTTTGCGCTACACTGTATATAATAACACTGTACCAACAAGTCCGTCAACGCGTCCTTTTATCAATGACATCCCTAAGTCATGCGTCTGTTCTTTCGATCCGCATTTCAGTGAGAGCGTGTCTAAAGGTGCCAGAAGGTGTCCATCACTGTTGAACGTGTTTTTAACCCGGTGGCGTTAAAGGCCCCGTGTCGCAGAAAATCCGGCGTCGGCGTTAGCGCCGGTGTCGTTGGCGGAAATAATCATGCCGAACCACATCATCCCGAACCAACCCGACCGGGCAGGCCCTTCGCGTTGCTCAAGGCGTTAGTGAACAAAAACTGAATATCTCAAAGTAAAATTCCTCAGAAAAATCGTGAAGTACGACTTAACCACAATCTACAGACTTGGCACGTAAAACCCCAGAAAGAAGAAAGAAGACGTGATAGCGTCGGATTGTAATTTGGATATACGAGAAAAATGCCTGATAAGCAGCCAGGGATCTTTGAATATATAAAGGCGAAGCTTAAATGTCCTCCAAATTTTTTCACTTCAAGAACGGCTAACTAAAACCAATACACCGTGTGCCGTGGGAATCGAAGCAGTGTAAAATCGGCTGTAAGCCGAAATACCCGAAACACACCCGTACATTGTAGATGAGCCGAAGCTTCGCTCGCGAAGTGGCTAGCCAATGTGTAGCCGCGAGCGAACGTTGCTTTAGTGCAGACACGCGAGCGCGACGGAGCCAATACGGAAGCGGCGCAGGCGATCGGTGGTGGTCCTTCTCAGGAGGCGGCGAGAGAGGCCGGGACGATTATGAGCGAGCCGCGCCGGTGGCTCTTGGTCGGGGTCGTCCCTACCCTAATCCCCTTTCACCTTCTCGTCCCTTCGAGCGGCCGCACTCCGATATTCGGGCCAGCGGCAACACGAGAAAAGCAGGGCGCGAGCCTATATACGGGGCCGCACCGCGCGGTCCCCTCTTATTGAACATGGCGGCGTCGGAAGCCGCCATTTTAACTCCGGCGTCGTACACGCGCTCACGTACACACACACACACACACACGGCGCTCACTCGCTCTCTGCAAGCGGCGACCGAGAAGGAGGAGGTGCGGGGAGAAGGACGAGGGAAGACGGTCGGGAGTTGGGGAAAGGGGGCGCGTTGGCGGCGAGGGAAGCTCGAGGGTCGATGGGGAGAAAAAGGGAAGCCGCAGCAGTGTACGAGAGGCGGCGAGGAGCCGCCGCCAGCGGGCGATCGACGTGCTGCGGGTCGGCGACGAGGGGCCAGGCCGTAGCTGCGTATACGTTGGTTATGCGTGGCGGCTGATCCGCCAGCTTCGCGCGGAGGAACACCGGGCGACGACTTCCGTTTGTGTTAGCTGTAAAGAACTTGTGGCGGGGGGTCCACATCGCCATCGATAAACAAAGTATAAGCCGGGAAGCCACCTCTGAACGCTTTGCGTGATGGCGTTGCGCAAGAACATTGGAGTTAGTGCTGCTAGCTAATGATCCGGTTTGCGCAAGGTGTATAACGCAAGGATACCATTGCGAATCTCAGCGGCTTGGCTGGACGCACTTGCACCGCCGTTCTTTCGACGGGCGCAGCTTACAGGCACCACGACGCTGTCAGAGATGAAACGCCACTAGTAAAATGTATCTGTGCTGCACAGCTGAGAAGCCGACGTTGAGCAGTCTTTCAAGCAGTTTCTTTAGTTGAAGCCCGAAATGGAAGTCAGTGAAGTGAGTGTACAATCATAAACATGCGCACGCCGAAGAGTTCCGCGCTTGTGAATTTTCGAAATGCGAAATATTTTTTGCGCTGACAGACAGGGACATAGAAAGACGGTAGAGGACACGTGAAGCGCTTCGTGTGTCCTGTACCGCCTTTTTACGTCCGTGTCTGTTAGCGCAAAAAGACATTTCGCAATGCGTGACAAACTCGCCGAAATCGCCACTGTGACGTGAATTTTCATTTTTTTTTTTTGAGACAGCCAGTGCATGCAAGAATGGCTGCGTGAGCGTCTCGTGCGATCAGTGGATCACTTATGCGAGATTAAACGGGAAGAAATGCGTGAGGAAAACGAGTTTATTCGACGATGCAGGAGGTACTGTTTTGTTGAGGTTTGTGTACATACATTCATTTCATTTCATTTTATTTGGGCCCATTTACAAGCAAATGGAGGGGGCCAAGGTAAAAGCTGCTTATCGGCAGCTTGAGTGGTCTCTGAACTAAACGCAAGCCAGCGAAGCCGTGAAAATTATAGCGTTCCTTCATGCGACACTGAAGTTTGGAGTGCTGTTCACGCAGGCTTAGAAACTCCTAGCTGAATTTCTCGTTCTTTTCGCGTATACTGAAGTTAGCGTGGTCATTGCTAAAGTTAGGGGAAGTCACTTGTGAGTGTAAGTTGTCGACCTTTGCCTATCGACCGCAGTTTCTTCGCCGAAGGAGATGAGTGAAACAACTAGCGAATAATCAAAGCTGCGACAAGAGGAACGAGTAATTATCCGAATACACTTGGGGCGATCTAATAAAAGCTACCGAACTCGCTGTAATCACCGTCCACCGATGTTGTCCAGCTGTCTCTGTGGACAGCTAGACATCCTGTTGTGGCGTATCTTGTAATATATGGCCTGTTTGTTTCAGAGAGCTAACTGTACGAAAAAGTACTTGACGCAAACATTGAACAGCGTGTAGATGATAGCTGGTGAAGACGTCGCGCGCTCCGCCGACTTGCTTGCTTAAGCGTCGTTCAGTCTTGCGCTAATTATGCGTTTGAGAAAGATGAAGCGACCAGCTGAAAAGGCATGCTACAACACGTGAGCAATGGGATAGAGGGCAGCGAGCTTGTTTTTAATCGCCTATTAGTCCCGACGTGTGGATTCCAACTCGGCACGCGAATGTATATGCGTCAGAATGTTTTCCCGTGAAACATTTTGCCTCAAGAAACACTTCTATCATCGGTATAGACGTTGAGCAGCTACGGCGTCCTGAGTTGTACAAACTTGGGTGCTCCCAGTACATACTGCTTCCGTGAACACTGCCAAGACGCTGCAGTTTAGTTGAGCTACAAATGCGCACATAGTTCAACGTAAAAAAGAAAAGCTCTAGTTTTGAATGAACTCCGCCAGTATTTCTCAACGCCGGTTTATCACTGTATAACACGTGCGCGAACACGATGGTAAAGAAGAAGTAGAAAGGAAGTAGAAATAATGCTAAATTAACAAAACTATAGCATGTTTGCTGTATTATTATCCGTAAATAAAACCGAAAACCCTACTGTAAGAACGTTTTGCTGTTCCTACGCGCTGTCGATCGTGCTTCTGTATAAATGACTGTTCGTACGAGGCGATACCTGTTACGTCACTCCGACCCGATACGTCGGGTTGTTACGTGCCTCTTCCGCCTTCGCGTACAAGCCACCTTCTGTAGCTGCTTCTACGAAAGCATTAATCGCGACCCCCACCCCCTGCGTTTATTTTGGGATTCAACGCGCCACCGTGGCCCATTTCCAGATCCATCAGAGTAGTTTAGCGTGTCTTTGACAGAAGCCGTCGCATTCAACCCGCCGTTTCTCTCTCTCTCTCCCCCTCCTCTTTTACCAACTCTTCGCCACGCGTCTGTCTACAAGTCGTAATGACCACGCGAACCGGGTTTCCAGGTACAAAAGTCTAACGTGTGGGTGTCCGCCGACGAAAGGGAGGCGTATCGATGAATCGAACAGCCTCCGAGCCTTATTTCTTTTTGTTGTTGTTGTTGTTGACTTTATTTCGCGTAGTAACCACGGGACGGCGGCGGAGTGGGTGGGTGTATAACGACCTGCACGTGCTGAACGGGACTAACGCAAACGACAAACAAGGCTTGCCCTTAAAACCTCGCTTACGTCAACGTTGCGCGGAGGGTGCAGACCCTCGATCGAACGCTGCGCAGGTGGGCATAGAATAAGAGCCAGGTGTTCGTTCTTATCGCGCTCTTCGAACACTGCCTCTTCCGCACGGCCCTAGTGTGTTACCGTATATGGTCTATCTGCGTTAACGCTGCATGTGCACTTTGCTACTTGCCACTTTCAGCGTGTCGCCTTGTCGCGACCGCATCTTTGGTAATAAACCACGGTGTACTTTTTTTTTTCTTTTTGAAGCCATGGACTCTCTTTCCTTCTCGCGTCCTGGAAGGCAGAATTCGAAAATCGGTGTTTTGCTTCGAAGCAAATGATGCGTAACGCAAGAGTTTGAATGAGAAATGTACTTTATATGATATTCACCTACAATGATAGCAGCTCGTGCTTCATCACGTCTTGCGAAAAAATGTGGTTTGCTGACTCAGGTTCCTGGATAAATTTATTGCGTTGTACGGCGCCACCAGCACAATGGATGACGCAGTGTTGTAAGTTTCTGTTAAGAAAGACCTCCTGGTGTCAAGCGCGTTCCCTACTGTTCTCTCGAGGCTACATGAAGAAGGTTACACGACATTTCTGCAAGTTATGCGCAACCTCGCTGAACGAGTACAGTGAACGCTATTGCGTTGAAACAAGGAAGTTGGGCCGTTGCTGAACCGCAGGACAACTGAACGATGTATCCATCACGCCGGAATAAATGGTTCGACCAAACAAACTAGAAGTCAAAATTTCATTTTTAAGCTGGCCACCGTGTTTGTGACTGTGGCGTGGCTCATTCATATACTCATAACTTTGGTGCTAGAATGCATTTAGCGCCTGGTCATTCCACAGTCACGCTTAGCAACTCTAAATAAACAAGCGCAACGGGTGTACTGGTTAGTTTGCTCCGGCTTGCGCGTGTTTTCGGCGTGACAGTACGTCCTGTGGACACGGTTATATTTACTTTTCTTTTTATTGAAAAATCACAGTGGTGACCTTCGCGCCAACTTGAGCACTCGGTTGGGCGTAAATGATGTGATAGCTCGTGTCTGCTTGATTACACACTAACCTCGGGTAAATCATGAATTAATATTCCCCAGTGACTTCTGTCAAGTCATGCTAATTCTACGGTGTGTCACACTGTTGTGAGAAAGTGCTTTCTCCTTTTTTTCTTTTTGCACGTCATCGCGCTGGATGTTCAGCCCGTTTAGTTCCGGAGCTCAGTGCCTACGATCGCTTTCGGTACACGTCGCGGCGAAATTGTCACCACTTTGACCTTATGAAGCTTCGAAACGCTGGCATTGCATAGGTTCTCAGCATACCTTATGCATTTCTTCTTTCTTTCAACGCAATGTTATCTCTCAACCACGAATAAGACCAAGTTGGCATATGGTGGTTTATTTTCCTTGTTGCCGTTACGTAGTGTACTTTATTGCGTTGTATTGCAATGTTTAGACCATTAATGCCGCACTAGCCGGGTTTGAACAAAGAGACGGTTTGTCGTTGATGGTAGAGCACCTACTTTTCCATTGCTATCAGTTGTTCTTGCATACTAGCGTTTCCTATCTTAACCTCCCTCCACAAACCTGAGTCTACCTATTTGAGGTAACTTTGTGATAAGTCTTCATTCCTTCTCACGCGCGGCTCCTGTCCATATATTAGATTCTCTTTTTATTTTTATTTTTTCTTCTTCTAGTTATGCATTCGTGGTACGGAGCAGGATTATTTATAATCTTTGCTTCTTTTCAGCGCTCGCTCTCTCTTATCTAGCGCTCCTATACCGATGGCTTTGTGGCTCCACTGGTTGCGTGTGCGTCTTGGAATCGACGAGCCCTCAGCGCGAATTTAGTTTTCATTCTTATCGAGTCCTCTAGACGCGGGCACGACCTGAGACAGC
Source organism: Dermacentor silvarum (assembly GCF_013339745.2). Lineage (NCBI taxonomy): Eukaryota > Metazoa > Arthropoda > Arachnida > Ixodida > Ixodidae > Dermacentor > Dermacentor silvarum. The sequence goes on from NC_051161.1 coordinate 23,794,048, forward strand.
GACTATCGCTCTCAGAACGTAGTCTTTCACTGTGGCCTTGCGGTATCTCGAGTAGCGTGTGCTGCGGTGTTAATCTTCCGCGAGATAGGAATTGTGTAAGCTGCTGAGTTCCGTGGTCCGACCTCAGTATATACTAGGCGACGCTGCGCGAACTTTCCTAGTCTTTCTGTAGATAGCTCGGAAGCATAGCGGATATATACTGTGCGGAGGCAATCGCAGATTTGATTGTGCCTCGTTCTTGGCCAGCTGCGCATGCGCAGTGCTGCGCGATGAGGCTTGCGTGCTTCGAGGTGCGAGCGCAGTTCCGGACCGGGCCGTCGCGAGGCGGCCCAACGTAAACGCAGTGACCCTGCAACCTGATCAATACCGTCATTCGTCGCCTGGCCGCTGCTGGCTTCTGTCAGGGCTTATTTCCCAGAATTGGACGGACAGCGGTCATATACCGCTACTCTGGAAGCGAAGTTACCTGGTTTGTGCTATATCTTAGCGCAGCCTGTCGTGTTCAGTTCCTGTTCAGTCGCTGAAGAACAAGCTCGAAACGCCGAAGAGAAAATAAAAAAGAAAAGAGGCAAAGACAAAAAAAAAGGAGAAAAGAACGTCGACGAAAAGGAAAGATGTCGAAGGACGTTCCGGTGGGTTTCCGAAGTTGTCGGAAAAAAAGAAATAACGATGTCTATTATTCTTCAAGATCTATGACAAAAAGGCATGTTGTAAATGACCGCGCCGCGTTTATTATTTAACTTCCAGGCATTTGTCGGCGTGGAAGCTTTTTTGCTTAGCGTGACACTATTTTAGTTTGCATACGAAGACCTCGAAAAACGTTCAACATGTTCTACTCAAAGTTTCTGTTGAGGCTTACTGAATGAGAGAAAGAACGACAGCCTGCTCCTCCTCCTCCTGTATTTTGGTACGAGGCTTTGTGCTGACGGGCCGCTAGGACTGAAATGACGTGTTGGCTAAACCTTAGCTTCGTACGCTATACAGTAATGCCGCACAGTGAATCCTAGGCGCATTTTGAAACTTTGCACAAGTTAGCGCATGCTTTAAGCAGATTATCTAGACGTTATCTATAGTGTCTATTGATGCCAACATAGTTCTTTTTAGAATGCACGACCTACCTTCTTTGCATTGTAGTTGTGGTGATGTGATTGACTAGATTAGATTTGACTGTGAAACCAGGTGGGAGAAGATAAAAGCGTTTGCTCCTTACTAAAATCTTGTTCACTTCTATATAGGCTAAGGTGCTATGAGTGATGAGATATACTTAGGTGCTATTGAAATGAAAGCACATCAAGCGCCCTTGACGAGGCATAATTTCGCAGTATGTAGGAAATGCAATTGTCTCTTGAATTTTCCTTCCAGCTACCACTAGCTTTCCGCGTTCTTCTCGGCCTATTGCAATCTTGTGCAAAGAGAGAGATAGAGAGAGAAGGGAGAAAGGAAAGGCAGGGAGGTTATAACCAGCCTTAGTCCAGTTTGCTACCCTACACGTGGGGAGGGGGGTGGGGAGTGAAAGAAAGAGAGAGAGAGAAGACATGGATCTTGATGTCACTTTCACATGCACTAAGCTAGGTGCAGCATGTATATAGTCTGGCACACAATTATGTCGCCTTCAGGTACTGAAGAAGAGCTCGAATGCCTTTCTGGGCTGATGAAATGAGAGGCCAGGCTCCCAAGACCTTTGCTTCCGTAAACGGCCTATCGTTTGCTCCTTGTGCAATAATTATGTGCAATATTGATGCAGGGCTGGAGGCCGTGCCTGTTTTGAAAGCTTCGGTGAAAATTTGCTTACTTCGATCATGAAGGTTATGGCAAATAACGTTCAGGGCGTAGACACTCGGCGCACATTGATAACGGTGCATAAGCGCACGAACGAATCGCTTCTTTCTTTAGCAGTCATTAGGGGCCACGCGGAACGCGTCAGGTTAAGCACCCGAGGTGTCGCTGCTGTACCTTTTCAATATTAATTGCTTACTCACCATAATGAACGTCACGTCCAGTTCACGGCAGCTGCCTTCGTGAGGCTTGTGAGCTTTTCTGCGCGCGAAGAGTACAGGCGTACAACGCAAACACAGGATATGAGCTGGGAACGCGCGCTCGCTAGAATAAATGTTGCGTCCCATCTCTGGCCGCATCTTGGAGCAACTTGTGTGTGTGTGTGTATACCGTACTACGCGTACCGAAAAAAACGGGTTTGAGTAACTTCATGTCACAGCACGTAATGAGCGTTAATTCAGCGGGTTAGATTTTCCTGAAAATACCAACAAAGCACCGATGATGAAATGGCAGAGCGAAAGGAATAATAGTACAACTTGAGGTGAAGCGCGAAAGAACACCCAGGACGACAGAAGGAGACGAAGACTGTACTGCATGCTCTTTCGCGCTTTGCCTCAAGTTATGCAGTACCAACCAGCCCACCAGTCTGTTCTTTTGAATAACAGTAGTAATGACAATAAATGCGATGACGACTATTGATATTTTCTGAGTGAGAATTGCGGAGAAATAGTTGAGCGCGTTTTGTTAGCGTGTCGCGATATTCACACCGGCGGCAAGCGCGTTGCCAGCAGCGTATGCCGGCAAATTAACGTCCCTAAATTTCAACAAAGCGACTCCTCTCTCTCTTCCTCGACGACACAGAAAAAGATATTCAAGTAACACAGGAGGCACAGAAGTAAACAAAAGCGGTTTTTCAGCCGCCCTTTAATTCCTTTCGGCGGCGTTGGTCCTCGAAGCATTTAACTGCGTGACTGTAACACGTGCGTTGCTCTCGAAGGGACGCAGCAGTGCGCCTTTGTTTGTTTTGCTTACGTGCTACGGCGCTGGACCAGCAGTGCGCAACGCGTGCTTCTGCGAGAATGAGAAAAATAGGAACGAGTTCGACGTGGTGCGAGAGAAACATCGCAGCCAGCCGTTTCATCTTGCGCGCTCCATCTGACGTTGCTACCGTTTCGCGCTGACCACCAGGCGAGTACGGGAACGTATTTTTAGCCCGGCCATCTGTCTGACAGCAGTGGATAGCGCGTCGCGTGCTTGACACGGCGCGCCGAATATACACACCGACATGGATGAGTGACCTTGAACGATTATTGGACCCGAGCGGGGATCAAGTTATCTTTAGCGAAACTTGTTAGGTTGGCTTCCTGTAGCGGCGATAAGCACTCCGTCGAGCACGCCTAGCAGGGGCACCGGCAGCACACACGAAGGGGCAGGGGCGCAACGGCTGGCAAGCGCTGAGCGACGGTACGGAATGGCAGAAACAATTTCGCCGATGTTGCTGCTGGTCTTGCTTAGTTTATCAAACAGCCTATGCCCTATTGGTGATGACGTTTATTCAGTTTGATTAAATCATGAAAATTATATAAGCCGGACAGCTTTGACGGTATTCACTGTGTAGCTGGATTCCGTTACGCCAAGCAAACAGCTTGTATTAGGTCAACAGACGGTGGCGAATAATTGAGAACTGGTTTAAGAAGAGAAGCGACTGGGAACTGAGCTTAACAAAAAGAAACTTCTAGTGCCACAGTAACGTGAAGCGTGGTGTCTCACGACCTATCACGTATGTTTGCAACTTTCTGCCATCGTCGCGCGGAGCAGCGGTAATATAGTAACTTTCCCTGGCGTGTTTGAGCGAAGCCACATTTTCTGTTGTGCGAAGTTCTGAATTGAGCCGTTTATCAAGGTAATATTAAATAAATAAACGAAATATATAATGCAGAACCCCGCGCACTGTGGAATTCGGTGTAAGCGAAGCTTTGTTGTGCTGCTTACATAGTAAAGGGTCGACATGAACTCGGCTGGCGCTAACAGAGGGCACCACGAGCTCGGGAAAGCGCAGTTGCCACCGAACCTACAACAGGAGAGGAGGCCACTGCGGCACCAGCAGATTGGGGGGAGGATTGGGGGGGGGGGGGTAGGGGGTGAGGGGCAGCGCGGACATCTAGCTCCAAACGTAACACATCTCGGGCTTGCCTCCTTACTTTTTTTGTTCTCAAATTTGGTTGGCGCGCTCTCTGTTGCCAGACTGTGGATCAATATTTTGCCCTCCTTCGCTTGTCCGGCCACTGTCGTCGCTGCGTTCGTGCTAGCTGCGTGTCTGGCGGTGCAGCAGCATTCTTGTTTCTGAATAACGGCTGTGGCTCTTGATGGAGGCTGTCGATGTGCTCGACATGTTTGTTCGTGAGCTTGGGGACATGTGGGATCACTTCGTCACAGAGCAATAAATTAATCCTATGGCCAGCCCTCGCCAGAAGAGTTGAGGCAAGGCTGGGCAGGCATTAGATCATTGATTGTTCGATTGACTATTTAGGTGACTGATTGAGATTATTTACCATATCTCTGTTTATTACCATATTTGTGTGGTGTCTTACACTGTGAATTTTGACAGATACCGTTTTGCACCCTACCTATGTATATTTATGTTGTGTGGAGAACGTGTCCGTTCCTTCTGTAATGTCGATCGTCTGTGAGGGTAAAATAAGAATTGAGTTTAACGTCAAAATGAGGTACACTTGTTGCATGGGAGACGACGTACCGCAGGGTCGCGAGTTAATTTGGCCGCATTTGCTTTTCTTTTAGAAAGTGCATCAAAAGTTTGCACCGTGACCGTATTTTGCTGATCTGCGTCGTTATCCAAAAGCTGCAGTCGTAGTCGAGAATGGTCCACGAGCTCTCGATGTGTACCATCGGACGCCTAAGTGCAGGCTTTTTGCCACGGACAACAGTAGGTGTAGTTACGGCTGACATAACAGAAAAGTATGGCCTCCAACAGCGACCGCTTCCGCGTTTAGCTCACTGCTGCCGCGTTTAGCTCACTGCTGCCGATAGCGACCGACTGAACGCTTGCTGCAATTAGCCAGAAAGTCGCTGGAAGCCCGCATAGAAGTAGTAGTAGTAGTAGTAGTAGTAGTAGTAGTAGTAGTAGTAGTAGTAGTAGTAGTAGTAGTAGTAGTAGTAGTAGTAGTAGTAGTAGTAGTAGTAGTAGTAGTAGTAGTAGTACTAGTAGCAGTGGTGGTGGTGGTAGTAGTGGTGGTGGTAGTAGTAGTAGTAGTAGTAGTAGTAGTAGTAGTAGTAGTAGTAGTAGTAGTAGTAGTAGTAGTAGTAGTAGTGGTAGTGGTAGTGGTGGTAGTAGTATATAGAAAGTCCGGTTCCTGTAGTTTATTTGCTTATGCTCTAATTACAATCTTGTTATTTTCAGTTTTCTTAGCTTCTTCAGAAAGGCAAGAGAGGGGGGGGGGAGGTTTTGCTGCAGCTTTGAATGATCGAGAGCGTCAACCGCCTCTGCTGTCAGACGCCGCATGCGTCTAAAACGACTTCGCGTACGCGTCCGAAACACCACCGGTAACACCACCGATAACACCACCGAAGAAATGGAGGACAAGCGTCCTTCAGTTCTTTGGTGGTGTTATCGAGGAGGCGCAAATGCTATAATTTCATTTATATTGTTACGGGGAGTATTTAATTACCAGTAAACGGCTAGCGCTTGTCTAGTCAAGACTGCACAGAGCGCACAGCGCGCACAGGTTCCAGCAGGTTTCCGTCTGACAGAAGAGCCGTCTGCCGTCTGCCGTCTGACAGAAGAGTTTCCGTCTGACCCAGCCCCACTACAACGTCTTTGTCTTTGCCATGGCTCGCCAGTTACACAACGACGCCGACTGCCTCTCCCGCCATCCCGTTGAACCACCCGACTCCACTGAAACAGACTCCGACACCTGTGTCTTGGCGATAACAGACTTCATCCATGTGGCCGACGAACAACGTAGAGATCCATCGTTACTCTCTATTATTGACCGTCTGCAATCCGGCACCATCGACCCTTCACTCAACATGTTCTTACTTCAGGATAACGTTCTTTACCGCCGCAACATATAATGTTCAGTAGCATGGGCGAGCAAAAATGTTGCGAATTATTCAGGAGCGCTTCGAGAAACGAGACTACGTTGGTGGAAAATGAGCAGGCCTACAAAACCCAACGCTCAGGCTGTTGCGCTTTGGAAAGAAAGGGAAGACGGTTTACGGGGAGCTGCGTTGTGATATAATAATGTAAGCGTCAAAGCCAGTGACAGTCAATGTCCATCCTCGAAGGGAAGAAAATATCGCAAGAGATATGGATGACCCCGTTTTAAGCGAAGCGTTATAGGCTCACAAGTGTCGGCGGCGGTGTCACGCTGAAAAGTGGGCCGATCCTGGCGATAGTGCAGAAAGGGTCCAAGCTTAATGGCACATACCAGGGACAAAAAAAGAGAGAAAGAGACAGAGAGAGATTGGAAGAAAGAGAGAAATAAATAGAGAAAGAAAGAAAGAGAAAAAAAAGAAATAAATAGAGAGAAAGAAAGAAAGAGAGAGAGAAAGAAAGAAAATCACCACTAAGGACAGATACACACGTGACAAGCTTCGCTTACCCCCATTTTCTCGACAGGGGAAGGGCTGGTGAATTTTTAAATTTCTTTGTTCGGTTATCTATTTTTGACACTTCATCATTCGCCACTGTTATTACAATAAAACAAATATTTTCTTACAACGTCACGCTAGGGAATCGTTTTGACACAACGATAAACGAACTGTAACTCAATACAACAATAAACGTAATGTAGATTCAGAAATGCGAAAGGATGTTTTTGAAACATTTGTTAAGGATTATGTTTTCAGGTGGGCTTGATGGGGAGTCGTGTCCGAAAAAAAAAGAAAAAAAAGAAAAGGAAACAATTTTCTTTTGGTCTCGTTTCGATCTTGGGCTGCTGAGTTGAGGAAGTGCAAAGGAGGTTATTATATCCGACGCAATAGTGAAACTGGCCTGGAACTTCTTACTCCTCTTCTACGACGCAAATAAGGCGCGCCCACGCATCCCGGTCCAATGCTGTCGTTCGTGGGAGGATGACGTTTCCATCCGTTGTTTTGGCAAAATACGACGTAGCTAGCTGCCTTCTTTTCCGGTATTCGAGAAAACAAAAGGACATATTCGACACGGGGCCACCTACGCACCGGAACTCAATTAATTGGTAAACGCGAATAATGGGATCTGTTTCTTTAAATAGAGCTTTATTTTGGTGCGCAGTGCCCTAGTAGGATGCAAACATTTATAGTTGAGTCATAAGTAGTCGATCGTGCTTCGCAGCTTGGGCAGTGGATAGCGATCAGGATAAGGACGGCTAAAGGTCACTGAGCTGAGTTTATTTTACGTGACGGTTTATTTTACTTATATTTAAGGGGTGGAGGAGGAGGGTGCTGTCCGTGATGGCTGCATTTTGATTTTGACTTTTTCGCTCGCGATATTGTTTGTGCCGGGCCAAGTGTGTAAAACGGCTGCCTATCATTCGTGCAATAAAACACGTTGCTGGGCTAGTTGCTGCATGTTTAATTACCAGAATTGTGGTGCCCTAGTCTTTTGCTGAGCCGCCATTTCGGTAAATTACCAATTGTTATTGATGGGACTTGCGTGAGTCTTATGCGTCTTTTTCTCGCTTTAAGCTGCCAAATAGGAACTGCCATAATTATCAAAATAGTATAAAGGGATGTAGGCACAGAAACATTTGTCAGGCATTGTGCCCCTTTAACATTTGCAACCTTCTTAAGCAGCGTTGAGGTAAAATAAAGTATTCGTTTCAGTTTTACGCCGCGGTGAAAGAAAAGGCGTCACCAAAAAGTTGTGAAAGTATAGAGCCAGTACATAGGAGTATGAGAAAGAGATTCGAATATAATGTTAAGGACATCAAAATGTGCTAACTTATTATGAAAGTAGGAAATGCTCGTCACTTTGTGATTACCCGCTTGCTTCACTAGCTTTCGCAAGCAGCTCTGTCTCTAACTATTACTTGCTTTCCCACGACTGACGTCATTCGAGCTCTGTTATGTGCCAGACTTTGTTTGGGCTTGCTTGCAGGTTACTTTAAATGTCCTTGTGTTTTGTTTGCCACTGAACGACGCACGAAGACGTTGAGCCGACGAAGCCGCATTTTTCTGATGTGACGTCTTCCGAAGTCGGCGATTAGACCTACTGTAGTATAGAGTTGCCGGCGTAGAGACTGCGCCTCTTGCAAAAAATAGTGCTGAGACATGGTACGACGTGCTTCTACAAGTGGATTTGTCAGACCGCAATGACGCGGAATATCATGTCTCGACTTGTGTGTTTTAATATCGAACGCGCCCGTTTTACTGCATTTATACTTAAACTTCTCTGTGGTGCGCGAGCTTTTTTTCTATTTTCTTTATTCGTGGGAGAGAGAAAAAAAAAGAACTACAGAGGAAAGGCAGTCAGTTTGTGGGATTTTCTGCAAGGCCATGCGATGCAAAAAACGATAACACGATAATTAAACAGAATAAAGGCATGCAATGTCTTTCTTTCATGCGAGTACTGCAGATATGCCTTCGATAATTCATTGTCCGAGGACCAATGGGTTCTTATCAGCTATGCATCAGTACAATCTACCTATGCTCGAAACGTAACGTGAGCAAGAAGCAGTGTGTGCACTTGCGTTTGATCAGTAATAGTATCCGCATTATGCTTTTTTAATGATGTCGGTTTAGGAGTTATTTAAGGAATTTATGAAGAGAAAACCGACTCGGACATTTATGTGCCGCGTCTTTATCATTTCCTCGGAGAAAAGAAAACAGAATTGCTCTTCTCAGTAATCTCACAAATACTAGATTCACTTGACGAACGTGTGTTGGATGTTGCGTAAGTGTTGAGCTTCAGTCCACTTACCGTTGTTTTATTTTTGTTTTCTTTCTCTTTGCAGTTTGTAATTTTGTAGTTCACGACAGATGCCTCAAGACTGTGGTTTCTCCTTGTTCAACTATTGCAATCAATGTAATCAAAGTGAGTATGACGCAGCCTATTCTCATCACATTTTGCCTGCATTTTTACGACTGTGAGAAGGATTTTTCCACTTTTATTGTTTAGATTTCAAACAAATGTAGCTACTGAACAAAAGTATAATGATTCGCACATATACACATTTTTTGTAAGTCTGTAGCTTAAGTAAAAGTCTAATTAAGTAAGTATCTTTAGTAAGTATCTCATTATCCTGTATCTTGAATAGTATCCTTTGTAAGTAGAAAGTTTTAAATTCTAACAAAAACGCTAGGTTCGTAAACTGACAACACAAAACGCTGAAGTGCAAACCTATTCGAAAATAAGCAGTTTTTGTCGTTTTTTTTTTTTGTTTTCTATTGGAAAGATTGCCTTGCGGCATAAAACATCTTGTGCGTGCAGATTTATATTGTTTTCACGTGCCGAGGGGGGGGGGGGGGCGAGGTTGTTAAGCAGCATTCTTCAAGAGTTGTCCGTCCATCTTTACTTAACTCTTGATTCAGGCTCTGCCATGCCATGCACTTTCATTGCCATTTATTTGACGGGTTAGAACAAGTGGTGCCACCCCCCCCCCTCTCCCCCATCTCTCACTCCCCATTTGTTGTGTGCCAGATAATGTCCTCTTCCTAACAATTGTGTATACGTGTACATTCGAAAGAAAGAAGAATAAAGATTCGACCGTGCACTAAAGATTTAATCTTGCTATGGTTGACGATGACGATGATGAGGATGATGATGGCTTCTTAAAATGGCGTGAACTCGCTGTAGGGGATGGAGAGAAGAAAAAAAAAAGCTGTTCTAATGTGTCTCACACTCTGGCGATTTCACCCTCCCTACAGAACCCAGTGCCCCACTGCTGGACGGAAGCAGGTCACCTCAAAAGAAAATTTTGCAACGTCTGCAGGAAACGAATCGAAGACAACTGTGCAGTTAGGTGTGAAGGTGAGTCTCGGCGTAGTTTCTGTTAAATCTACCGACTGCCGAAGCAGACAGACCGCAAAACACGACCATCATGAACAACGCGTAACTAACGATGCACGCAGATTGCCAGTCTCCCCTAAGAACCCTTGACCCATTCTCCTCTTTAATTATCCACAGTGCGCGCGAGCCGTAAGATGTCGACAATATCTGCTCATGTTTTCCCATTCTGCTCACTGACTTTATCTTCTCTTTTTTCCTTACTGCGCAGTTTGTGAATACTGTGTGCATTTGGAGTGCCAAGACTTCAGCGTTGCAGACTGCAAACAATGTGCTACCTATGCTCCAAGTAGAAATAAAGTAAGTGTTGCATGGGCTACGGGAGTCGCACAACTTTTTTTTTCATTGCGGACTATTTGTCAATGTGGGCTTATGTCGACGTTTCTTCGAATTCTCATTTAGAAAGATTAGTACAGCGAGCGAGCGCAAGCAATAGCATGCACTTATGCCCTATAGGGGCGCTTTTAATGGCACAGGCGTTTGTTGGTGCAGTACTTTGGAGATCTTGTTGGTGTAGCACTTTGGAGTATATTAGCGCACATGTTGCAAGCAGCACATATAATCGAAATAAATTACGTGTGCGCGTACTGCTGCACGAAGTCCTGTCCTGCAAAATCATTGTTAAAGGGATTATCGTAATGTACGAAATTCACTCGAGATAGCTATAAGGTATAGTGCGTTTTGTTGCAGCCGTAGCATGTTATCGTTCACTACTTGCGCGCACACGAAAGATTACCAACGCAGGCAAATCAACGCACATGAGTGTTACCTGCCCAGATTGTCTTTCGTGCTCACTGCAACAGAGGTGCGAATCGGTGTCATTTCGTTGGTCTTTCAGCTTTTTTGACGCGGTGCATCCAAAAAAGAAAAAAAGCATCACGTCTCCTAAATTCACTGTCGTACGTCAATACGTCAATCCATTAGACTACAGCACGGTGCTAAGTCAATTTTTGATGCCGTCAATGTGAAGATGTAGAATTCCGTTGCTCTTCGATGAGTATTCCATGTGCCCATGGTGTTCGATGGGCATTCGAGCTACCCAAAACGACGCGTAGAACTCAGTTTCATGTAAGTGTCCCCAATTGTGTGTGCGTGTACTTGTGTTCGCGCGAACCATTCCTTGGAGTAACGGCATCGTCAACCGCAACTTCGCAGCCGTCGGTGATGCAGTTCCACCACTGGCGGGAAGGCAACTTACCCGCCAATTCCAAGTGCCAGCTGTGTAAGAAGACCTGCTGGTCGGCCGAGTGTCTGGCCGGTATGCGCTGTGAGTGGTGTGGCGTTACGGTAAGTGCGCGGGCATTGCGCTTCACCTTTTGCCAGTACGCGTTATTGCTGAGGTATCCACATCCCACCTGGCGTATATTCCTCTGCAGGCACCGCTGATTGTGCTGTACAGTCAGAAAACATATGCACTATATGCGGCTAAAGGATGCCTCTTGTATTTTGGATTTGACCATCGATTTTCTGACGTCCGATGAGCAGTTTTTCTCTTTGAAGAATGACTTTAATCGTAACTTCTGAAGATAGACAATGAAGTAAGCTTAACGTTGGCTCTCGAATGTTAGCGCGTTGTTTATTGGGCTCTTCTTGCTTGTCGTATTCTACGAAACTGTATAGTCATCCAAGGTGTGCAGTTTGGTTTAGAGTGCACAGAAATATGGTCCATATTGGAAATTTGTCTAGACTTTTTTGCTTGCTGAACAATAACAACAAAAAATTATTCCTATCCAAGTTGCCCTCTTTATCATCCTGATGCTCTTGTTGTTGCCTGCTCGACATTACCGGTTGGATCCCGGCCTCTGTGGCTGCATTTGTATGGGGCGAAATTCAAAAAACCGGTCGTGTACTTAGATTTAGGTTCTTTAGACGTTAAAAAACCCCAGGTGGTCAAAGTTAATACGGAGTCTTCCACTACGACGTACCTCATAAACAGATCATGGTTTTGGCACGTAAAGCACCGGAATTTAATTAGTTCATTGTTTTTTGACTGCTTGGAATCAGCGAGAGGCCATGTACGTATCCGCAGTAAAACCACGCAGAAAATAAAGGGGGGCAAAAAAGAAAACATGCTACGTTCGTTTTTTGTACTGTTGTCATTATTTGGTGATCTACATGACAATTTGGTCAGCCGACTGTTTGCTGCTCACGAAAAATTGACAGCGCTTCTCAATTCGTTCGGCTCAGCTCAGAAAGTTCTTCCTTCCACAGCGACACCGCAACGAAGCACAAGAGAAATTGTTCACCAGTCGACGCAGTTCGTGCGTCAAAAATTGTCGCGGTTCGGCCAAAGTGTCATGTGTCTCTCCTTGTATCTAACTGAATGGCGGAGATAAGAAAACAAGCACTCCCCTGTAGTATCATGTTCCGCTGATGCCCACCCGCTAAATTTTCTCGAGGCGCTGTAAGTGTCTACATACGGTGTCTAAATCCACGAAACTGTTGTTGTACGGGGTGGTCTCTCGCGGGGCAACACGAGGTATATTGTCGATGGGAGAGAGGGGCTAAATAAAAGGTCCGAGAAGACCGAATGTAACGAGGCGTCCCGAGCTATCTTTGCCTTCTCGTTTCGCTGGAACGGCGGACGGGCACTAATAGCCTCGCTAGAGGAAACAGGAGGGGGGCCTTGTTTATTTGCTGCTCTGAGCAGCGGCGATGCGAGAGAAGAAGCGAGCTTTATGCCTCGCGATCCGCTCCGCTTTGTGGGCGTCGACATAGCGAAAACAAACACGCGTCAATCGTGGCGTTCCTCGGGCCGCTGTGTTGAAGGCGTAGCTGCGTCGCCATGGAGCGGAGGCATGGTGACTTCCACACACGAGAGCAGGACGGAGTAGACGTCACAAATAAAGTTTGAATTCGCACCACTACCTCGAGAACAAGGTGACAAAGATGCTGGTAAGAGGTGAGCCATCAGCCGACATGGCTGGCGCGATGCGAGTGCAATGAGAGTACGTAACCTACAAAAAGACGGAGCTTGAAAGAGCAATAATGAATGAGGAAAAATGGTTGTCATTAGACTAACGATCGTATCGCAAGTTACGAAAGGACAGGACGGGAAGAGAGGAAGGAGTGCAAATTGACGTCATCTCGGCCGCCATGATGTTGTGGGGGCTGTTGATGTTGTTTCAGCGTGCGACATCACCTGTCCTTGAGCCTACTGCTGGTCTTGCGTTGTGGAACACGCTGAAACTTGAAAACTTCGCGCGCACTATTTAATAGCAATGCTTCCCGCTGTATGTCCTGCACATGGAGCCTAGCAATCGCCTTTGTGCCTGCCCAGAGCCCGTAGAGTGCCTATTGCCAGTGCCGTCTACTCAAAGCGTCGTAGGTCTCCCGTCTATGCATCCTGGTGCTCCTCATTTAGCGCCGGAACTTAGCGAAGCGGAAGAAAAATAAATTAAGGAAAGCGAACGAGTACACCGTTCCAGATAACCGGAACTCGGAAAACAAACAGGCACAAAACAGTTGGAAGCTCTCAAGTGTCTCGGCAGTCAAGCGCTGCTGAGAGGTTAAATTGTTCGATCTTGAACGGGAGATCCGCGTACCACCGATTGTTTGGGCTAGCAATATTGGAAACAGAGTCTCTTCTTTGTTTTGTGCTGCTAGCAACAAAGAACATAGATCCCGCCGTTCCTTTCTCAAAAATAAATAAATAACGGAAACCTCTCCGGCTTTGAGAAGCAAGCGCAGGGTGCCCTAGAATTCGCAATGAGAAGCTTCTTGCTCTTGATCTACTCTTTGAGGTGCGAGGTCCGCGCAACTAAAGGCTACAAAATGTTACGCCTAGGGCCCATTAGCGAACATTCTTGTAATCGCGGCACCTCCGTCACGTTTGAGTCGTAGTTTCATTTGGTAACGGCTGCCGGTGTTCCCGTACGCATCTTTGAGAACGAAAATTTTCAATTTTTTCGAACTTCTTTGAAATCTTCGAACATTCTTATGACGGGAATGCATCGCTTTGCCCTACCTGGACGCCACTTCCTGGCGACGCAGAAACTATCATCGTCATATCGATCAAACTCGCTCAACGTGCTGTTGACTTCTCCCGATGTCGCGATGTTTGATCTACGCTGTTCCTTAAGTAGTACTAATAGCTCGCCAGCTCCAGTACCATTGAATGCAGTTCACTGACAAAGAAAACCTGGTGCCTTGGCCTGAGCACTCTTGCATGCGCAACGCCATAAAATTCATATCGCTCTTCCTGATTGCGGCTGGACAGTACAAACGCTTGTGATTGTCAGCGAACATTTATTTGCGAATCTGCTCACAATGACTGCCTCCCGAATAATTTTTTTCTTATCTTCCCTTCCTCTCATCTCTCTTGCCCTGTTTTTCCTTCCCCATGTTCCCTGGCAGCATAACCGAGCACTTTCTTGGTTAACTTCTTTGCATTTCCTTCTTACTGTCTCTCTTACTGACAAAGTATATTTCGTTGTCTGTTCTTCATTCTCTGTCGCTCGCACAGCATTTTATGCAACCCTTTCCCACCGTAAACCTTCTAGTAACGCGAGCTTTCACTCAAGTGCTACTCGCGTGTTGAAGAGAAGCTGATGCGGTTGCGTTGCCACTGCGCAGGCGCACGCCACGTGCTACCGGACCCTGTCCCAGGAGTGCAACTTCGGCGTCCTGGAGAGCATCATGCTTCCTCCGGCGGCCGTCAGCATTCCGCGCACGGACGTTCCCTTGGAAACCATCATCGGAGTGGAGATGCGCAGGAGAGAGACACTAGCGCGGGCCACTTACCCCAGCATAGGCAAGCACCGCCCAATTCTGCGTTCATTAAACAGGCGCTGAAGAGTGTAACGCTTAATGGTATACGCATTCGACCGGTTCCTATACCGCGCTCCGACTCGATTTGTAGCGGCGCGGAGCCCTCTCGAGATTGGAGCCGGAGAAAATCTTCCTTAGCCGAGTGTTCAGCTGCTCCCAAGCAATCGGACGAGCCACGTGATCGCAATTCTATCGAACCTCGGTTGCTCTCCCAGATCGATGGCGAGAGCGTACACGAGAGCTCTGAGCTGGATCTCCAGTCAAATGTGTTTCGAACGCTGGATTTCGACCAGCAGGATACTCAAAACGCCGCGGCGGGGCTCTAAAGCGCTTGAAAGCGACCAGTAAAACGTGCTAGAAGTCTGTTTAGATCGGTTAACTAATATTCCAGGACTCTATTTGGCATTTGTTGTAAACTCGAGAAGCGAGTGACGTCAGTGGTCCTCGAAGCCTGCTGCTTATCATTCGCCCGTCGAGTCTGTATATAGCGTAATCGAGAAAAAAAAACGAAAAAAAGATAATACTAAATAAACCACAGTTCTTTTGTCCAAACGCGTGAGTGATCACATCACTCACTCACGCATCGCTCATAACACACACCACTCAGGGAACTGCAGCCACCGATTACGCTCGCTGAAGTTCTTGTCCGTGACGGTACTATTCATTTCGCCGACCTCTGCTTTTACACAAAACTCATTTTTTGTTATACGCGAACAGAGAAGTTGTGATTATAAGGAACTACTATACGACACGGTGAAATTCACCTTGTCTATACAGCGACGACGTTAGAAAAAACAGAACAATGACAACAATTTTTTTTTAATGTTGGGATGTCTGGTGCGTATTCGGTAATAAGAGCAACGTGAGCAGACAGCAAATAGACGGCAAGGTGCGCTCATCCTGCTTGCGGTTTTTCTTTCTTTTTTCTTTTAGTGGCAGGAGCACCGAGTGACACTCTTGTTTATTGCACAGCAACTTCCGGTTAGGGACAGACTTCCGGTTTGTCACAGAGGTGGGACGAACTTAAAAATAAATCACAACAATAGAAACAGGTAGATATCGATGGTTCTACTTATGATTGATGATATATATGATATCAGAGCACAGGTTTAGTACAGCAAAGAGCTAATTAAGTGTCAGAAATAATTAGAAACAATTAAGGAAAGTCTAATTGCCCTACACCAAAGCACACAATCGCACACTTTAGATACCCACCGCATCAGTACAGGTCCAAGACCAGAAGTGACGTAATCATAGACGTCACACTTAATCCAGGGGTACCCGCTCATTACTAATTAAAATAAAGACAAGCTAAAAACAAGCTACACACCAGCTGACACAGAGTGAACGCCTGCCTAACACAGCGAAGGGGTGACCTCACTCCCTCCTCTCTCGCTTCTCCTCTCCCGGCGCGCGCCTGCTCCGTCGCTCGCTCATTATATGCTCTTACGTCAGCGGCGGAGGGGGCGCAAGGTGCGCTTCGTGCGCCATCCGCTAGGGGGCTACGCGTTGCGCCCTCCTCGCCCTTTTTCACTCCTTCACCCGCTCCTCTTTGCATGGCGGTTTCCCGCCAGTTCTGTTCGCTTGCTTTTCCGAGTTCGGTTTCCCGCCCTACACCAGAGTACACCAACGCCAAGATGCGAGTGCCACTAGCAGACACCTAAGTCAAGGATTAGGGTTGTTTCTCATTCCTTTATCTTTTTTTATTTTTTTTGGAGCGCTTGTTCTGTTCGTGTCTCTCGCGTCATAAGCCTCTTGCGTAGTATTTTGGTATCACAGGCGAAACCTGATCTCCCTGTTAGACTGCTCTAATTCGGCTACACTAGCATAGTTACACCAGCAACACAATAGCTCCTTTTTACCATTTATTTAATCACTCTCCGTCCTTAGACATTGTTGTTTTCTAGCAATATACTCCCAGTCCTTAGCACGTGATGCTTTCTATTATATACGACCTCAAAAGTTCCTAGACGCAGGCACCGATTCCTCGAGCAAGAACTGGCCGCGCGTGACGGCTCAAAAAAAAAAAAAAAAAAAATAGCAGGTCGCCGGTGCACGTTCTCGCGTTGTACCTAAACCGTGGCTAATCTGCTGCTTTTCTTATTGTGTTCAATTTCAGCAAGAAGCATATCGGAGGAATTCTCATCGACAGGGGACCTCAAAAGCAAAGAATTTGATGATTATCCGTCACCAAAAGAAAAAGATAAAGATGAAGGTACGTCAGTGCTTTCAATTTCCTGAATTTCTGTTTCTGTTGTGATTACCATGAGATGATAACCGTTCAATACTCTTGCGAGTCGGCAACCAAACACTTTTGCTTCATATGCGTCTGCGTTCCATTTGTTTCTTCCCAGAAATAATCAAAGTATACGACGGTAACGCCTCAATGAAGAGAAGGATGTTCAGGACAATCACTGTATCACGCAATGCAACTAGGGAACAAATCATCGTAAGTACTCTACTGCACTCGCGGTCGTTGCTGATTCGTCAGCGGAGCAAGGCGAGTCCAGCGCTGACATGCATCTTGCCGCGACCATAAGCTCGCCGGCGTAATTAGTGGAGTTTTAGCACACCTGGAATTCGATTAACGTGCGGACGCATGGGCGCCGCTCCAGTGCGGCACTGCGCATGCGCGGACTCGTTCGAGCCTGTACTGCGCAGACGCACTCGTGCTACCACGCCTGCGCCGTGCGGCGTAATGGAGCCAGATTTCAGTCCTCCTTAAACCACCCTTTGAAGAAGCGGCTTATTGCATCAAATGCGTCCCTTGCTGGCCGGAGCATCTGATCTCCTGACGTTGAAGGTATTAGAATTCAGTTTGCATGGTTTACTTAATATACCATGCTCGTGTGCGCACGCTGACTCAGTTCTTACTTATTGGTGCAGTTGCCAATGACAAGCGGCGCAGTCGTAGTTTTTTGTCTGAAAGTGTAATGGGCCTTTAGTTTCTCGTGTTGATATGCTTATCAGAGTGTCCTGATCTTAATACAAGCGTCTATCCTTCCAGGGTGCTGCATTGCGAGCATTCCATATATCTGGAGATCCAAAGCACTACTACATAACCGATGTGTATGGTACGTAGCATCTTCTTCCTCACTTAATGCAAGAATCAAAATAACATTGATAATTTTCTAACACCACTGTTGCTTTAAATTGGTCTTAGGAGATCGTGGTATTAGCGTTTGGAAAGGAAAAAAAAAACGTTCAGGTCAAGTTGCTGCATATAATTTTTATATCTCACCTTCGTCGATCGGGTTCGTCGGATTAGGATGAAATTTTCATTTTACTGTTTTACTTTGATTGGGTCCTATGTTCTTTGACCTTCAGGAAAAGTTCGTATCAGCACGGATGCTTAACACTGCAAGCTTCTTAAGCTACATTTTATATTTAGACAGTGCCGGCGCTAATATTAGACTTAGTTCTGTTCATTCTCGGTTTCGGTTGTTCAACCATGACACTCATAACGACAACATAGTACGTGACGGTTATGGGAGAGGCATATATGGCAAATAATAAAAAAGGAGAGAAGCAGTATGTCACAAAATATAATAAGGCCTAGCGTGGCGCTTTAACTAATCATAGAATATATTCTCAAAAATGTGCAGAGGGCACATTAGAGAACTTGACGAGAAGCATGGTTGGCTAGGCTGAAACGACTCGCTTGGATTAATTGCAATAACTTTTGTACCTGCGGTCTCACCTTGTACATGTGAAAGAAGCTGGAAACGTCATATTTTTTATTGTTTTTGTATATTTTCTTGAATGACGCTTCCTCGTGCTGCGTCACGCACCCCACGTGAACGGCCGCTCTGTTTCAGACCAAAACGAGAAAGAACTGGGCGACTTCATGCCGGTGCAAAGCCTGACTCGGAGGGAAGGGAAGCGGCCTGCCATTTTCCTCAGGTATCGACCTCCCAACCCGGACCAGGGATACGTCAAGGTCTTCCCCGGAAAGCTCAGGTGAGCTTTGGCGTCATTTTCTTTGGCAACGGAGCTGTTTAAGGTCGAGGTTGATCCCTACGGAGCGATGGTGTTCGCAGTTTCGAGCGAATTGGAGAGAGTGTGATATGAGGAGAGGAGGTGCAGAGAGAGAAAGAAAGAGCGAGATAAATAAATGAATGATTAAATAAAATAAACTTTCTTCGCGAGGCGTGATTCGAGCCCCGGTATACCCACGGTCCGAAGGCGAGCGTCATAACCACTAGGCTATACACCCACGCTTCCAGAACGTATGCATTTATGGGAACCATATATGATTGCGTTGTACCGACGATTGTAACACAACTTGCTATGGGCGAGAGAAAGAGAAAATGAGAGCGAGAGAGAGAGCGACACAGAGAGAGAAAGGCGGGATTTGAACCCGGGTACTCACGGTCCGAATGTGAGCGTTATACCCGCTACGCTATACACCCACGCTTGCAGAGCGCAGCTGTTTCATCAGATTTCAGGAGCGTGGAACTGGCTTAATTTTTTTTTTACTGGTTGGTAGTAAAACTGCGAGAATTATCCGCGGCTATGAATAGGCCACTTTCGCGACGAGCCAACCCCCCCCCCCCCCTCCCACTCCCTCTCACGTCCCCTCCTTCTCTTTAGCTTCGCCCTAAAATTTACTCGAAAAATACGCAATGTCATTCTCCTCTGCATTCCTCTCAATGTTGTCTTGACCCCAAGCATAGCGGGAAAACAAGGAGAAATGAGTATTGTTATTGGGGGTGCTGGCAGGACCTCTGCGCATGCGCTCTGAACGTGGTGAAATCGAGGTCGACTGAGGCGTTGCCTTGTTTCTGATAATATTACTGGTGAACTAGGTGCAGTAAGCTGATTCTGCATGCAGCTCAGAACAAGGCGTGGCAAATTGTCAATCAACAAATTTCTGTTGGCAGCAGTGTTGGAAAACTAACTGCATGGTCCGCTTTCTTTCTTTCCTTATTTTTTTTTTCTGTTTGCTTCTTTCAGGTCTGCGGACATTTACCGCGTGATTCAAGTGACAAGTGACACGAGTGTAGAAGAAATTATGATCCAGGCGCTCGAAAAATTCGGGCTGGACTCTTCGGACATCAACAAGTTTAGGCTATCCGAAGTCACGCTAGACAAAGGATGTATGTATCGCTCGTCGAGTCGACCGCACGTTGAACGTCGAGTTCACCTGGAACTCGCGGCTGCAATGTCAACTTTTCTTTTTCTTCCGCAGCTGTTCATGAAAGAGTGATGGACAATCAAGAAGGTCCTTGGGTGTTGCTTAAAAATATTGCCAGAGTAAGTCTCAGCTCCAGGAGAAACTAGTTTGTATAGAACTCCGCGTTCATATTTACCCCAAGTTACTGCGTTCAGTAAACCAGTCGAAGATAAGCGGTTTCTAAGAGCGTAAAATTGGGTGCGAATACTGACTTTGCACACTGCCAAGTTTCAGAGTATGTTCCTGGCCATTTACTTTCGAGAAAAGGAAGTTCAACTTTTCTAGAGTTGAATATACACTTATGTTGTCAAACTTTCTGCTCACGGTAGAAAACATGTAAAGTAGCTTTTAGTGTAAAAAACGACCCGCCGTGGTTGCTTAGTGGCTATGGTGTTGGGCTGCTAAGCACGAGGTCGAGGGATTGAATCCCGGCCACGGCGGCCACATTTCGATGGGGGCGAAATGCGAAAACACCCGTGTACTTAGATTTAGGTGCACGTTAAAGAACCCCAGGTAGTCCAAATTATTCCGGAATCCCATCCCCACTAGGGCGTGCCTCATAATTAGATGGTGGTTTTGGCACGTAATGCCCCATAATTTAGTGTAAAAACCGCACATGGTTAGCGAATTTAAGCACCGCAGTAACTACTTTTTATGTAAGTTCTTGTAGATATCGCTGTCATGAACGAGATGTCTTTTCAGTCTGAAGCTCTTACTGCGGATTTGATGAACTTTCGTAATTTACTCAAGGGAAGGTTTAACTGAAAATCAGAGCTTGCAATCACAAGTATGATCAGTACCGCGCGATGACCTCTGCATGTTTGCTTTGCCCGTTCGTTCAATTTCAGGAGTCGATACGACAGAAAGACCTGACCAGGTTCTACCTCCAGCAAAAAGAGGACTGCTACAGCTCTAGTGTTGCCCTTTTCGTTGGAAACCTTCCTCCAAATTTATCCCAGAGGCAGTATGAGAAAATTTTAGTAGACCTTTTAGGAAAACGTGAGTACCGCGCGCGTCTGCGTGCTACATTTTTATATCTTAAAAGTCATGCGTTCAAGAAAATTCTGGACTACAGATCTTTACTTAAGTTCTTGCACAATGCAGTGTTGCACTTGTTTGTGCCATGCAATTTTACTGCAGTGCGCAAACAGATTACAAAAAAAATACAAACGCAAGGAGATCGTGCCTTTGTCACCTTGTGTAGGCTTGGAAAGCGTGTAATATTTATTTTTTTATTTTTGTAGCGCTCTTGTGGTTCACAGTATCTGACAATTTGCGGATCAGTAATGTTTTTTCTTTCCCCTGCTGCGTGTTTGTTATGATACAAAAAATCATAGGGGCATGGTCTCATTGCTGCGTTAACATTATTGCTGTCATTTATTCCCTTCAGTCACTAATAATGATCGACTGTCGGTACCTGTGTGAAACATAAAGAATGTTATGCCAGGGTGCTTGAGACTCTACTGAAAGCAAGTCAAGGTGGTAGATTGGCTCTTTGTTCATTTTGTGATGAGTCATCATAATTACAGAGTAACCATATATTTGAATATTGTAAAGTCAGTCATGCTACGTTTCTTCATGAGAAGTATTGAATCACCCGCTCGAATCACATGCACAAGTTACTTATTGGCGGCAAGCATTTCAAGAAAGAAAGAAAAATATATATTTCGAGGTTTGAAGCTAAACATTTCGACAGAATTGCCTGTCTGGTTGGGAAAATTGATTAAGACTTAGAGGTTGGCGTCATTCTCTAAGTCTTAATATTTCGAGGTTGCTACCGACGTGCCCCACGTCAAACGGCATGTTAAACACGGTAGTGCGTTCAACAAAGCCGTACTCTGTAACGATACATATCACTCAGAAGCAAAACTGAAGTAATTTAGGTTAGAAAAATGTTAAACTTACTCTAAGCTTAATGTTTGTGCTCTATTCCACGCTATCATTGCACAGAAATGGCAAAACTGGATCGCGTCCACAAATGTGGACGCCGTGACTGAAGGGGTTATAACTGAAACCTTTATAAAGTTATCGACATTAACTGCGTGTGCAATCACTGAAGTCCCAAGTAACATTTCTGAAGCAGCTGAAGCGTTTACGTGTATACTGTACAGTTTCCTGTTTTTCTAACCGCCATTTCGTCGCTTTCTTTCTCCTCTACAGCTTATAAATTCAAGCAAATAGGTCCAATATACTATGAGTACGGTTCCCTGATCATCACCTACGACAATGCTGACATAGCAGTGAAGGCTTTTTACATGCTGAGGGAGTCGAGCTTCGAAGACAAAAACCTTCTTGTCCTACTCCTGCCCAACACCATCCCAGAAATGATCCCCGAAGGTGTCAGGGTGAGTGGCTGTATCGGCTGGCCCCGCGCCCTTGCGCTGTGGGCTCGTATCCCAGAGCAGGAAAAAAGCGGCGGGCCGGCAAGCTGCATCAATTTTATTCTTACGTGTAGTTATGCAAACGTGCGGCTGCCTGTATTAGAAAGCTGGTCGAAAAAAAGAAAGAAGAAAAAAATGAGGTATATTTTTTTATTGATATAAAATTAAAGAAGACGAAGACCAGCATGGCAGGCAAGAATTACATCGTTTAAAAAACTTTAAAAAACTATAGACACTGGAGACAGTAAAATATAACGAAAATTTGTGAAGTTGCGCGCACGGGTAAAGGCAGGCACAAGAGAGAGTAAAATGACACTAAGAGACGCACAAAGTTCCGTAAACCAGTAAAAATGAACAAAAGACTCTGGAAACACGCACATAAGTTGAGATTTTTGCAAACGAGACTGCTGACATGCCTACACATATCTACATAACTGAACACCCAACAACGCATATAAAAAATTAAATGCGAACTACACATATATCGGGTGTTTCTGAGAAGATATTAAGTAACTTTAAAAATCATGTGTGGCAGACAGCACAATTATAATCCTTGAGTTGGATTGGCCAAACAGGCGGACATTATTTGGACATGTTTCACTAACAAGTGGATAATTTTAACTAATTACTTTACAGCACATATCGCAATTTACAAATTGTAGCCTGGAAGTTCGCAAGGTAGATCCAATTGGAACAAATTCTCAGGATGACACCAGTTTCTAGATATTAATTCCTGAACTTTGCGAAGAAATACATTAGCGGTTCAGTTACTTTTGTGCTTTAATGCAGAAAACGGCGTTTTGTTAAAAGCATTTTACAGCAAGTTTGATGGTTCATATCTCGAAAATGATGTCATCCACAGAATTATTTTCAGGTGAATATGCCTTGCAGCCTCACAAGTTACTATGTGTAAATTGCAATATGTGACGTTAGGTAATTAGTTTAAAACTTAACTAATGAATTTTTGTTCATTAGTGTATTACGCATTTCGATTTCTCGTGCAACTAATGTCCGTCTCTTAGAGTAGACTAGCTCAGGGACTAAAATTGTGCTATCGGCCACAGGCAGTTTTCAATAATTACTTTAAAGTCTTCGCAGCAACACCAGGTATGACCAGTGGTACATAAAGATTCTTGCGAGTTCATATTGTAGCACCATATTGGAAGAATTTTATTGGAAAGTAAATTTTTCAGCTGGTCCCTACAGCCTGTGTGATCGTTTCGGCGTTACTGACGTCAGCTTCATTTGTTTGTTTCTCGTTAATGCGAAAGCATTATACGACCCATTACGCGAAAATCTGTTGAGTGCGTGACCGAGAGATGGTACCAAAAATGGCCGACGCCGGATTGACGCCACATTTCTCAGGGAGGTTCTTGTAAACAAAGTAAATTAATTTCGTTGAAAAAGGAATTTACATTAATTTAGGTCCGGGTGGGAATCAAACCTGGGCCTCCGTGGTGCGAACCGAGCACGCTTGCTAGAGGTGTGCCCAGTGCGTGCGTCATTGCACACGTGACGTCACAGCCACGTGGCAGAGTAGAGGTGTGGCCTAGTGCGTGCGTCATTGGGCAGACGTCACGGCGCGGACAATGGGGAGGAGGTGGCGCCACGTCATGAGTGTATAAAATGAGCGCGCCCATGACGTTCCAAGGTCTACAAGCGGTATAATATGCTTTCGCGTTCCCACACGCAAGCAGTCTTAATTGTGTCTGCCGAATTTTCTTTTCTTTCAGCCGTTACTGGTATTCGTGAACGTGAAGAGTGGAGGATGCCAGGGCCTGGAACTGATCACATCCTTTCGTAAAATGCTGAACCCTTACCAAGTGTACGACTTGGAGAATAGTGGACCGTTACCTGGGTAAGAATGTCTACCAGTGTTGTCTGTATATACCAACGCTATTTCGTTCATACAGTTTCCATACTAAGATTGCTACAGTGAAATCTGGCGTTGCAATCAGTGAGCAATCGTAGGAATCGTGACTAGTACGTGGATATTCCTGTGTCACGAAATCGACAAGCCTACCTGCCAACATTTACGATTTTATCCTAAAATGCGCGATTTTGATTCTTTTTTTTTACGACTGCCGTATTGACACAATTAATTTTACGGTTCTCAAAATTTCGGTTCACTCTAGGGCAAGGCGTATTTCAAAATATAATCAAATGTATGATTCAAAACAGTCGTTTATCAATTTTTCGGAGCTTGATTTTTCTGACCCGCTCGATTATTCGGATGATGATGATGAAGATGATTTAATGGCCTTCCCTTTGAAACGCGGTGGTGACAAATAGTCACATAGCCTGCGTGATTTAATCAGGTATGCTATACGTGTTTTTTATCTAGCATTTTTGTATACATTTCATTAATCTTTTTTCATTAATCATGATTTAATGAATTAATCATTATGAATTAATCATGAATCGATAGTTACTTTTTATATTATAAGCAGTTCTTTCCCTTTAATGTGTTCCAAAAAAGGTGACCAAAATGAATGTATAAATGAGGCTAATAAGTGTAACGCAATTAATTGACAATGACAAATTAGCTTCGAGACGGCCGTTGGAAATGAGGCAGACATGTCCTTGTTCTAATCATCACCGGACACCAGCGCCAGACTTCACTCTAGTTATTTTAGTGCTAAAAAATGCCAGGGGCCCTCGAGAATCTACAGCTGTACATATATAGAAATGTCATTGATGAGCACCGTTAATAAACGATAGAACAGAAGGAGCTATTATAACACACACGGTGAAGCCCATTACGACGATCACGGTTTGTCGCGCAATCTGGCATCTCTGTAATAGCGTAGCAGCGACCTTTCGAGCTGATTGAAAATGTCGAGGTCCTATAGCATTCAGACTTGGGAGGCTCTGAACGAGTAACCACTGAGGGAAGCGCTGGAGCGCTGCTCTACACGGATAAACGCGATCGCAGGCTGTACGTGTTTCGACACGTGCGCGACTACAAGATCTTGGTGTGCGGCGGCGACGGCACCGTCGGCTGGGTGCTCCAGTGCCTGGACAACGTTGGCCAGGACTCCGAGTGCCAGTCCCCGCCGTGCGCCATCGTGCCCCTGGGCACGGGCAATGACCTGGCGCGCGTACTGCGCTGGGGACCCGGCTACACTGGTGGCGAGGACCCCCTCACTCTGCTCAAGGACGTCATCGACGCCGAGGAGATTCGCCTGGACAGGTGGACGGTGGTCTTCCACTCGGATGAAAAGCCGGAGGAGAAGCCTGGCTCACTCACCAACAGCTCGGGGTCCACCTCGGAGGACAACACGGCCATATTCGTCATGAACAATTACTTTGGCATAGGCATCGACGCAGACCTTTGCCTCGACTTCCACAACGCCCGAGAAGAGAACCCAAACAAGTTCAACAGCAGGCGAGTGCATTTCCCCCTCCACCCCCGAGGCTCCTTATTACGATGTTTCGAGGGATGCTTTCGAGCGCGTGGCACTCGGCCGCGTCTCTTCACCGTCTTATTAGCACGAGAAAAGCCACGCAATATGTCGCAACATAGCCCGAAATATAATAATGTTGTTTCACGCCTTTTCGCGTCATTTGCGAAAGCTCGATGAGCAGACATGCGGTATTTTAAATGCCAGGCTTGCTTGCGTACTTGCGCTCAACGACGAATGAGGTGTTCTTCTCTCAATTTTCTAGCACAATTTATTTATTTATTCTGAACGCCGTCTCAAGGCATGTGCTCTGTATTCCGAACGAAGGGCGAACAAGACTGATGTAAGATCAAATCGCGATAGTTGAGAAGTCTTTACATACAGAGAAAATATGGACAAAAGTAGAAAACACGACAGCGCATCTGAGACGGGTGGGTTGTAACAATAGCAAATTGCAAATATAGCATATTTTTCATGTGCCGATTAACCTTGATGGAACAGACTTTTGCTACATATGCTCCAGTAATGCATGTTCACGTGACGTCAAACAAAGATCGCCGATTTAAAAGTAGCCCTGAAATGCTTCTCCCGAATGCAACTGCTTTTCTTTGATTTTGTTATCGCGTAAGTGACGGCTGCATCGCGGATTCCGCGATTAACTACGCGATTCAGTGACGACGTTCAGCTTTTGCCAGCTGTATATCCGCACGTATGAACTATACTCCGCCTCGCACAGTCATATATGACGAATAGTACCGTGCGCAAGTTGGAGAAGCGTTCACGAAAAAAGCCACAGCCAGAGCCGCTGTACACGTCGACCTTTTAGTCACGTGACGGCAAGAATTTCTGCACCGGAAGCCCGAAATAGCCCCTCTTCAGCTGTTCAGTACTTCTATCTAACGTAAGGGTTCGCGAACGACTGCATTCGCGCACTGATGTCGGGCTTGACTGACTCTCCTTGTGTTCTTTCAGACTTCACAACAAGGGCGTGTACGTGAAGATGGGTCTCCGCAAAATGGTGAGCAGGAAGACCTGGAAGGATCTGCACAAAGAAATCCGTCTTGAAGTGGACGGCAAAGTGGTCGACCTGCCCCCTGTAGAGGGTATCATTATTCTCAACATTCTCAGGTAGGTATACCGTCTGGAACGCTCCGGTACTCGGGAAATGTCGTGCTACAGCCATGTGCGAGAACGCTGGAATATGTTGATTTGCCGCTAGGGCGACCACTCCCTCAAGGCTTTGCGTGGGGCAGTAGCTGCGGTGGTAGCTGGCCACAGAACGTCGCTTGCTGTGGAGGGGAGGCGACGTCTAGGGAGGGAGGCGACGTCTAGCTGCGGCACCAAATGCGTATTTATATAAAAACGTTGCGAGGCTAGAAGGTGGGTAAGATTTTCGACGCTGCTGGACGAGTGTCCCATTCTGATCTCGTCGAAAACCTTCGAGCCGCCCCCAGAGACACCGGCAACAGTCACCAACGCCGCGCGCGTTCGGTGCGAACGTGGGCAAAACGCCGACGGCGTCGACAACAGTTATGCGCGTTGCTGGTGCTGCTGCATGTCCAAGTTTATACAGCTGATAAAACTACTATCCTTACTCCGTATAGCTCTCTACTAATTTGCTATCGCAATTGATGCTTCGCCTTCCGGGTGAAACTTCGACAAATTTTTTGAAGGGAACGTCAATGAGAGGTGAAGATTTAGCCTAACGATTGTAGTGACTTTCTAAACGCGTGTAAATTGCTAGGAAGTTGCACAGCAGCGTGATCAACAAGAGCTCGAGAAAATCGACGCTAGGACGTTACTACGCTTGAGTTTTGGGTCAGGCGGACACAAGAAGATTTATGTATGGCGGACACTCTCGCATCCTGTCTTCTGCATTAAAACTGCAAAATGCTTAAAATATTAAAATGGGTGAACGATTGATCGATTAATTCCGATTAATCGATTGATGCTTTATTGGTGATCAATGTTTTATTGAGAGTAATCGATTGAGGTTACGAGCCAAATCAGGCAAGCGAAGGGGCGCCGTCGTCTCTGCTTTGCGATTTCATCAAGGAAAATAGACAGATTGAGCATTAGTGTTCCTTCTTAGACGGCTCCTGTGAGTGTCCTCGGCACAAAAGCCAACCGTGAGAGTACATCTTCAGTGCAACTGGCATGACTATTAATAAGCAAATGAATTATGTACTGCTAGGGAGCGTTAACGAGCTCCTTTGCCTACGCAGCTGAGCCTTTGATTGAGTGTGAGTGACCTTGATATGCTTGATATGCCCACTCACGCCAAAGTGGCGTTGACAAGTAACTATCGATTTATAGCGCGGTATGTCTTTTTATGTAACGTTTACGTACGTCGCCATCCACCGTAGTACGTTGATTCCCTCCCTATGACTGCTTTAAGAATTGCCTTTTCCTTAAGTAATTGCACACAGGAACGTGTTGCCAGATGCTGTGGTTACCTCACCTTACTATAGATTTTTTTTTTCTAGGATAACATCAGCACTTTAATATTCTCTAACCCTCGATCCGCTGCGACCGCTAATTACTTTTATAGCTTTTATCCATAAGTTGTGTCTTCTTTTTTGTTATTGAGCGATCTTTTCACTCATGCATGAATATCGATTGTACTTTAAGAACTGTTTGCATGCACCCCTCTAATAGCCCGAAATAGGGCTGACAGTATTAATAAATGAAATGGAATGAATGAATGAATGAATGAATGAATGAATGGGGGAATGAATGAATGAATGAATGAATGAATGAATGAATGAATGACATATATTGCTAGCTTTGTTGATAGCTTAACTCACGCTTACGTATGTAAACAAATCCTTTAATCGATTAATTTTTTGATGAAGTCTTTCCGATCAGTCAGGCTAAAAATTTTAGTCGATGCTTCAAATGCATCCTCTTTGAAAAAGGAATGGCAGCTTGTGCTACGAAGCTTTTCAACATGCGAGACCCTGCAACGTGAGTGTCCTCTGGTGTCGTCGCAGTTGGGGTTCCGGTGCTAACCCCTGGGGGCCCGAGAAGGAGGACATGTTCTCGAAACCGACGCACTACGACGGTATGCTCGAGATCGTCGGCGTCACGGGGGTCGTCCACATGGGCCAGATTCAGAGCGGGCTGCGCAGCGCCATCCGCATCGCGCAGGGGGGACACGTGAGTAGCATAATTAGCTTTTTCCACAGCCTCCGAGATCGGGCAGCGCGCGCTTCGCCCCCCAATCTCGGAGACCAGGCTTCTTCGCGCACCCTTTCTTTTCACGACGCCAGAGGGAAGTGGCCATGTCAGCAACCAATCAGCGGTGTCACACGTGCCCGTTCAGCTGTTCCTTAGCGCTACCTCTGTTGCGCTTACTCCCGCTCACACATATTTTAAGACAGCCTCAGTCGCGTTGAGACGTGAAATAATTGTAATTTAACTCATTTAATTAACTTAACTCAATTCAGTTGCCAATCGGATTAGTTACATTTAACAGAGACTGTACATCCGCAAGTAGAAACCGGTATACGGTTGGCTGAATCTTCAGAGTGTACCTTCGCCACTAGTACAAGTGTTCATAGCAGATGTATGCACTCCGGAGTACATATTAAAGAAGCAGCATTGAGCAGTGTAAAATACATACGGCGTCATACAATACCGTGTGCTATAGTGGGCTTGTCGTAGCAAAGTCGCTTCAGACACATCGGGCGCCCTACCGTAGTGCTTGTTTCCAATGTCTGCACGAACATTTTGCTCGCCTTTTATGTCTCTGTCCAATTTTGACAGCTTTGAGTTGATCTCGAGCTGACTGAAATTCGCTTTTGTACTTTTAATAAGCATCTCGTCTCATCTTTATAAGTTACATTAGTTCTGTCCGCCTGCCACGTCTGTGATACTCCCTGTTCGTCACATGACTACCCTTATAATGGGTGCTGAAATCATCATCAGCGTTGGGCATGCAGAGCGCCGCCTTCCCCACGATTATTGTTGCCACCGTAACGTTCTGGGTTACACGCATGCATAAATATGCGCGAGATGACGAGAAAAAAACAACAACAAACAAACAGATTAACAAAGGATACTCAAGAAGTTGGCTTTTCCTCACAATGTGTCTTATTGTGGAGAAGGCAAAGTTACGAAGAACTCCTAACGAGATTTAAATGCGCGTAGAGCGACATGTACACACGAACGCGTGTAAAATAACACCACAGCGCAGCGTAACCACGTAAACCGCGGCGTTTAGCATGGTTGACACAGAACATGCGCATATTTACGCTGCATATCTTACGTACCGTACAAAATTCCTGCGAAATTACGCGATGCCAAAGATTTTCTTAGCATATAGTTCCCGCCTATGTTGGGAACTACTCCCAATTTAGGTTTGTTGTAATGTTACAAGGTGGTAACGTTGAGTTATTATTTCCGCGTTCTAAATGATAACATAACTATTCGACTTGTGCATGCCGTATAGGCTGTGGTTGTTCGTCGTCCTGTCTATTCTCTGGTATTCAAAAGCAATCCATGACCTTGCAATTACCATATTATTAATACTTTAGTTGTTTACGCATAACAATCTCGCGGGCGGTAGAATCCGCGCCTTGAGCCACACATCTTTCTGAGTCTCGAATGGCCACCTGCGTTGTTCCATGTAACATTAAAAAAAATTTTTTTTGTACGTGTGGAAGTCTAACAACGAACAAAGGTGCACGTCAAAACATTAGGCTCCTGCTAATACCTACCCAGTGAAGCAAAAATAAGGCTACATGGCACAGGAACGCCGATAAAACCACAGAGAAAGAATAGAGGGAAGGCTGATAAAAGCAGGTGTTATCAACGTTGCGTACACATTTTTAAGCGACAAGGAATCGGTCCTTTCTTGGCGCGGCAGAAGCGCACGCCAGACAATTTAGTGCTCGTGTACCAGCAATGTAATTCTACAAGGTGCTTCCCGAAGTAAAATTTTGTTGACAGTAGCGTTTTATTTATCTCCCTTGCTGCCCTATGCGTCTTATTAGCGCTAGAAAGTTCACATTGCGGTTCTGTTGACGCATAGCAAATTTTCCACCGCCTGTCATTCAATTCCCAAGAAATGTTGAGCTCAGATCGAGTAGGCAGTTGTAGTTAGTGGCTTGGTCTTATCCGTAATAAATGCTCGGCCGTGTAAAAAAACCTAATGCTCAAGAAAGCGCAATCTGCATCTAATTCGTCACGTGCTTACGGTATTCGTTGCAAAAAAAAAAAAAAAAAATTGCACCCACTGGTGTTTATCTCGTCCCCAAACAATTTTCGTAGTTTATCTTGCTCGTACTTTTATCCCCCCCCCCCCCCCCCTTCCCTTTGTGCTGCGCTCCCAGTATAATTTCAGGTCACGAAAGGCATGCGCATGTCAGCGTGACAGCCTTTATATATGACAGGAGATTATCACAGCGCTAAAGAAAGTTCGAGGAAGATTGGTACGACGATTATCGTTTGATTACAACACAAGCCCCAGAAGGTGCAACATCTTTCTTTAAGTATACGCTTACACACAGTGTACGTTCGGACAGTACAATCCAACGACAACTCTGTTTCTGCGATCTCGCCTTCCAGTTGCGGATACGGCTAAACACAGAAATGCCCGTTCAAGTTGACGGCGAGCCTTGGATCCAGGGGCCTGGCGAAGTCGTCGTGCTCCGATCGGCCTTGAAGGTAAGAGTCGCGGTAGCTGCCTGCCGCGCAGATTCGACCCGAGACTGTTCCACGGATGTGCGCAGCTCGCAATGCCCCGAGCAGCTCGGAAAGCATGCGCTTGGGAATAAGGCATCGGGATACTATCCAAGGTAGATCTAGCGGCTGCGAAATTCGCAGCCGACCGCCTCACAGCGATTCCAAATCGCGTCGCATTCAAACGTATCTGACTCCAGATAAGGCTGCTCATGCAGGCCCTCAACATTTGCTGACGCTTGGTCGTAACGGTGCGTGTTTATGTGGCATCGCGGGTGCTATCGATATTGTTAAATACGCTCAAGGGCATTCATTATCACGTGGGAGTAATAGCAGCCGTGGAACACTCTCACATTAATCAATATTGTCGAACATTTTTTTGCTATAATTTAGCGCGGGAGGTTCGGTGAGTGCAAAGATGACATGACGACCTACTAAATCTTGCGGCCAGCTGTAATGCAGGGATGGCTTAGCCCACACTGTTAAACTCGGAACATTCTGTGAAAATTTATTTTGCACGTCGTAAAGAGTTTTATCTATCTTCATTAGGCCAAAGAACGTGACCCTACTAGTAAACGAAGCGCAAAACCAAATGGCACCAATCAATGGCATAATCGTTGGCTTAATAAAAGTGCTTTTATAATCAATCAATAGGACCTTCCTGCGAAGTAGAAAGGGTGTACTAAGGCTTTGGTGTTTCGACACAGCTGCCGTTGACTAAACTATGTTGGTTTGGTTTGGTGCGTTATCCGAATGGTTGATTGAATCCTTGCCTGCCTTGCACATCCTCTGTATGCCTCCCTGAGAAACACAGTGAGCATGCGTCGTGAATGTTCCCGAAGTCATTATGTCCCTTTTTCGTTTTCATTCAACATTTCCTTAATTTCGACTATTAACTGCATACACACCCTTCCAAGGTCCTGAAAACAAGTCCTGCTGTTTTTTCACTCTTGCTAGAAAAGGCAGCGCACGTGATGACACATTACGAATGCACGCAATTTCAGACTCGAACAATTCATTGGCACTTCCTGCCAGAACATATTTGATTCACTTGCATCAGGGCAAGAAATAGACGTAACATATAAATGAGAGTGTTGACCAGCTAGCAATTACATTAACTCGAAGTTTCTGCTGCAGTTATTGTTAAATAACGTGGTAAGAGTTTAGTGGAACGTGGCAAAACATACTTCATGTTGCCTTTGCGCTAACCATAATTACAAGTTGAAAATTAGCTTAATATTAGACCTGTGCTGCCGTTGCTGCTGAACATGACAAAGTTTACCGCCCACAATATTCGCTTCTGCATTCTCGCCTCAGGTTGAATTTCAGTACAGACGGCTTCACACTTCTAATAGAGAGCCATTATGGAGCTCAAACATTCATAAAGTGGGTTGCGTATGCTCTGGTAGGTGGGGCATGTAAGCGTCTAACATTTGCCGGTCTCTTTGCTGTGTCCCGCAATGTTTTTCGAGTGCCACGGCTTTATTGTTGCAATGACAACATAGAAGGAAATCATGATTATACGATTTTGTGATTTCGCTTTTAGCTAAGCTTCGTACAGAACACGTGAATAACAGTGTGAAACAGTACCTGACATTCAGGAATCGGATGTCTGTGCCAATTGCAAGGCAGACGTAGATAACTTTCGTATAGCATTCTGAAGTTAGCAGAGTCTCTACATACGCCGAACCCCGGTGAAAAACGAAGCAAGGATACAGTATGTGGTACTTCGATTTTTTTTTTCATTTTTTTATTTCTGTCTGCTTGATTCTGTGCCACCGCTGTAGCCGAAGCACTTGCACACTTTTTTGCTTGCCGCCTTGCCGCCAAAGAGCCGTACTCGAAACCCTCTCACTCACTGTTCTTTCCTTCCCCTTTTCTCCTCCCGACCCGCTTCTCCTTCACCTCCTTCTTGTTTCTCACTACGTCGGCTCACCGTTCCGCCCACCGTTTTTTTACCCCACCCCATTTCTCTCCCTCGTCTCTCCTCTTACCTTCCACGCTGCGTTTGGATTCGAACCTGCGAACCAAAATGTACATCGTGCGCTCATTCCGGTGCACAAAACACAAACGACCACGAATCGGCGTAAACGCGTTCGCCGACGACGCACCACACGCTGCAACAAACAAAAACACACAAACTGCCAAACTACACAAAAAACACGCGCGCTGCGGCGTAATGTCGCGTCGGCAGGCCACAATGCTCAGGAAAAGCAAGATGAAGCGACGCAACACGGAGCCTATGCTGGCCTCGTCGAGCGGCGAGAAGTCGTCCGAAGACTGACGAGGCGGGCAGCGGTCCCGGCACAAGACGACGACGACGGCGTCATCGACGGCGGCCACCAACGCCGAAGCGGCGGCGACGTCCGCCACACTGCCGCCGCCGTCGAGCCAGCAGTGGGGGCGATCCCGCCACGGCGGTGGAGAAGCCAGCGGCCGGAGGCATCGGCGCCGGCGCGACGCTAACTCGGTCGCCCACGGCGTGGTGCTGGCGTTCCTGCACGCCTGCTGCTGCGGCGCCGCATACCTGCTCGGACCGGGCGAACAGCGCCGCTCTCAGCGCGACGACGGCTGAGGACTGTTTCGCCGAAATTGGCTCCGCGCCGCCGGACTCTTCTTGTACATCTCACACTCTCTCTCTCTCCGGATGGCGACAGTGCGCGGAGGAGGAGGAGGAGGGGTGGCCGAGGTTGTGAAGGGGTACGGGACAACGATGCACGGGACCCGCTGACGCCGTTTCGCCGCCGCCGCCGACCCAAATAACGGCCTATGTCGAGCTCCTGCCGATGCTGCTTCGCTTTGACCCCCCTGCGCGCGGGGACAGCCGTGCGCTTCTCCGTCGCTGAGCTCG
Source organism: Dermacentor silvarum (assembly GCF_013339745.2). Lineage (NCBI taxonomy): Eukaryota > Metazoa > Arthropoda > Arachnida > Ixodida > Ixodidae > Dermacentor > Dermacentor silvarum. The sequence goes on from NC_051161.1 coordinate 23,828,099, forward strand.
CGCATGAGACGGGAGGAGAGAGACGCTCACTCCTCTCTCGAAACTGATACTTACTTCTCGGTCTGTTCTCGGCCTTGTTTGTACGACGACGAGCCCAGTCTCTTCGAACATCCCCCGCCCGCAGCCCACTCACTACGATGACAACGCAGGCTTGCTGGAACCCGTCTCGGTTTCTTGTACAGGCGGCCGCCGCACGAGCGCCTTTCTCTGTCGGCTCCCGAACACCCACGGTTTTGCACTTGAGAACGCCCCGTTGTTTTTTTGGGGGGGCCACAGCTGCACCCCCCTTTTCTGCGCAGGAAGGAGCGGGGGGGGGGGGGGGGGGGGCGAGCGTGCGTGCGCACTGTTGTTCTTTAGGGCGCGGCGCAATATGTGTGATTGTGTGTGTGCGTGTGTGTGTGTGTGAGTGCGTAACGCTGCGTATCGGGCGTAGCGTCTCTGTAGCGTCGACACATTTAGGCCTGTTCCTATTGCGGCACATGGCGTGAGAAGCCTCGGTCGTTCGAAGGTTCCAACTATACCCACCTTCTTCAGGCCCCGCACAACAAGCAAGTTATCGAATCCTCAAAGCGATTTTTACATGCGCAGCGGTTTTGTTTCATTTCGTACTTAACCACACGGATCGAAGAACCCACTATTACCCGCACTGACGAGCAGCCTGTGGGCATTCGCACGAGGCTGCTGCCTCAGTTCACCGTAAGGCAAGCTGCTACTTCTCGCGGAATGCGTCGTCATGGGCTGAACAAATAACCAGAAAACAGCGCCATAACATCGGCGTCACTTTAGTAGTTTCTTTTGTTCGACTTGTTTTGTTCGTGCTGGCTAATAGCAGTCGCGCAAGTATGGCTGCTAAGCGTTGAACAGTCGAGGAGAGTGGATTGTAGCTCTTAATTAAACTGCTCACTTTAGATATAGCCGCAAGGCTTTAGAAGGCCTGCCCCAAAGAAACATCAGTACGTGTCCTCAGGTGCTAAGTTAAGTAAGCGGCGTGTGCTTGCGTGTGAGCGATCCTTGCTTTGCAAGGAATCTCGTTTCGCTCGTCCAGTCGTGAGAATCTAAACCCTGCGATGCGACGGCCTAGCCAGTTCGCACCAGCCTTATTATTAGGATACCTTTCTCTTTCCTATTTTTTTTTCCGCCTCCTTAACTTGGGCTTGAGAAAGCGCGACGTACCGATCCTAAGCGCGGATTTCTCAGCCCCTGAGGAACGCCCCGACCAACCGGACGAATCACCTATATCAATATTAACCTATATACTTATTTCCGTATTTCTTTTCTTCACGAGAACGCGAGGTGGTGGTTACGCTGCCGAGTTACTTTCTGTCCGAGTTTGCCCCCAGACACTTGAAGGAAGGCGACTGATTAGCGAACAGGGCGAATTATTAAAGTACAAGAAAGTGGTCAGCGTACACGAAGAAGAAGAAACCATGATCCGTTCCATTTCTTGTTTCGAACATGTCGCGAAGCTAGTGCTAAATAGGCGGCTGGATTTCTGGATTATATGTGGCTCAGTGTGGTTCGCACACGTTTAGTGACAGAACATGTAGCCTTCCGATGGTTTCTGATACAATAGTATAAAAACTACAAGGTTGTACACACTTCAGTCTTCTCTCGTTGCATTCGTTGCTCCTTGCCGGTGACGAAGCCAGTCGATCATGGTCGCGAGTGGTCGAACGGCCAGTCTCTGCGAAGAATTGGTTGGCACGCACCTGTCTTGGGTGCCCACTAGGGCAGGTGGTTAATTGCCCTGGTTCCCGAGTGGAAACTGTTGGTTTTGTCGTCCCCACCTTCCTTCCATTCGAACGGCTGGCACTGTACTTTACCTCCTAGTGACGCTAGTACTAGTTACGTACCTAGTACATTAGTAGATACTTTATACAGGGCGTTTCCAATGGCTGCGTTAAAGTGAAATAGTGGTTTCCGATCGGGGCTAGGTTGGTCTCCGCTGCTGAGTCGTTAGAACCAGCAGCCTCAAAAAGGAGATCAGCGGTACGCTAAGCTGTTCAAATCGACACTTCAGATTACTCAAATTAGTCAGCCGTGCTGTAAAGAGGCAATACCCTCAGCTTCTAGCCGAGTCGCATAGTTTATCATTCAAATATAAGACGCGATTATTCACAGCAGTGCTGAAGAAAGCGCCCTGCTATTGTACTTTTGTTGGAGTGAGCATTAATAAGTAAAAAAAAAAAGTTAACTGGGAGGTCTCATTATGCAGTCTGCTTCCGCTTTAGTAAATGCAATCCAGCGCATATTTAATCGAGCGGAATTTCGTCCTACCCAAAGAAACGCCCCGTATACAGAGCGTAGAGAACTGAGCAGTTTGAGATGCATTATATACTTAACTAAAGAGAGAATACGAGGGGCAACTCTCAGCGAAACGAGAACAGCGAAGACGTCGTCAAACACATTTTGCACGGTGGACACTAACACTCTCACACACGAGCCTTGCGTATTTATTTATTTTTTCCCCCCTCAGGTGCTGCGCGAGTATGCGCACATTATTGTCCCCCGTCATTCGCCGCACCCCTTTGAGGTCGAAGCTTGTACATTGCGCGATCCCTCTAGAGTACGACACTGCGTTTTGAAATTGTGCGTGAGTGTACCGAGTACGGCCGTTCACATGCATTTCCTCGTTGCAGCAACGTAGGCGCGCCGTAATTCAGCGCAGGTGGTGAAGTGTGATAGAACGAGCGAATGAAAATGGCGCGGTCAGTATAGACTGTATAGACTCGTGACCACTCGACCGTTTATTGTATCTTTCTTTATTTTTTCTTCTTCTATAGGAATACGTTAATAATCTATTATGCAAACATACGAGTGCTAACGTTGTTCACGTGCGTGTGTGGCGAGAATCGACCGGTGATGTTACGTTGCAAATAAAACGGGGCCTGCTTGGCCTGAAAGTCTTTCGAGTAGTTTTGAATGGCCCGCGCGCCTATCACCCCTACATATAGCTACGCTGTACTGTGCGACGGGAGTTGTTTTGCGAGCTGTAGATTGTCGGCGTTACTTTAGCAGAATTACACTTTCGTTTGCGTTCGGTATTCGTACCTCTCAATGTAGTTGCAGTTTTTCTTTAGTCGCTGCCTACATTATTCTTTCGGTATGAGAGCGATATACATAAAAGCTAGCCTATCCGTGGACGGCTTCTAGGATATTCAGACAATGGTTACGTTCAGTTCCCTTAATGCCATTGAAACGTTCGTGTATTGCCAGTCAAGCAATTTCACTTGCCTTTCGTACTATCTCTTCGGAACTCTCGAGGTTTCCTTACCAATTCCGTAAACGACAGCGCGGAAAACGTATAGAAATAATAAACTCAATATTTAGTCCTTCAGTAGCGAAATTCCTTGTGTACATACGTACCGACTCTGTGTGCAACCGTCAGAATCCCTTGAATTAATTTTTTAATTGACCGACACAAAATTCTTGTCTTGCTATACGCTTAACTCAATGTAACTGAACAACACATTGAATCGCTCCTAACTGCGAGTCTTGAGGTGGGCCACCCGGTGGAAGCGAAATTTCGCGCGCTATTTATTACTGTAATTTCCGCAAGACTGTGAGACCAGCTTTACTTAACGAGTGACCTCTGTTTTGTGGAACTAAATTCATTAACAAAACACGAGGGTGAATATTTCAAAAGAACGCGGTCGGCTCCCGCGGTAGTTTTACAATTGTGGGAATTAGATGTTCGGATATAATGAGCTGGAATATCTTTGTTTAAGTGTGTGGTACTGGTCGTTGGTGCTACTTATACCTGTCGCATAGGCGCAGATCTTAGGCGTAAAACGTTTAATCGTTTCGTGGTGTACTCAACCAGTCACGTTAGCCATATTCGTCTCTCTGAATGGTTGGCTTGGTTCAGTTTGGTTTCCCCTTTACCGATGACACATAACTCACTATGGGGTTTAGGTAAGAGAAAATTCTAGGCAAGAGAAAGTCTAGGCAAGAGAAAATTAAACAAGCCCTTGAAAGGCTGCCTTGTTGTGCCCATCGCGCTAGCTAGAGTACCACGCGAGTAACTTCATAACAGGAAAAAGAAGAGGGAGAAGAAGAAAAAGTTACCAGATTTTGTTATGTTAGTCGAGAATGAAAAAAAATCGAAATATGCAATTCCTGAAAATCTGCCTGAAAATTACTGCTAGAAAAGCAGGAAACCGCGGCTACGCTACCTGCTGGCCTTCGGTCGAAGCGGGGTACAGCCAAGTAGGATTTTAAATCCTCCTTGGGTACAGCATGACACACGAGACTGAAGCGCTTTCATTTCGCCGAGCGAAGAAGGAACGCAGCTTCGGAGCATGCGCATATATGCTTAGGACGCCGCCTTGTGTTGAGCACGTGGAACCTCAGGAGTGTTTTTTTTTCTTTTTTTTTTTTAACGTTGTATCCACATTCAGTTCACCGAGCGTCCACTTCCACGAGATGAGGCGTCGGTCTTCAGCTGTTACGAGTCGTTTGCCGTAAAATCCCGTATATTATAAAACACCATTTTGTTACCGGAATTGATGCCATCAAATCTGCTTCTCGTATTGTATTCACGTAGCAAATTTTTTTAAAGGTTTAAGTGCCTTTTTCTTGTACATGGCTGAAAATCGCTCTCTTCTTTTCTTTCCTTATCTTTCTTTATCGTAATAAATATAGCGATTTTTTTTTCTATCTCGTGACCCCAGAATCGCTCCTTGCATTATATTCAGTTGGTGCGCTGCATGCATGCTTGATTTTACGGCATTTTGATCCACGGTACAACTAAGCCTATTTCGTGCGTGGGGAAGCCATATTAGAAGGAAGCGTCTTGGGGACGGGGATTTCGCCGACGACTTAATTAATGCGCGAAAACAGAAGTGCTTCTTTGTACAGACGTTTCGGATTCAGCTCCTCTTTCGTTGGCACCGCTCTTTCGCGATGCTGTCTTTCCTTTTCTTCTTTCTTTCTTTTTTTTTCTGCGATCGGGACACCACGTGTGAATGCCTTTCACGTAGCGCGCGCGACAGCGGCGTCGCGGCTGTGCGGTGTGTGCCTGTGTTGTGAGTGTGGCGGCCATTTTGTTCTTTATTACCCCCTCTCCCCATTTCCCTTTCCTATATCTCTCTATCTGCGGCAAGTGCGTGCGTGCGTGTGTGTGCGTGCGCGTGTGTGTGTGCGTGTGTGTGTGTATGAGCAACTACTGCGAGCGTGTGCGTGTGTATATCACCCGAGCGAAGGGGCCTGTATATAGCGGTCTATACATAAAACAACACTACTTATTTGTATAGCTAGGGTGTTTTCTTATCTATATCGAGTTTGGATCTTGTGCACCTGACGAAGACGACGAAAACGGTGACGGCGAACGCGACGCGGGAGAGAGCAAAAAAAAAAAAAAAAGAAAGTCACCCGCTGAGCCACACACACACACCATTCCTTTTGGCTCTAGGTTTATATGCTTTGTAGACTCTTTCCTATAGTCTCGCCAGGCGTCACGTTATAGGCAGTCATGTGCAATGCACAATGTGAATATATATACTTGATAATTGATGTTCCAACACTACGACAGATAATGCAGATAATGCGGGAACGCGATGTGTACCGCGCTGTGGAGAGAGAAAAAAGAAAAAAAAAGGAATACCAGTGGTGTCACGTGCAGAGGCAGTCAGTCTTTGTGGTTTAATCACTCTCTTCAACGACGGTCGGTGGTTGCATTTTCACGCCAGGGTCGAGCACACCTTGGGCGCGGAGGGTTTTAAAACGAGAAAGTACGAAGTAGAGTTCTTCACGCCGTAGGTATATACATTACTGCAGTTTAAGCGCGGCCAGTGGCAAGTAGCTATGTTTCCAAGCGAGGCCTCTTTAGTGCCGGTCCATCGCGAACGTGGACACACCCTTAATGGAAATCCCGGCATACAAAGCTATGTTTCGGTGCAAATTGTATAGTATGTGTTCTTCTGATTTCCATTTTCCTTTTCATGCTCGAGTGTCCATACGAAGGTTCTACTTGTAGTGTGCGTAAGAGAGATTTGGTTGCTATCTTCTCGAATAAAAAGGGGAAAAAAAAGAAAGATTAAAGCTCTGCGCTGTAATTGTACGTGTCTTCGTTTGTGTGCGTCTGTGTGTGCGTCTGTGCTTGTACACGAAAGTGCCTTCTGGCGTGAAGACTCCGTATCGCGCGAAGGCGCGCATCATCGAGCACTGGCGGCCGTTCGCCGCGCGTTTGTCGTTGCTGTTAAAAAAAAAAAAAACTATAGGCAAATGGCAAGACAGGTGACATTAGTGACAACTCGAAGGTCGCAAACACATTCACGCAATGCACAGCGAAGAAAATTAGCAGACAGACAAACAAACGCTTTACATTGCGTGCTTGTATTTGCGCCCGTCCTTCAGGCTGCCATTAAGACTTATTATACCAGCTTGCCCAGCAACAAGTTCTGCTAGGCGACATTAGAGTCGGCTGTCCCAATGCACACTTAGGAAAGCAACGCTACTCCTTTCATGGTGCTACACTTACACACGACAGAAGCGCAAAAGGATACTAAACCTACGGAAAAAGTGGAAATCATCCAAGTGCATAAACTAACCGGAGAGGCACACGCGTACTGTGATAAACGTTCATAACTATGTGCAATAAGAACACTAGTATATACACACACGTAGAGATGTTATATTGTTCTAGTATAAGTTAAAGAGCAAACACTCTGCGTCATAAGCAAATTTCTCAACGAAAGCCGTTCAGCCGTAGTGCACCAACCAAACGTCACTAACTTTGATTCTCCTTGCCGCTTAGTATACACTGACGCCACAGGTATACCGAAACAAGAGCTATACTGGGTGAGCACTAGCACTCAAAACTGTTCGAAGACTGTTCTCGCCAGGTTTTGCAGTCCAGTTCTGTGGTGCTGCAGACTGCTGGATTTATTAATTTCAATGCATTGAAAGCATTGGCGACTGCTGCCACCGGATCTTCCACAAAGTTCGATTGTCACAAGGGGAGATACAAATGACATAGGTATAGAAAAAAAAACGGCACAATGACCAACATATTATCGCCGACACACTTGAATCGATCACAAACGTATAGCGGAAGTGTTAAGACGCTACAATGAAGGCAGAAATGGTCGACGCGAGCGGAGAGCGCAACGCAACAATGCAGAAAGCGTGTCTATAGACCATGTGGTTGGTACAGCGTCGAAGCACCTGTCAACGTTCTTACAGCTTATCGTTCTATAAGCCTTCATTAAATTGCTACAACTGATTTAGCGCCTATATGTACGGCGGATGGCAGGGGTAGCAATAAGAAATGATGGAAACCAGCGTTTACCACAATGAATTCGTCTCTGACGAACAGACCTGCCGTTCAAATCCCGTATAACTGGTCTTACGAAGCGAATGCAGGATGAACAAAGCCTTGTTGGGGATTGGTTATTGAAAGTGCTATAAAAACGTGACTGTGCGGTTCCATCGTGCCGTGCCACGTCGTGGTATAGTTTCTCAAGGCATATAACCGACAGTAGTAGTAGTGATTTATTAATGAAAATGACGCCTATTTATATAACAGACACCACAAAACACTTGCCTTTTCTTTCTTTGTAGTGCAGGTGCGCGAGTCGGAGGGTGAGCGAGAACTTGTTTTTCGCAAAGCAAGTGACAGGCACTCTACTGCTCAACAGCTTAGAAACACATAAAAAGGGGCAGTAAAAAAAAAAAAAAAAGAAAAAAAAAAGAAAACAGACATACAGTTGCGACAGTGAACCAGCACTCGCTGTTTGTCATTTGCAACGCGTGATCAAACTTATGACTGGAAATCTGCGAACTTGAAGAGCCAGCAGAACGCGATTTCTCGCTACATCAGGCCGAACCTGTCCACCCGATGGCTTCTCATCAGATGTATGCCAAAGGGAACGCCTCTCAAACACACTTTCTATACAACGGAGGCCCGATGTGTCCTCGTCTGACGAGAAGACATCGATTTTAGTCATGCTGTAACCTGAAAGAACGGACATGCTATACATTCTACAAAAAAAAAAAAAATGTAATGCAGCAGATTTTCTGGTATGCCCTTCTGAGCCCTGCCAAAAATCTGTGCAACCGTTCCTTTAAAAAGACTGCTACGCGTACACCTATAAGCTCATTTGCACCAGGCACGCCCGCATGCCCTGCTAAGCAACTCGAGGTCATGAACCTACCCACGCAACTGGCTGTAGTCGATTGCACAGTCTGCACCTCTTCCATGCACTCACGTGCGGCGTGAATGACTGCTCTCCTGTGTTGCCACTCCGTTCTTTCTCACGAGTCTTACGTTGGCCCTGCATCTTACACCTCCCGGTCCCCGCTATCTCTGTCTTACCGTTATCCTCGTATACGGCTGCTCTTTTGTTTCCATTGTATGATGCGTTTGCAACGTCAGGCAACGAGGAACGCACAGGTACGGTTTTCATCCAACAGCGCCTTCTTCTAAAAGGCTCGTTCAGTGTTGACCGGAATTACAGTTAACGCTACTAAAATGAGACCTGGGGCCGTATTTTGTTACGATCCATTTCACATTGCATTCTAGTCGTTCTGCTTCATTGGTTCGAACGAGGCCGCCCTCCCGTTATCACAGCTTGGTTGGCCACTCGGGACGAAGATTAAAAAGAAAGTAGCGACGGAATGCGAAATTGATCGTTACAAAATTTGACCCCTGATATAGATATGAAACTGCAGTTCGAGCGTACGCGGAGAGACATTAATGTCATCGTTTTGGCAGCTTTGTGAGTGCTGCGGCGTATAGAAGAAAACGGGTCGCTGTAGCAGGACGGCTGTATTTGGTAGGTCCGGACGGTGTCTTTGTGGGCGCTTCACAAATTCGATTCCGTGACAGCAATTGTTCACCAAGCACTGCGCTGTGCCTGTGTTATTCGAAGAAGTTTGCTTGAATCAGTGTTATTTCATAAGGAACGGCCGTATGGCTACCGCCGTATGGCTGCGGCTGTATGGCTTCGGCCGATCGCGCGGGCGCATCCTTATTGCCTGCACACGACCGGAACGATATCTGCTACTTTCACACGCGACTGTAGTAGACAACAAAGACACTGCGTAGCCACACCACCACTGAGTGACACACACGCCAGTCGGACCCTGCCCGAACCCTTTGCCTTCCTTTCTGTTCCTCTCTGCACACTCTTCTCTCGCTACTCTTTAGCGCCTAGAAGGCTGGCGCCCTTTCTTTAACGACTTCTCTCTCACCCTCCTCCTTTTTTTTTTTGCTTTTCCGTTCCTTTCTTCATCTTCTTTTTTATTTTCCTGTCCGCTCTTTTCCTGTTCCTCTGCTTCTCTACCCCCCGCCACTCCCGATCCCCTTGGTGCCCGCAGGCCACGATGCTCAAGAAGAGCAAGAGCAAGATCAGGCGCCGCAACACAGAGCCGACCATGGTTCTGGCAAGCCTGGAAGGCCCGCCGCAGCCGCCTCCGACAACCAGCACGAGCCACACCATGGGGCCCTTCTGAGGGGGGGGGGGAGTCTCTCTCAATGTCTTCGTGGGACTCTTTCAGCCAGGACAGCTAAATTTGCAGTGCGAGCGCGCCTTCGACGAATCTTCTTTGTGCGTGCTGACGTTGCGGCAGTGACGGACCGCTAGCATGGTGTTGGGGAGGGGGCACCCCTACGTCCTCGGGGGCCGCCTTCGCGACGCTGGCTTCCCCCGCTTTTGTCTCTCTCCAGTTTCGCTACACAGTGGGATTCAGGGCAGTGCGACACACTGTTCCGCCGCGCAGGTCACCTCTCGTGTGAGCTCCCGCTTGGTTCCCGCAGCAGAAGTTCGTCGCTGACGGCTGTCTGTAGCAATGCGCGATGTGGAACTGAACAAGTGGATATCAGGGCGCTACATGTGAAAACAATTTGTAGTCACTCATGTAGAAGATGCTGTGGTCAGGGCTTAGTGACCTGTTCCGTCAGGACCCTGCTCGCTATCAGACTCGCAAGTTCAGTCGGACGCCACTCTACAGGCTAAATGCTTCGACGCATCTCTTTGGAATTGCTTACAGCACGTAGAGAGCTGGTGGTGGTTCTGTCATCACCTTAGCTCAGCTTGTCACACTATGCAAGTGCTTTAAGATCTTGTGCTCACTCGCAGTAGCAAAGGACAAAACACATGAGGACACAGTAGCTGATCCAGACGTGCGCATAAAATAATCTAAAGAATACCCTGTGCTTTGGCGACCCTACACTTGCAAAAGTGAGGCACAAAGCTTGAGACCAATGCTGCTGGTTAACCCATCACAATTAAAAAAAAAAGCAAAAGAAAGGAAAGCTTTCCTTCAGAACCCAGCTGTTTATGTGCAACCGGACGTCAGCCGGCTGGAGTAGGCTGGAACGCCGCCGATTCTGCTGAAGCTCCGAAGCTTATTGTATTTTTTGGCCCGTAGCCCATCGCAGCTATTGCGTCGCATGCTCCGTACTAGTGTTCGATGAATGCTAATCACATTCTCTCATTTGGTTCTTCGTGTCTCACAAGCGGATAGCCAGCGTCTTCGCGACTGTGCTCGTATCATCTAATGTTTCCTTCGTGTCTTGTCGTATTAGTGTGTACCTCGTGGAAGTGCTGTAGAGGTCTTTGTGGCCTGAATTCCTCGCTTCCTTTTATTTTCTCTCTCTCTCTTTTCAACATGATGCGTACTGTGCCGTTCCTCTACGTCTTGCCTGGCTGAAGTACTGGGTTGAGTGGGTGATGGGGATCGAGCCTCGCTCGGCCTATACACAGACGCCACTGCAGGCAAGACGTGTCTTGTGGCGCTTCCTGTTCCCTTCAAGCATACGAGACGGCTTCCTTCTGCACCATTATTCTCGGTCTTTAAACTCAACCATATCCGAGTCATTCCAGCCTTTGGATGCGTACAAACTGAGAGAAAGGATATACCTACACCGTTCTACTTTCGCTTCGATGTGGTTTGTTGGTCGTTCAGTGGCATTCCGTGGGCCCGAGCGTCGAGAGGGCTCACAAAGTTACAGCACTTGCTTTTGTAGGCTATATACATATATCCATCTCTACAACGTGTAAATACGGTAGCCGTTATTACGAGGCTTTATCCTTCAGTTCACAATAAGTAAGCGACCGTAGCTCTAAATAAACGTGGGCAGGGGTTTCATTCCTTGAGGTGTAGTTGCGAAGTTTTCTATAGAGCACGTGTTCGTACACCCTGTACCTTTCCGCAGGCTATTCTCAATCTAGGCAACTAGGGAAACACCCACTTTTAGCAGAAATGTATATAACTATAGACGTGTATAACTCAAGAGCTGGTGTTGTGATGGAAAACGTGTAACAGGCGCGCCCCTCATTGGAAGCTAGTACCGCATCTGGAAGGCTATAGGTGGGCAGTTGAGCCTCGAATTCCAGCGCATAGTCAGCCGTCATGACGCGTAGCCTTGTGCTTTCAGCAGTGGAACAGTACCCGATGCACCGTTCTCGTAAAGGACACTCATCAAGGTGTACATTATAACCGTGCACGGCTTTGAGAGGAACATGTTGCACAAACGTTTTTGATATGCAATACAGAAATGCATTTGTTTGCAGAGAGTTACCGAAGGGTTAAAAAAAAAAAAACATGGCGTTGAGGGCAGCCCTGTTTGCACCTATTATACAGAACCGCCGGGATATTTTGGTTAGACGGCGTGTAGTAGGCTGTTTTCTAGAACGGCGCACAGTGTTGTTTTGCCGTGCTTAAAACGTTGATGCTGAAAACTTCTTTCTCGTTCAGCTGGAAGTATATCTCGTGGAGATATTGTTTCTCAAGAACTGATTACTAGACGTCTGTGTGTAGCTTGTCAATGTAGGCACTCAAGGTTGCACTCATGTACAGCCAGTCGCAAAGAGTTTGGTACTGCATTTGCGTCTTTGAGAGGGCGAAATATTGCAACACGCATGCAACACTATAAATTTAAATCAAAATTATATAGGGGAAAAAAGAAAAGAGAATAAACCTACAGGGAAGGTTGTTCCCTATTGAGGGAGGCATCGAAACGACCCGCCATAAACTCGAAATGTTATGGCGACTTCACTATCTCGTACCCTGAAGTATACCATATCGAACTTAGTCCTAGCGCTTCTTCTTTGCGGTGCAGGTGGTCGTTTGTAATTGAGTAAACAAAGAAAAGAAAGTGCTTCGTTTAGTCGTGGACATGTGCGTGCAGCCTGACGCGGAAGCGGGCTTGAGTCTGTCAGCAGTCACGCAACATGCTTTCGACACACGCACCTTGTCATATACTTGCCCGTCATAACTGAAGCAGTGCTGCTTTTCACAGGTAGCTATAGCAGCATCCACCATTCGGCGGCGCTCGGGATGAGCAGCTCGGAGCCAACCCCAATTTGCGAGACAGGCGTAAAAACTCAAGTTTGAGTTGCTTTGCAATGCCTCGTCGGTCCTTGTGTATTCCAGCCGTCAGGCGCCTGTATTGCCCGGAGATCTTCAATCCACTTGAGTCCAATTCCCGCTCAAAAGACGGGGCCGAGTGGCTGTGTCGTACCCCGTGTAATTAGCCAGAGCACACTCCCATCTTGCATGGGCACTGCTATAGAAGAACGTGCCACGCCAGAGGCAAAGCTCGCTTGAGTTTCAGGTTGTAGCGAAACGTAGGAAACACACGTGCATCTTTAGGCATAGACACACAGCCATGGTGAAGCATACACTGCTTTGTAGGAGTGCTAATTAAAAGGTTTAAAAAAATGCAGTTAACCGCGCGACACTTTCCTGGCGTGACGCGCAGCTAGAGCTCGCAACACGTCGGCTACTAATATAGCGTAAAAGCGAAATACTTTGTCCACGAGCTGTACACATGTTGATAGGCATGACGATAATAAACGATTTATGTCACGGAATTGCACCGTCTTCGATGTGCTCTTCTTGCGATGATCAGCAGCGCTCGAATAAGCGCAGCCGTACAAGCCGTAGTCAACCTTTCGATTGGGGGACTTGCTTCGTCAGGCCGAGGATATCCTTATCGAAACGTTGGCTTCGGGCTGAGGCTTCCATTATTGTTGATCCACTGTTGATCAATTAAAGTGCCCATCTTCCTGTGGCTTCCTCGTCTTCTATGATCTTCTCGTAACGGTAACACGATCGAGTGGGCATATATACGCAAGGCATCACCGTCACCTTGGACACAGTGCTTGTACGCTTGACATGTCATCGATGAACCGGTAAGTTTAAGAGTTACTCTGTCGTTGCGACCAAAGTGCATCTAGCGCTGTGTCCACTCAGCTGCACCCGGAAAATTTGACCTTGTTTGCTGGTTTCTTACCGCGAAGATATTGTAAAAATAAAATAATGAACGAGTCACTCCGTGATATTGGCCCTTTGCACGAAAGGAACAAGTCACCACAGATCGAGAAGAACTTTAGCATGCGGAGTGGAGGCAGCAATAATTTGGCGTCTGCTCTTTCTTTTGTAAAAAATAAGTGAGAAAGCATAGGTACTATTCATGAGCTCTTGTCCAGCGCAATGTTAAAAACGCAATAGCCTATTTAGGCAAGTGGTCTATTATAGCCTATTAGCGCCAATGGGAGGGGGCTTTGCACCCTTGCAAGAGTCCAGCAAACGTTTCACAATTTTTTTTAGGTTGCAACACCAGTCACTCGTGTGGATACTCGTCTGCCGACTGCGCATATTATCCTTGCCTGTTTCTTAGGGCTCAGCGCTGGAAAGGGTTAAACAGGGCCCTTACGAATGACTCACGTTATCTCACATACGTTATCGCGCACATTATATCAACGGAGAACATAACATCCATTGCGTCTTCGTTTCTGTTTTACTCGCCTCAGAAGCCCAGTGGCTATGGCGTAGCGCTGCTGAGGTCACGGGTTCGACTCCGGGTGCGGCGGGGTACACGTTAAAGGACTTGGGTGGTCAATCCGCAGTCCCCCACTACGACACGCCTTAGAATCGCATCGTGGTTTTGGCACGTAAAACCCCAGAATTTAACTGAATTTTTTTCTTCTTATCTTCTTCCATCCAGTACGCGCGCATAGTCACGCTCAGTATGCGTCACACTGTGCTATGTTTCACTAAAGCAAGGCGGTGGATTGTAAGCTACAGCAGACGTCAATCAACCAGGAGAGCTATATCATATACTAACGCGCGCGTCCTTACACTGAGCATTGTCGTATGCGCAGTGTCGAATGCCATGCGCAGGCCTTCGAGCTTGAACTTCCAGCGCCCCATATAATTGTGAAACAAAGTGCAAGCATTATATAGTCTCAGAAGTTAAAAAATTATTCCATCTCCCGCTAAAGGGAACCATGTGTGGATGCGAAGCAGCGGGGAGATGGTTAGCTTGAGCGTTGATCGTCGGTCTTGCGGCGTTCCACGTTTCCGTGAGACAGCACGTCTGCTTTAGTTAGCACGGGATCACGTTCGATGTCTGGCGTGTGCGTTGAGGGACCGGCTGTTTAGCAGTGCTATAGTGAACTCCGTTTCGGGGTCGACGTCTTCTCGGAAAGCGCGGAGGTAACGCTGAGTGACAGTGTCGAGACGATGGTTGTCGAGGCGTTTGAATTCTTCGATCATGTTCTTGTCCACGTTGTCGTTCTTGTGGTGGAAGCGATGGTCACCGGCAGCGTTACCGGCGCTGCACAGGAGAGAGAATGAGGCGCGCGCGCTCCGTCATTTTCATACCGCGGAACTACCGTGGAGCCCCCAGCGGAGTATGCAGCTGTCGCACCACCTGTCGTGCGCGCCGCTCCGTAGAGTAGAGGATTCCTAGAGGAGAGCGTAGGAGAGGAGAGAGAGGGGGAGGGGACGCGCATGCGCAGTGGGGGTGTGGGACGCCGCGGGACGGAAGGAGGGACGGACAAAGCCCCCGCCATAAGCTGCTTCGCATCTAAAAAACACCGCCCAAGCACTCCGTACAGATGGTTAACCAGCGAAGCTGAAATGTGCGGCCCCGGTGCTTAGCAGTGGGTTAATCCCGACACTGTATTGAAGCGTTTCTCAATTATTGGTTACATGTTCGTGTTTCTAGTGGAACGCAAGCGCCAATGGAGGGTGGACGCCACTAAGCACGACGCCGAGCTAACTCGAGATATTGAACGCATGCGACAACCGCGAGCCGAGGAAGCGGCGTTGCGGGCAGAGCAGCGTCAACGTGGCAATGGCGGGAACGCCTTCTCTAACGCAGTCACTAACGGCGCTGCCAATGGCGCGCGCGCTTGGGTGCAACGTAGAGAACGACGTAACTGACGGCGCAGCCAATGTATACGTTTAGAGAAACATGGGACGAACGGTTTTTCGTTTCGCCTAGCCATATACAGCTTTCGCTGTGAAAAATACAATAGAAAAAACCCCTCAATAAATCGTTGCATGATGACGATTTATCAATGCTTTCGTGGCCACTACTTGCACATACAGAATAATGCCACAAATAAAGTACGCCAAAGTGTTGACACCTACCGCGGTAGTTTAGCGGCTATGGTGTTGCGCTGCTAAGCACAAGGTCGCGGGATCAAATCCCGGCCGCGGTGGCCCTATTTCGATGGAGGCGAAATGCAAAAAAAAAAAAAAGAAAGAAAAGAAAAACGCCCGTGTCCTGTGGATTGGGGGCACGTTGAAGACTCCCTGGTGGTTGTGCCTCACAATCAAATCGTGGTTTTGGCACGTAGAACAACATAATTCATTCATTCAAAATGTTGACGATTATTTTACTGACGCAACACACCTGCTTATAATATGAACGAAAACGGTGATCTTGGTCACCAGTACTATCAATAAAAAAATAAACGTAAGCAAAACTCTAAGCGTGTACAACGCCGGAGCTGTCTGGTGTAAAAATGAAATCGAACGAGCACAAAGGGCACTGCCCAACGTTGCGGTCAGTCAGGTCTAAATGTCGGTGTCATGTACCAAATCTATATCCAAAAGCGTCAACGATGGTCTTTGCTGAAATCATAATTAAAAAAAAACAATTGCATCGCAATAGAAGAGCCCACACATGGGTTCCAGCAAACACATACAGCGGCAGAGGAACTACACACACACACACACACACGCACACGCACATGCACACTCTCTGGCGCGCGCACACACACTCGCACACGCAGATTTAACGCACATGGTGGAACCTATGTGAAGTGGTTAATTAAATACAACACAACTAAATGCAATTCCTACAGTATTTATTTTTTATCAGATATACAACGTGTAATAAAACTACCCCTCTCACTCTTCATTACACGCCAGAAGTGTGCGCACGCATCGTCGCAGAGCGTGAGTGCCACGACTAGTCTTTTGTGTGGCACATGTGAGACCTACGGCTTCCTGGCAGTGACGCAAGCGTGTTCTTGACCATTGACGCCCTGTATATATGATAATTTTTGCCTGCTTGGAAAGCCGTCTCCACGTGTGTGTATGACTGCGTAGCTGTATAAACGTACTCATTTAATGCACGCACACGCGCTCACACACACGCACATGCACTCACACACACGCATGCACAACACGCACAGAGAGAGAGAGAGAGAGAGAGAGAGAGAGAAAGACACCCGCAGACACCTGACACGGCAGGGCAGGGCACACACGCACGCACAAAGAGAACTACCAACTGATTTAATGATTCAAAAGACGCAACATAGGGCGCAATTTTTGCGAACGCGCAACACTAGACATAGATGTCGAGACGCTTCTATAGTATATAAAAAACGAAGCAAATTGGCCTCAAACAAGCGCGCCTCTGCGGTATTAAGCTAATAGACGTGTCACTGACATGCAAGATCTTTCTCTCTGTTGAAAAAGCCGGCAGATCCCACTCCCTGTGGGAATCGATGTTATGCGAAGCAGTGTGCGGGGAGCCTACCAGGTTAACGAAACGACCATGAGAGCACCAAGACGTTGGCGGCTGTTTCATGACCTACAAGACACACATGTCATTATATTAATGTCATGACCTATCATTTATGTTCGTAATATACTCTTGTCATAGTATGTCAATTTTGGTAAATATCAAGTTAACGATACGACCATGAGAGCACCAAGACGTAGACGGCTAGATAGATAGGTACTGTCAAAGTGGCAAATGTTCGCCAAGAAATGCTTCGCATTTAAAATGCTTCCATGAGCTCACGTGCTGTTTTATTGCCACTGGAGCCCAGTATCACAACACGCGATAAGCACGGCTCACATGAGCAGGCTTTGTAGTTAGCGTGCGCGTGTGTGTCTTTCATTTGTATGTCATCTTTTGCGCATCAGAACAATGGTTAGCGTGTTCTTTAAAGCTGGCTTCCTTAAATCAAGATAATTTGAGGGGATAATCCCAGCTTGTTTTATTGCGATAGCAATTATATGGACACCCCAGGCGAATTTCTGCCATCGTCGTCGGCGTCGGCGTGATAAAATTACTATCCTTACTTCGTAGAGCTGTCTAATAATTTGCTATCACTATCGATGCTTCGCACTTCTGGTGAAACTGCGACTTTTTCTTAAGAAGAACAAGCGCACTCGTGGAGCTGGTGCGCTTGCGTGGATATTTATTAATTGATGTATTTATTTATTTACACATTCTGTTAATATCTCATAGCTATTATAACAGGAAGGACAAGTACAGTGGTAGGAGTTGCAAACAAGAAAACGAATGTAAATAAATCAGTACATAGTTATAATAGTGTGAATGAAATGGGGTAGAATGACGTAATTAAATACACCATCACGGATTCAAAATATAGCTACAACATGTGGTTAGCAAGTAAGAAGCCAATGTTGCAAAACATTGATAAACAGCATGCACGCATGTATATGTTTCATTGAGTCCTTATAATGTCTATAGAAAAGAACACATAGATAGGTGTGCTTTTTCAATACTATAACATCAAGAAAAACACGCGCACAACAAATAAGGTAGCTAACGAAGTATTCAGAATAACACAGAGTGAGAGTGTTTACAGGGAGTGTTACTAATAACGTTGATGACACAGACTCCAAGATAAAAAATGGAGGACATACAGCTTCAGTGACAAAGCCGATCCAGCAAATGAATACTGTAAGGTGAGTACACTTTTTTTTTTCAGTAAGCTAGTAAACATATTTAATGAACTGCTGCTGCTGATAATACACTCGCTCACGTGATTGCACTATCTTATCGCTAATGCGAAGAAGGTATTCTTAAATCAATCTGCAGCCAAAGGGAATTAAGTTCATTGAATGTTTGAGCGCGTTTATGGCGTGTTGGGCCTTGTTTCAATTCTGCAGATGTACGGGTGCTCAAAATTAAGCTTTACGGAAGTTTTAAAAATCGCCTGTGGCAGGTAGCATAATTCTTGTCGTTAAGCTGGGTTATTCGAAGAGGCGGACATTAGTAGCACGAGAAATCAAAACACATATTCAAGTAATTAACAAAAATTCACTAATTAACATCCTAGTTAATTACTTTACGACACATATTGCAATTTACAAATTGTAGCCGCTAAGCTTGTTAGGCGTATCCACTTGGAATTAACTTCCAGAATGACACCAGTTTGGAGATATGCGCCATCAAACTTGCCGTAAAAATGCACTGTTGTTCCACCTACTTTTCTACGAAAATGCTATTTTATACGTTGTAGCACATAAGTAACTGGAACGCCCGCACTTTGGGATATATCTCGAAACTGGTGTCATCCTGCAAATTCATTTTAAATGAATGCGTCTTGCAAACTCACCGGCTACAATTCGTAAATTGCAATATTTATTTATTCAAAATACCCCCAAAGGCCCTCGTTATGAGGGTATTACATGGGGAGGGGTCACAGGCGCACAGGCACTGCTCATAGATTATACATCATATTAAAGAACAAGACAATATAACAAAAATAATAATAAAGTGATACATAGGTAATATACAAAATAAGTCACAATTATTTCAGAGAAAACATTAGTACATATTAGGAGAACATAAGGCAACTGCAATGAAAAGCAAAACAGCAACAAACATCGAAAACACTGTAAAGTCCCAAGATAATAATAAGATTAGTTGACAAGCAGTAGCGCACCCAGGATCTCTGCCAGGAGGGGGGGGGGGGGGGGGGGGGTGTTGCCAGTTTGCCAATACCATCTAAACCGCAACTAATTCCAATTTCTTCACGGGAAATTGTCAAAAAATGCGCTTTTTGCGACTGTGCAGACGATTGCGCGTCTTACATCTTAGTTGCAGTACTCAAATGTGCAAGGAAAGAAAAGGGGTTAAACAAAAGGGGGGGTTAAGTCGGCCTCAGGGGGGGGGGGGGGGGGTTTACAACCCTCAACCCTCCCCCCGTCGGTGCGCCACTGTTGACAAGTCGGGAGCGAATTCAATCTTGAAACTTAGTCAAGTCAGGTTCCGTGGCAATGTCTGATGGTAAGGCGTTCCACTCAGTTATTGTGCGCGGTAAGAATGAATATGCATAATGGAATGACTGGCAGTTAATGCGTTTGACTTTGTATGGATGGTCGCGACGTGGAAAGATAACTTGTGGTGACTGAAAGAAATCATCATGAAGTGATGGATGATGATAAAGCTTATGGAAAAGTGATAGGCGAGGAATTTTACGGCGAAGTGCTAAGGTGTCCAACTCAGCTTTATTCTTTAACGAGGTGACGCTGGTGTAACGTGAATAAACTGAAAAAATGAAAAAAAAAAGTATGTGTCGTGATGTAATTAACTTAGAAGTTAATTAGTGAATTTCCGTTAATTGAATATGTGTTTCAATTTCTCGTGTTACTAATGTCCGCCTCTTCGAATAACCCAGCTCAACGATAAGACTTATGCTACCTGTCAGAGGCGATTTTTAAAATTTCATAAAGCTTAATTTTGAACACCTGGTATATATAGAGGTGTGAGTGTCAAGTTGGTTGTGCAGAAGCTCGTACATAACCTTAACAAGGGCTAGAACCACTGCTTGGTTTTGTAGGGTTTGAATTCCGGCTTTCTTAAATAGTTCGATGGGCGAGTCTGTTTGGTTATTGTGCACATATCTTGTGCATATACCTGAGCGCTTTCTCTTGCACACCTTTTGATTTGTTGATTAGTTGCTTAGTGAATGGGAACCAAACATTTCCATACTCAAGGACTAGCGTGACAAAATTTTGTAAGCTAGAATCTTCGCTTGGGTCATGCTAGTCACAGGTGTCTTCCAAGAGAGAAAAGACGCTTCATTGCGGTGGATGTTACGTTGTTAATATGGCAGTTCCATCTGAAGTCATGTTTTAATGTTAACCTGAGGTACTGCTCCTGGATGGCGGCAGTGGAAAAGAAACCGGCTATGAGTAACTACCTAAGTGGCAAAAAGGAAATCAGGAAAGAAACAATTTATGATAACTCAAAGGGAAGCTCTTTATTTCCGAAGCGAGATCGGGGTGCCTTAGAACGCGTAGTTATAAAGCGAGGCCAAAGAAGAACCATGTGCTTGCTGCGGTAAAGCTAAAGGAACAATGGAACATGTTTTATTAGAATGTGAAAATATCAACCCAGCTGTCGGTTAAGGCTCCACTGGCCTCCTTGATGCTTTAAGGTTCAGAGATAGCAGGGGGAAAGTAAACATGTCCGCAATAGAGATTAGTAAAAGGCGATTGGAGGTTTGGTGGCAGAAGAGTAGGGAGAGCACAAACAATGAATGCGTACAAAAACAGAGTTCCCAATAATGGTTTAGAAAGTTTGATGGGAATGTTCTGCTTGTTTAAGAAAAAAAAAAGGATAGGTAATACATTTGGCTATATAATAAAAAATCAGTAGCCCCTCCCCTGTCGAAAAATGGGGGGTAAGCGAAGCTTGTCGTGTGTTTCTTCGGTGTTCCTCCGAACGAATTGCACTGACGAGTACCACGTTGCGCTCGAACCACAACCGCTTACACGCACTGCAGCTGGCTCCGAAGTTCCGGTTGAGAAAATCGCGTTGAAACCTGGTCGTCGCACCGGGGAAGTTGGCGCTAGCGTTGCCGAGGCGTGCACTCCACCGTTGTCGGGTTCCTGGAGGGCTAGACGACGCTGACGTTTGGCCTCAACATCGCGCTCCCGCAACTCGGGGTCGGCGGCTTTCCGCTGACGTTTGGCCTCGACATCGCGCTTCCTCAACTCGGGGTTCACAGCTCTTCGCGCCCGGGCTTCGGAAAGCGTCACGCTAGAATCGGCACGTCTACGACGAGCCCTTTCCCGAGCGCGTTAATTCATTCTGGATGGATTTACATAAAATTGCTTCAAAATAAAATCTGTCCGTTACGTAAGACAATGAATGGCTCATGCCCCCTTAAGCAATGACTCGTACCCCCGTAAACGCGGCCTCCCCATTACGACGACAGAAGAGAAGTGAAATTCTACACTGGGATGAATAACGGCAACACAGCCATCTGTGGAAGCAGACGACGACGACGAACGCGGGAGCAGTGGCACGAGCGCGTGCCGAGCACGAGCGCAAACTGATAGGCGCCAACGAGCTGTGGACGAAGACAACGACGCGCGAGCCACTGCTGATGATGATAATTTTGTGCGTATATTAACGCCACCGAAATCTGCGAGTTATAACAAGCTTCTCTTGAACAGGGCTTGGTGGCGCAACCAACTGCCCCGTTTTAAAGGGGACGCTCACAACATCCATTCATCCATCCATTAGACGCCTGGTAGCTGCCAGGGAGCTGTTCATTCTGCCCGGCAGAAGTTGTCTTGCGTGCTGCTTCAAGCCGCTACGGTCGCTTGAACTCCTCCGACGGTGTTGTAGCTTTATGTGGGTGCGACATACCCGCATATAGTTACAACACCGTCCGAGAAGTTCAAGCGCCCCCCCCCCCCCCCTTTTTTTTTTTTTTTTTTCTTTTTACAGCGAAGCTGTCTATGGCTAGGATCCGGGATTTTATGGCGTCCGCGCCGAAAAACTCGGCCCTAAAAAGTGAGAGTGAAAGAGCCAACAAAAAAATTGTCGCACTTTCACCTGAAAGGCGAAGCATCATTTGCGATAGCCAATTAGTAGAAAGCTATACGGAGTAAGGATAGTAGTTTTATCAGCTGTACAAACTTGGGCATGCAGCAGCACCAGCAACGCGCAGAACTGTTGTCGATGCCGTCGGCGTTTTGCCCGCGTTCGCACCGAACGCGCGCGGCGTTGGTGACTGTTGCCGGTGTCTCTGGGGGCGGCTCGGAGGTTTTCGACGAGATCAGAACGGGACACTCGTCGAGCAGAGTCGGAAGTCTTTACCACATTCTCGCCTCGCAACGTTTTTATATGAATACGCATTTGGTGCCGCAGCTAAACGTCGCCTCCCCTCCCTCCCTCCCGGCCCCCCCATCCTTTCTCGCGACGGCGCAGAACGCGCGTTTGTTCTCTGCCGTGCGTTCGCTCCCCGGGAAAGCTCGCGTCCCTCGTGCCCTTTCACTCGCACATACAGTGTCCGGCGTGCGGCGACGATTTCATCCTTTCATCGCCGTTGACGTCATACGGAATCTCACGGCGACGGCAAACGGCGACCAAGGGGACAAGGTTGGCGCCCCTCGGCGCAACCGCGCGAACGCGATGTTCTCTAATACGATTAGGAGTCTAAAAGTTAAAAAAAAAAAATGTCACAGTTTCGCCCTAAGGGCGAAGCAATGAATGCGATAGCAACACAGCAATGTCATACGAAGTAAGGTGAGCGGCTTTGGTAGCAACAACACGCAGAACTGTTGTCGACGCAATCGGCGTTTTGCCCGCGTTAGCTCAAAATGCGTGCGGCGTTGGTGACTGTTGCTGGAACCTCTGATATAAATAGGCACTTGGTGCCGCAGCTAAACGTCGCCTCCCTTCCCTCCCCCTCCCCCACGGCCTCTCGCGCGTCTGAAGAAGGCGCGTTTGCTCTACATATATGGTGATTGTAAAGGAGAAAAGAGACGCCTACTTCTGCAGCCCTTAAGCGAGCACGGAGCAGAACGCGCGTTAGTTCTCCGCCGTGCGTTCACTCCCCGTGAAAGACGCGCCCCTCGCGCCCTTTCACTCGCATATACAGCGTTCGGCGCGCGGCGACGATTTCATCTCCAAATGACGTCATACGGAACCTCACGGCGACGGCGACGGCGACGCCAGAAATCTGCTTTTGAGTGTCCATATAATTGCTATCGCAATAAAAACAAGATTGCGACAGCACCCATCTCACGATGACTGAGACGTTAATGCGTTAACATTCAATCAAAAACTTGGAGGACGCTTAAGCTTCGCCTTTAAGAGTGGAACGCGATAGCATTCAAAGATTCTTGAATGCTTGTCAGGCTTCCCTTTTTTCTTTTTCTTCACCTTCGCCTCTGCGCGCCGCTGCCGTTTTACGCTGCCGTAGAAGTCTATGCAGTTACTCTACGCTGCCAAGGACGTGAGCGCCATCTGGCATGGCGCGCCGGCGCCGGTGCGTGCATGGGGGCTGCGCATGAGCCGCAACTAGAGTACACTCTAGCCGCAACTCACTATCGCACTATGGTCCATGGAGGAAGCTATGGCCCTAGAATTCAAGGGGCCACAATCGCGCTACGGAATCGCACTTCTCCACAGACCTCTCTCTCTTGCGCGTGCCATGGCTGCGCGAGCCGCGCCACGCTGCGCGGCGACGTGCCGCGGTGCGAAAGATGACTGCATTCACTTCTTTCTCTACAGCCCGCCGCACAAGCAGCTGCAGCTGGGCCTGGCCTCAGAGACCTCCTCGGCGCTATCTTGTGGGTCACGCCCAGGCCGTGCAGTCGCTTCAAGGAGGTCATTCTAAAGCTTCCTTGATTCGCTTCTCCCTCTCCCTGTAGTTCCCCGCGCGGGCTGGAAGCTGGGCCTGGCCTCCGAGGTCGCATTGGCATCGGTGCGATCCCGGAGGGCGCGGCGAAGTTCGCTTGCCTCCTCGATCACACAGCGGAGCGCTGTGTTTTGTGCCACGTGCTGCTCGATCGCGACGAGCCAAGTGGAAAGCGGACGCGAAAGACTATCACAGTGGAACAGAAGGCAGCTCTCTAAAGGCTGTCACGTCAGGAGCGAAGTCGCGCGTTGCAACTTGCACACGCCGAAGGTTTTTCTGTTGTTTTATTCAAATTTCATCGCATACATGGCCGTGTAGCGGTTCCGTGGGCCGCAAAACCGTATTTTTATTTCCATGTTTACAACTGCGCACCCCGTTAGCCATATATTGCAGTAAATAGCAATAAATGATATAACAAAGTTACGGATATAACGAAGTCACTTTGGCGTCCCTTCAACTTCGTTATAACGAGGTCTGAGTAATAATTACCGAATTGCTCACTGTGAGGCAGTGAGCAATCCTATGATCCTCACGTGCATACGTTTAATTATATTTCGCTTATTTGTATGGCTTTGCAGATTGAGTCTGAGTCTGCTCTAATAACTCTCTAAATTTATTTTTTACGAGAGCTTATGGCACCCATTCATGGGGGTGTTAGTCGGAATGTATAAAATTATCTGGATAGCTGAAGGCTTGAAGCATCACTTTTAACAAAACTTTTGATTTATAAAGTTTTTGGACTGAACAAACAAGTTCATCAGATTAAGAGTCAATTGTAGCAGGCATGTTAAAGAAAGTGAATTAGAGGTTTGCACAAGATGTGTATACAATCTGTCACATAACTGTAAAAGCCAGGACTCTTGTTGCCGGTGTGTGTAAAATCCTGTGTGATGGAATCGACACTTGCCTGCCGCAATGTTGAGCTTCAGTTGTGCTGAGGTCAAAAAAAAAAAAAAAGAGCTGCAAGCTGCCGTCGCCGCGGCAGCTTGCGCAAAAGTAATCTTTACTGGGAAACATATCTGGGGAGCGCTACATACGTCACACTGTTATCAGAAGTGCCTTATCATCAATTATGTGTTTTGGATGCTTGATTTGTGCTTGTTCTTGAATGAAACGAATGCTGTTCTGTATGTTGTATCATCATCATCACCATGAGCCTATACTTATGTCCACTGCAGGACGAAGGCTGTTGCTTGCCTACGCGATCCTGTGATCCGCGACCCTGCGATCTGCAATTACCCCCGTCTTGCCGCCTTCAAATTTCCTAACTTCATCACTCCACCTAGTTTTGTGCCATCCAAAGATTCCAAAGAATGTATGCACTTTTTGCTTCACTTTGATGAATGCTTGAAGCCTCTGCCTTAAGGGAGTACGAGCCACTGCTCCTGCCCCCATTTTTGCTGACGGACTACATTTTTGCTGACGGACGCGGACACATTTTTGCCCACATTTTTGCTGACGGACGCGGACACGACACATATCGACCACCGAGAGGCTAACAGCTTCGCTGTAATATAATGGCGACCACCTTAGTTGCAGCCATCGCTGTCACAGTGCATAACAGCCTGAGGTTCAGGCACAGGCTAGACTGAAGTTATAAGACACCAAAAGCAATGCGTGTGAAAGGTCCAACTTTCAGGTGCATTTTATTTCTGTGCAATGCATGATTTGCCGTAACTTAAGCTTAAGTGAAAGAGCTGCATAAACAATGTTAAAACGATGCAACCATGCACCATCATTATAAATTATTTATCAATAACATGTGTAAATAGTATTGCTCTGTACATTGAAAAAAAAATGGGCTTGTACACACTCACACAAAGTACTGCACATTGTAACATTCACAGAGAGCAAATGAGATATTCACCATGACAACTCAGACACACAGTAGTACTTTACCAAATTAAATGTCACCACTAGTGTTAAGCGCAGCTCTGAAAGATATTCCTAGTACACAAAATACTAGTGTGCACAGATAATGAAATTTGTCTTTTACGTTTTAGTTGATTTTTTGCAAATCAAAGTGATAGAAAAGTATTAAAGGCAAAGAAAGTAGCATCTAGTGAAGCGAACCTCGCTTGATTGCAGTGACTAAAGCTACTGGCTGAAAATTGTGACAGAGCACGACTGGAAGAAATAAAAAACTAATGGTGAAAGAAGACTACTACTTGCTGCTCTCTCCAAGTGCTCTTGAAAGACTGAGGACTATATAGAATGTTCAACTCTCCTTCAACGTTCCTGTTGCATCACTATGTAATGCCCTATGAAATGGATCTAGTTACGAAATACCTTGAAAAAGATTTTTCCATACCGTGTTTCTCAAGTGTTTCTTGTGTGCATTACAAGGGAAACATGTGGCGACATAAGGGAGCCAAACTGGTTTTGACTAAGAATCCAGGTGACTGTGAAAGAAAGAAACAAGAAATATCGGCAACTACTTGCACAACTGACCCCTTGTGCTTCTCCATCCTAATTTCACTGACTTTCATCACAGTAAGAAAAGAAAGGGGTCAACATTTCTTGTGGTTGTTGAAAAGGTTACACCTGATGAACTTCAAGTTTGCATGACAAGCACACTGCAGACTGCAGTCCATTCTTCAAGTAAGTGGCTTTACATCGCAATTCTGGGCAAAGAAGTGATGCTTTTCCTCTTTGGTATGAATTTGAGACAAAGCAAAAATGTTTTACACAATGCAACCTTAAGTACAAGTATTGTGCAAAAGTGGGAAAGTAATCAAATTTGAGTAAACTAGTTAAATGTGCCTGCATTGGTACTTTTGTCCCACTGAAATACAGCCAGCGACAGCAACAATGAGCTAATTTTAAGATAATTTAAGGCTAGTAAAAAATTGCTATCAACAAAACAAAAATAGCCCCAGTAGTGCATTTTTACAAAAAACATGTTTGCTTAGAAATAGCTTTACTAACAAAATAACACAGAATAATGTGCATACCATTTATAGTGCATAATGTATTGAAATACACAAGAATGTCCAACCTTCCGAAGTCTGTGCAGTCTTCTTTATGATGCCTCACGCATGAGCACTACATGCACTTTTGCATTCTGGCCACATAAAAGAGCAACAGTATAACAAAACAAAAGTATCTACAAGGAAGCATGCCAGAAGACATGAATGTTCATAATAAAAATGTATACTGAGAGTCACCACTATATGTAAAACTATAAGAGCATCACTTTTTCTTCCAATAAACATGCACACACGTGAACTAATGACGCAAGCTATTCTATAATTTAAGCATGCCTAAGGACGAAGCTCCTTTATGTACCCTGACCAATATAGGGCACAATTTCACAGCAGATGCATGGCTAAAACAAAGCACCAAGTTTTGAACAGGACGTAATAGGTTACAAAAAGCTCACCAACTGCCATGACTGCTCTTAACATAATGCATATATTGTGTCCTTAAGAATTCGTACGTTGCATTGATGATGCCCCACGAGACTAGCGCCCGTGTGTAGTTAAGGTGCACACCATAGAACATTTTACGAAGGCTCTTCCGTTCTGCGTAGGTCTCCTTGAAGACGGTTAACATGCTAGGGCGTGGAGGGCCATACTGCACTTGGATTATCGTTTTAATAACGTTAATAGGATAGAATATAGTGCTTACAAATGCGCCTACCATAGCACCGCTCAGAAAGTCGCACAGTGTCCGCTGCCAGAGAATTTTCTTGTCCATCGGCACGAGGCGTCCCATTTCATCCCTCAGGGTAAAGAACATGAACGTGCTTGGACCATTTCGGAGAAGAATGGGCACCAATCCCCTGTAGTACTCCCTGATGCCGTACGGAGACAGGAATTTGAAGGCATCAACTGTGTTCTTGAATCGGTGATGGTGTTCCTTGTCTTGCAGCAAGGCTTGAACCCTTTCCAAAGGAGTGAGTATGGCCTCCGTGGAACCGGCCATGAGGCCAGCAAGGAACTTCACGGTGAGATCGTTCGCCTCGGGAAAATGATGAATTGTGAAGCGACTATAGCCACTGAATGTGCCAAACATAATGGAGACCGAGATGGTCTTCTGAACAAGTGGTGGCAGGCAACCACGGTAGAGGTGGCGAAAACCTTCACTGCGGAGCTGGTCCAAGGCATGGTTGGTACGCACACCATGGAGCATCTGCCTAAACATCACCTTGTTCATTGGAAAAGTGCAGATTATGTTCACGAAGGCCGCACCCCAACCACAAACAAAAGCACACATGTCATCGTCGGGTGTGGTGACATGATAGCTGCTGTGGCCTCGCTGTTGGAGAGTCACGGATCCCATTCTGGCGTCGACGTCACGCAAACAGCCCCAGTGAAAGGGTGGGCTATTTTCACATCGCAGCAGCTGTCGATGCTCAACCTGTAGGAGGAGGATGTTGCATCACTGAAAAGCTCTCTTCA
This sequence comes from Dermacentor silvarum, assembly GCF_013339745.2. Taxonomy (NCBI): domain Eukaryota; kingdom Metazoa; phylum Arthropoda; class Arachnida; order Ixodida; family Ixodidae; genus Dermacentor; species Dermacentor silvarum. The sequence continues at coordinate 23,856,174 of NC_051161.1, forward strand.
TATCACAGGACATAAATGTCAATAAATGTAATCAACAAGCAAACAAGCAAATAGTAAAATGCACAACAAAAGCCTTGTACGTAGGTCCGTACGTAGTAATGCTCACATTAAACGGTAATGTAATACTGACAACCTTGAGTTCCTGAATCAAGGTTAACGTATTTAATTGGTATTCTAGCTTCCCGAACGAAGTCTTACAGAGGTTATCATTTGAGCGCAATAGGCGTGTACCTTTAAGATGAGCGGTTGCTCGATCTAATTGCGTTGAGACTAAACGCGGTTCCTGCTGGCACCACACATGGCAGTGTAGCCACGAGAACTCATGAAAAGTGACCATCTACGAGAACAGACCACCAAGCCGCGTTTTTCAGAGTACTCTTTTGCACGTAGGCATCGAGCCACACGCATATATTCTGCGATACCTAAACAGACGGCTTTCCTGTGAGAGAAAAAAATGGTAAAATTACCAAAAAGAAAAGAGCTGCGGTGGCATAGCTGTTGGGGCATTCCTACTTAGAGGTAATTCCCACGTCGAGGTAGTTGACGCCACAAGGGTAACAACGAAGCGGGCAAACGGGAGGGGAAATCATAAAACGTACACCAAGATCACTAACGCAGACATCACTTTCGATTTTAATTTGACCGATGCTTATTGATCAGTTGCATACTTACCGCTTGTGCAAGCAGCAGGACGTGTCTCAAGGTGCAGAAACTGGTTCTGTCTGTCAGATAGTCTCGTGCGTAGAGACAGCATTAGCTATTAAACTATCCATCACCTGATTTCAATCACCCCACGGTCAAAAAAACAGACAGCAGTCGACGCCACTGTTGCCTACCAAGGCAGTTCTTTTCTATCTCTCTCGGCTGGAAGCACGGCGCCAGACGCAAGAGAAACAGGGAAAAGAAAGAATTTCGTCGTAGTGCTGAGTAAACAAGCACACAAAAAGATAACAACACGGGCGTTATGCAAACATGACACAAATGCTTGTAATGTGCACCAAAGTTTAGTTTCTAATCTCACGAAATGCACTACAGAACACCCTTGACATTCTGCGACCTTTAACAATGCGATCGCTTCGACAATGCGATCGCTAGAAACTTAGCGGCCTATCTGCACTAAATTCCGCAACAATGTGCACTTTATCCAGACTCGCATGCTATGCGGAGCCAATCCAATCTAGATTAGCGATATGGCGCCGGTCATAGCATTCGTGGACTACAGTGCCTCGAGTGCCTAGGATTATCCTGCAGTTTGAGCTTGTGGGCCGGTTCCTTGATACGATTGCATTTTCTAAAGATTGTCTGTGGTGACAGCTCAACACGGCCTTTCTGCCAACCTTACAGTTGGGCTCCGTCACTAGGCCCCGTGGCCGTGACAAGAGAAAATTTCTAGCCAGTTGGCTCGAACATGCCCCATTTTCGCGCTGCTGTTTCATCGACAGCAGGACAATCGATGCCATGCAACACGAAAACAATACTTTAAGAAATAGCCGATCGTGTCTGGTTGGCTCATCGGCGACCAAATTTCGAAGTCCGCTAGATCGCTGCAGCTCGCCCTTGCTTCGACGGCTGTATGTCCGTCGACTCGTCAGCCAGGCCCGTCGTCGTCATCCGAAGAGCGGTGTGTCTTGAAAGGACGGGGCTCAACCTGGACGCCAAAGACTGCTAAGCGAAGTGGTGAGACAGCTCCAAGACCACATCGGCAAAAAAGCCGAAGGTAGCAGATAGCTGCTTCGCCAACCCCGATCGCTCTGGCTTTCGCATGTTCACTTCCTCGGCGGGAAGCGCTTTGACCCCACTTGCCGTGTAAACAAACGCGTTGACGTCTGGCTTTTGAAGGAGCTCACCGGCAACTTATTTCCTTTTCCTAATCGCGTTCATGCTCTTGCTGCGAGCTAGTGACACGATTCATTTTCGATGTAAAGAGCCATGTGTGATGTATATTTTAACTATACATCACGAACTCAACAAGGCGCAGTAATGGTTTAGGTTTTATTAAAGCATGCTAGTATGCACCGTGCAGCATCCTGCAGCACAAGAAATTTTCCATTCATAGCAGCTCGGAGTGCTTGGCTGTAGCAAAATCGTCTAGGGTTGAAAATTATTAGATCTTATTATTAGAAGTGTTAGCTTTGAACAGCTGCCTTGTCTGCTCTTAAACCGTGTGTGAGAACAGTTTTTTGTAGCACATATTTCTATGCCATACTCTGCACAACTCAGTTTTTCACCACCTTTTAAGAAGAAAAAATAAAGGGTTTGAAGGCACTTGAACAGTTTCGACAGTTCCTTCTCTATTTTTTTTTTTTTTTTATGCACTGGAAGAGCTATTCGGTGCTGTCAGAATCATCCTGCATTTCCACAATTAGATAGGTTATGTGTGAACTGAAATTCTTGTTCTTGCCTGCTCTTTCAGGGCCTGCTTATGGCTTTAGGATCAGCGAGTATGCCACTTGGATGACTGCAACATTTTAATAATGCTGGTTCCCAAGGGTGTCCAGGTAATGAGTTGGTGAGGCACCTTCTAGCACTATTTTTCATTGTTTTTATCTCGAAGATACCCTTCTTGTCTTGCTGGTTGCTTGCAGCGTAACTGAATTATGCTGCTTGCATACTGCAGTAAGCATACAACATGGATTCCTTGCAAAACCTTCAAGATAGCTTAAATGAGGCACAAAGTAGCATGTTCCAGCAACGGTCACTTCCTGTACAGTTCTTTGGCTTGAAATAAACGTACTGTAGAAGTTAAATGCAGCATCAACAAGCTAATGCTTGTCAGGATAGGGTAGTGACTACATATGCACTTGCCTCACACTTGAAACAGCTAGTACGGCACCAAATTTTTGCATCAGTTCCTTCACCATAGTGGCCCCAGAAGCAGTGGTGACTGTGTAGAAAACGTTGCAGCATGTAAGACTACGGTGCAAAAGGAGATCAGGAAGAAGCCACGGTGTGTCACTGTCAGACGATCTACAGGAAAAGAAAGAAAAAAACATCTAGCGGAATCCATCTCATGATGACTGTTGACGTTAATGCAATTAGCATTCAAGAAGTGACATGCTGTATTGCTGAAGATTCCTTTATTCACAATCTGTAGTTAGGGGGCATAGGCTAAGATGCTAATAGGTGACCCGTAAAATGAGAAATCGCAGGGAATTGTGGGGCGCGCCTTCTACTAGCAGCTTCCGGTTCGACGGACGACGCGGCGGCATCGGCGGCATGCTCGGCGCACGTGTTTTTCTACGCGGTTTCAACTGTCAGTCGTGCGAAGCTTTCCGTCCACTTTGTGGACCAGCAATGTCGTACCATTCATGCAGCTGATTTGTAGGTTTCAGTTCACTCTGGGCGCGACGATGACGAGCCAATAAAGGCAAGGATACTCTTTTATTCATAAACGAACTCTGGTTTTCGTTTCGGCAGCTTTTTTTGTTTCTGCCAGGTTTAGCTCTACGACATTTGCCGCTGCTTGGACGCACCGTCACTGAGTGCACTGCCTATGGGTCAGTCACTTTATCAAGCGTATAGAAGCATTACTTAGAAAATTTGGTGCTGAGGCGATGGCTATAGCATCCTGGTAAATACTGCCTTGTGATCATCGCTGCAACCGGCATCGTCAGTAACGGCGCAGCCAGCGTAATTAGAAAATGAAGTGCTGAAAATGTTTGATAACTGCCGGCTTTTCTTGGTCAAAACTCGAGGTTCATTTGAAGTGGTACGTAGTTAGAAGTTCTCGCTTCTTTTTTTTTTGTCAACAAGATGGGGAAATGGCCGTAGCGCCGACATATTACGGCTGCGCATTATCTCTATCTGTATTCAAGGAACTAAGGTGGGCTAGTTGGTTATGAGTATTATGTATGTATCTCGCTGTGTCCCGTATAAATTTGCGCTGTAAAACCATGTTTCGTACTACCTCTATATGTGCATGCGTGTACTAAAATAGTTATTATTGCTTGAGTCAATGTTACAGAATTTGGGATCGAATCCCGGCCACGGCGGCCGCATTTTGATGGCGCCGAAATGCGAAAACACCCGTGTACTTAGATTTAGGTGCACGTTAAAGAACCCCAGGTGGCCAAATTTCCCCTACTACGGCGTGCCTCATAAATCAGATTGTGGTTTTGGCACGTAAAACCTCGTAATTAAATTTTTTTGCTGTTAGAGAAATAAATATCTTGGGGAATCATTCCGTGTCAGCCCTATACACAGCTCATCGCCGCCTGATAAGTGCCACTGTACGTTCATTTTCTTCTTGTTCACTGATGGTTCAGTTTTGGAAGTGGCAGCCATGCCTCTGATGCTTGTGCACAGTTGACTCAGCAATGGACGTTGCAAGGCCGCAGTTACATTAGTTACATGAAACGGTTGAACTTGAGCAGCCAACGCCTGAACTGCCGATCATGGTTTTGCTAGGCGCCTGCAACCGGGTAATCTTGGTGCGTGACAAAGCCGGACTGCAAGCGCACCAATAGGCTTCAGCGGCGAAGCGGTGGCGGTGGCTGCGCTTCCTCGAACCGGAAACAACGAGCAGACGGCGCATCCCAGAATCCCTCGCTCTTTTACGGGTCACCTATTGCATTAATACATTCACGTGCCACAGTGTCACCGCAGACCACAGCGTCTGCACCTTCGGATGCTGTAAAGAAAGCTTCACTAAACACTTCCTCCCAACTGCAACCAGATTTGTACAGCTGGCCCCCACAGATCATAGTGTCTGCACTTTTGAACGCCGCAAAAAAAGCGTCACTTAACGTGGCCTCTAGACCACAGCCAGTTTTGTTCCAATGGCACTGTAGAATTGAATTTCAGCTTATCTGATTTCGAACAAACTATGGTGCCATTATATATTTTAATTTTAAGCTAGAAGAGTGGGCATTCTCAATTTTGTCAGTTCGACATGCAGCTGTAGAGTGCGCTTGCAGCAAGTCGATAAAGGTTAGAAATATAGATATCGCAACAAAGCTGGGGAATTAGGCTGGAAATGTTATCACATTAAAATAAAAATACATTCTTTTAAGTGTTTGGACCCCCTTCTTCTCACTCACTCCGTGCTCTCACTGTGGCCTGTGAAAAGCTAATTCCTGCACCTAAAAGTGTGTACTCTTCCTCAATAAATCAGTTTGAGGTGATACACCAAGGTGTCTTCTTATCTCCTTCTGTGACCTCATATTGCGCACTGCAGTGCTTTTCATGCAGTGAGAAACAAACTTTGAGGCTTCCTTTTCTCATTCCCATTTCCATTGTGGGTTTCATGACCTGTGGCATCATTGTTGAAATAAGAGCTTCACAGCCGTGGCCTAGTGGATACAACACCTGGCTTGGCTGTGGGAGGTGCCGTACACATCGCCGTACACCCACTGGCTTATAAGATAGGTACAAGCAGACCCCGGCCAGGCATCCAGCTTTCCAGGGGTGCGTTGCTTGCGAGAAGTTCATACAGACCACTATGCATGCTGTGCAACAACCAAGAGAAACAGAACACCACACAAATCTCAAAAAGGAGTCTGGGGGTCCTATGCCGCCAACTTCCCATCAGGTGGGTGTCCTTCCAAGCGTCTGAAACTGTTGGAATTACAGAGCACCGGTACCTATTAGCACTCCCTACCTATAGGCACTCCCTATAGGGAGTGCCTATTTTACCGGCAGGTAACAGGTGCCAGCACACATCTGCCTCCCACAGCAGTGGCGGATGCTTGACTATTTCGCCGAAACTGTTTTGGGACAAGGGGTACCCGGAGACATTCATCTATTGGGCCCCCATTTCAAGTTGAGAACACATATAAACGACCGAGCGCAGGGTCGGGGTACAACCCTATTCCTTAGAAAAAACGGTGGGCTTCTGGCGCCATTGGAATTTCAGCCCAGGACCTCCTGCATACAAGGAGGATGCTCTACCATTTCACCACCGCTGTGGTGGCTAAATTTATCCCCCACAAGTGCCAATTAATGGACCTTTTCAGAAAGCCATGTGTGCCCCTAGCAGTAGCCCAATAAAGAACCCGGATGAAAGTGCACTGGCTCCGCTATTGTCTGTTACCGCCATGTAATCGCATGGACATTATTGCGTATGCAAGCAACATCAAGCATTTTCTTGCTCCTTTAGGTCAGCAAGTGCTATGCAAGCTTCCTGAATTCTTCTCGTATGTGCAAATATTTTCTCATTGCTTTTGAACACTAAAAAGTCATGTAAGTCGGGACTTTTTATGTTATTTATTACTGGGGGAACCGTCCGCAAGCGTCTTATACAGGGACGTGCGTTCTCGCCCTAAAATTGTAGAAGGACCATTTTGCCCTAACCGCATCTCCATTCTTGATAACATTTTGCAGAAGGTTACTTTCAGATATAGTGCAAATAAGTACATGTGTACTTATTTGTGTACTTATTTGCGCTATAGCTGAAAGTAACTATTGTAGACCAACTAGCCCAACAGGCGGTCCTTTTGTAGAAGGGTCGCATCTTTTCGCCCGGATCATTCAAAGTAACACTTAGCGTTCTTACTTGCCTAATTTGTGAAGAAAGAACTGAGAATTTGTGTTTGTCTGCACCTGTCACGTGCACCCCCGAGCAATTATTGGAATTGAATCTAGAAGCCTCTTTTATGCCGTATTGTAGATGGCGAAAGTGACATTGGAGGCATGTTTCAGTCATTGCCAGCCATGAGGAGTGCAGAGGAAGACAAATTCGCAGTTTGTTTTCTTGGCAAACGTGGCAAGTAATTGAAGAAAGTTTATATGCCTAAATAAGGTCTAAAACACGCCGGCTATATTGAATCGAAATAGGCTGGCACCTGCGGCTGCCGGCCACTGTAATGAGAACGACAACATACATAGTAGAACACGCTCGCTCCAAGTGGGAGCCTTTAATAAAAGAACACCATTTTGCCAAGGCCTTGCTCGTTAACTTCGTGACAATATCACTACCGTCATCTGCAATAAGGCAGAGCATGGCCTTCAAGACTCGCTTCCAATAATTACTCGGAGGATGCATCTGGGAGGTGCATATGGAGACAAATTCGCAGTTTTTTCTTTACAAACTAGGCAAGTAACAATGCCATGTGTACAATGAACGATACAAGCTATAGAATGCAATCTTTCTGCAATATTTTAGCAAGAACGGAGCTGCGGTAAGTACAAAATTCTTTTTCTACAATTGCATGCATTCCATATGGCTGACTTAAGCTTCACCACAATACACATATGTATTGTTGTGAGATTATTTAGTACATGATGATAAAGATAATACCGGCCAACGAAGGCCTTGGGACCTGATATTATGATTAAGTGGATGGTGCAGGATTTCAGGTTTGGTGCGAGGGTTAGGACTGCCTGAGCCGTCCCGGGGGGTGTTGCAGTACAAGATCGGCTTCTGCAATTCTCACTTTCTCAACAATGCACCGTGTGCGCTTCACCACATGGCACAATGATGATGCAGGGAAGCTATATAAGCCCCTTACCGCAACATGTCACTTGTTAAGCTCTTGTTGTTTATCGAACATTTCGCTAGGTACACAGCACTTTCGCTTGCCACCTTTCTTCTTTTTCTGCAGTGTGCTTAAGGCAGTAAAATAATTGTAAAATGCTTGCCAAAGGTTCTGCAGTATGCATACTAGCAGCTCGCAGCCGACAACCACGAAAGATAAACCGAAACTTCGAGAAAAAGAAAACTTCACACAATGCTTTTACATTTACATTGACAGCAGCTGCCCAGTGCACCCTCTTGCCAAAAGATGCCACCAGGGGAAGGCGCACCACTGCATGTTTCTGAAAAGGTCCATTTTGTCCATTAAGGTTATAATTTTTCTTGCATTTTCAGAATAATTCAAGGTGTACAGTTGCAGAATAGATAAATAATTTTTGATATTTCAGCCAGTTATGTCAAGTTACAGAATGCAAATTCCGTGTGAGAACTTTCTACAGAGGCATCAGATATGAGAGCATCAAGTATTTAATGTCTAGCATACTTGGAAGGCACTTACCCAACCACTTGAAACATTGTGAAAAGCAGTGGAAGAAATGAACCTGTTACAGTACGACTTACTGACGCCAAGAGCAAACACCCAGCTGTTTAACTTTTCACATGCTTCACCTTTAACACGTTTCATTTTTAGACATATTTACAAATATTTACACTTCCAACATATTTACACATTCGAACTTTCAGTATCGGTCCAATCAGAAACATTTCAAGATGTATATGACATATTCTAAATATCATTATTTTCATCAGTGCTTTTGCTTTTGTAGTGTAGGCAGTATGTGGCGGTGCTGTTGACAGCAGTGATGGCTTACTGGGGTTATCGGCTTTCCCCTAGCCCATAAGAATGCTTGGGACCACGATGTTCCTAATTTAATTTCTACTTGCACAGTGCAGTTATGAAGTGCATGCCTTGTGAGAAAGTTCCTCGTACATCATAGAAGAGCACACAAAAGAGAGCAACATTATTTAAAACCAGGCATATTTTTAAAACGCAGGTGGGCTGGCAGAAGCAATACTCTCAAGGTGCCCACTCTATTGGAATGCACCCAAGTTGATAAGCACTTAAGTAGTGCCTTATTTATTTCAACAATGATCAATAATGCCGTAACCTTTGGCAAGACTCCCACGATCTCGGCTTCACTCTCATCACAGACCCGACGTTCCCCACACGCCTCGGCACCTCCACTGCGCGAGACACGACGCCCGACCTCACGTTCACCAAAAATGTAGTGAACGCTCAATGGCGCAATACTGAATACGACCTCGGCAGCGATCATTCGATCATTGAAATTACTCTCCCGCACCTCACAGCTGTATCTACGAGAACGAGGGAGTTCACGTGGGTGGACTGGGAAGCCTTCCGCAAACATCGCACAGCAGAAACTACAGACACCCCGATCACCGATATAGAATCTTGGTCGCGCGACCTTTTATCAGATACCCAATTGGCTACTCGCACTATCAAAACCGATGCCCCGACTGAACGTATGGATAGTCGGCTTGCCCACCTCATTGAAGCCAAAACGTCCATCCTCTCTCGGTGGAAGGGTCAACGACTCAACAAACGACTCAGGAAAAAGGTTGCACTACTTAACGAGAATATAAAAGAACACTGCCGAGTCCTTAATCAACAGCAATGGGCGGAGCTTTGCAGTTCTCTAGACGGGCAACTCCACCACTCCCGCTCGTGGAAAATCCTAAAACATCTTCTCGACAATACCAGCACCCGTTCACAACAGCAGGATCGTCTTACCAAACTCCTATTCACAGAAACCAAGACGCACGGCCAGGACCACGTCACAAATACCTTAGGCCAAAAGTACATCCCCTCCGGGCCAGCAAAGCCTCACGGCCCGTACACGGGGTCCTCGAACTCAGCCCTCGATGAGGACTTCAGCGTGGCCGAGCTACACGCTGCTCTGCGCAAATTGAACAGCCGTTCAGCCCCAGGTCCGGACGGCGTCACCAACAAAGCTCTGAGAAACCTAGACGACCCCTCGGTGGAACAGCTCACCGAGTACATAAACGACTGCTGGCGGCAAGGGTCCATTCCCTCATCATGGAAAACGGCCAAGGTAATTTTGATTCCAAAACCTGGCAAGCCATCTAGCCTTGCCAATCTCCGCCCCATCTCGTTAACCTCGTGCGTCGGCAAGGTTATGGAGCATGCACTCCTTACCCGCATAAACTCTCACCTCGAAGATACGTCCGCATACCCGTACTCAATCATCGGCTTTAGAGCTCATCTCTCAGCCCAGGACGCCATGCTCCAACTCAAGCATCAAATCCTCGACGACAAATCCCGACACACGAAGGCGATCTTGGGCCTCGATATCGAGCGCGCCTTCGATAGTGTCGCGCACTCTACTATCCTCGAACGCATCTCCCTACTAAACCTCGGCGAGCGCACCTACAACTACGTACGAGACTTTCTATCCAACCGAAGGGCGTTCCTCTCGGTTGGAGATATTCAATCGGAGAAATTCACTCTCGGATGCGCGGGAACCCCACAAGGCTCTGTCATTTCCCCAATGCTGTTCAATTTGGTCATGCTCGGATTAGCACAGGAACTACAGAAACTCGACGGCATAGAACACACCATCTATGCCGACGACATTACCATCTGGACCACTACGGGCAGCGATGGACAAATTGAAACCGCTCTGCAAGACACCATCGATGCCGTCGAAAATTATCTCGAAGGCACGGGACTCCGATGTTCCCCCGACAAGTCAGAGCTCCTCTTATACCGCCCCACGCTCCGTGGACGCCCACCACTACGATCTACGCATAAACGCCGCTACGAGGAAATCCAACTCCACATGAGGGATGGTGGAACCATACCCGTGGTCTCCACTATCCGGGTTCTCGGCATGACCATCGAAGCCAACGGCGCAAATTCAACGGCTATATCCAAGATCCTCCGACAGACGGCCAATACATCGCGGCTGCTGAAACGGGTGACCAACCGGCGACAGGGCATGAAGGAAGAAAGCGTCATTCGCCTTGTTCAGTCGTTCGTCATCTGTCACATCACATACGTCGCCGCCTTCCATAATTGGTACAAAGCAGAAAAGACTAAATTGGACATCATTATACGCGGCGCCTACAAGCTAGCCTTAGGACTGCCAAACAACACCAGCACTGAATTTCTACTCCAATTAGGACTCCATAACACCCTAGACGAATTAATCGAAGCACAGCGTCGGTCTCATCTGGAGCGTCTCACCCTCACAGAAACGGGCCGGCACATTCTAACTAAACTCGGCATCACCTACCACCGTCAACATGGAGACAAATACCCAATTCCACGTGACGTACAGACTTGGCTACATGCCGACCCTATTCCCAAAAACATGCATCCGGACTACAATAAAGAACGTCGGAAGGCAAGGGCTGCCTCCCTCATTAAAGCCTATGGCGACACCACGGGCGTCACCTTCGTCGACGCAGCTGAATATCAAGACGGGCACCGCTTCGCCGCGGCTACCACAGTAAGCGGCTCGCTCAAACATGCCACCAGCATCGTAACCCAAAACGCCGAGACGGCCGAGGAAGTGGCCATCGCCCTGGCCACCCTTGATCCGGACTGCCATACCTTCGTGAGCGATTCCCGCACGGCAATCAGCAATTACATCAAAGGTCGTATTTCAAAACAAGCGCTACGCATCCTAAACCAAGCCCCTCACTCACTTGAGAAGCAAATCACTCTCGTCTGGCTCCCAGCGCACGCTGGCGACGTACATCCGCACCTCACCAACCTCAACGAGGTCGCTCACTCCGTAGCACGAGGCCTTGTCAACCGTGCCGGAGACAGCGCAGGTGCACCCGCGGAACGCGATCGCCTCACCAGCTACAACGACCTCACGAAATCATTCTATCTCAACAGAAGAACCTTCCCCATCCCTCATTACAAGCTAAACAGAGCACAGGCAACCACCCTTCGCCTGTTACAGACAAACACGTACCCCTCACTAACACGTTACCACAGGATCTACCCGGACACCTACCCTAGTAACATTTGCAAGGTCTGTAAGACTGAGGCAGCATCGCTTCCCCACATGCTATGGGAATGTAAAAACCAATATCCGACAAATAATACCGTGATCCTCTCGTCGAGATGGCACGCCGCCCTGCGCAGCTCCCAACTCGACGACCAACTCTGGGCTACCCAGCAAGCCTGCGAGGCGGCGAAGAGGCAAGACCTCGATGTCCCCACGTGGGAGGCCTAGGCCCAGCCAGCTAAACTGCTGGTTTAAATAAAAGTTTGTTCCTCCTCCTCCTCCTCAATAATGCAGGTGTTTTCTCAGTGGTTACTCGGTGCTTGTCATAAAACTGCGTGCAAAATATTTATGTTAACACAGCTGATTTGGGAAAATATAAGTAGACAGTAGCATAAAATGCTTAAGAGACACAGAGCAATGGTAGTGTAGCATGCAACATGTGTAGTGTGCATGACCAGTGATGGCAGTTAGATGAAGCCACACACCATGACCGACATCTTAAGCTGAGTTCATTGACCACTTGAGAGGATAAAAGGGGAGAGAAGGTGAAAGGAAAGCCTGTGTTCTGAGAGAAGCTACAACAGAGGACCAGGCTTAATTTGTGTCTAATGCAGAGATGCACAGAATGAAGAAAGATGGAAGGCCCGAACAGCAGGGCTTGACCAGCTCTCGGTGACATAGTCAATGTGGGACCTTCAACCGCTTAACCGGGCTGACTAGTGCACACATTGGTTGTTTGTAGTATGGTGTGATAAACGCTGCCTATTTCCGTGATCTTTCTTGTCTGAAGTGGTGCTGCACTTCGTGTGCATTTGGAACTGGTTGCATCTACAAGCGATATAATTATTTGCTGTGCTCTAGAATAGTTCTTCCAGAATTCTTCTCGAAAGAAGCTTCAGACCATAATGAATGAGTTGACAGCTATACATAATAAAGAAAAGTGAGACACAAGATTATTCTGTCACTTTTCATTTATTGCGCCTTGACATTGTGGTCTTGTTTTCCTTTGCCATGTCATTGCCGTTACATTCGACCTGACTTTTCACTTTGTGTTCAAGAGCTTGGAGTTAATGCTGAGCATTCCGCTCTGCTGCCAGTCCTCTTTGAACCGAGCATCTTACCGCTGATACTGAGCTGCAACACATCATTGTTCGTGTGGGTCTTTGGAAATTTGGCTCCTTGGCTTTGTGTTGAAGCATTTATGGTTTGCCATGAATGTGCATGTGTGGACTTTTTGTGTTGTTTTCTCTACTACTAAACATTTCAATTTCAGGGTATCAGTTCTGTCCTTAATATTACGCCCCTGGCTTCATTGAATGGTAATGTAACATGTGACTGGTGTGTTAACAACTTAAAGAGCTGGGCTAAGTGGTGCACTCCTAATTGGAATAGGCAGCATCAAACACAATGTACTAGGAAAAGAACTTTACGGTGTCACTGGTGGCCTTGTTTTTCTTCTACTTTTGCATTAGAGGTGCCAGCATGACTGATGCTGTTTCTGAGGTATTTGGGAACTTTTTTCACATAGCTCAGTTGCAAAAAGTGTTTTTATGCAGAAGTTGTGAAGACAGCATAGTATGTGCAGGTCATCTATTAGCTATTCAAATATGAGTACTACTGTGCCATAATTTCCAGCGTGGAGCTGTGTAGTTGCCTGCTTGCTCTGTATGAAGGACAGCGAGATTGGTTGATCTGAGATGCCGCGATATCTCTCTACCTGGATGGAGGTCCTGCTATGTCATGTTGATGTTGAGCAAGAAGTTTCAATGGTGCTTTCATTGGTAAACTTAATATTTATTTACATACTGTTGTGCGCTGTTAGCTGACGTTCATAACGCTTGCCGAAGTGTGACACGTTGAGGAATGAATACAGGAGACAGAAAGGGTAGAAACCCGCCGTGGTGGCTTAGCGGCTATACTGGGTCCATGGGTCAGGACTGCCCAGCGGCTGTACCAAGCACCCATGCATGCCTGAGCTTGGTGCTCGGCCATCGTCACTCGCACAGCCGCCCTCAATCTCGGCAGTGGGTGCCCTGTAGTTTCATAATTTTAGGCGGTTTCAGACCTTGTTCTTGCTCAGTGGTGCCCAGTTGGCTGCCTTGGTCGGTGGCTTTGGACTGTTGGTGTCTCCAGAGATATCAGCTGCTCCCGATCTTCTTGGCTGATAGCCTCCCTCTCTTTTCTCCTGCCATCTGTCTTTCTCCCCCCTCCTTTTTGGGTACACGCTCTACATTTGTTACCAAATCTCAGCGCACCACACCTTTGGAGTTCCATGAGGCCACCGCTCATTCGACCACATCATGCGCATACATGGTTCAATTGCAACAGACCCCATCGCCACACTTGGTCGTCCTCCACCTCTTTTTTTTTTCTTCTTTGCTCTACATGTCTTCATGCGATTGCTTCTGCACTTCCTTTTCTTCACATGCTACACATACTAAGGTAAAAAGATCAAGAGCAAAAGGAATATGTCAAGCAAGCAGTAGTTCCAGTCAATCAATTGAAGAACTTCTTTGTGTTGGCCTGGCACGAAAAAATGGAGCATGCAAGTTTGCAGACGCTGTGGTCTTCTTCCTAGAACTGGCTGCTGGGCCCACTTTGTAGACCAAAAGATGCGCTCGACTCTTCTGTGACTTGTAGAGCTTCCATCTTCAATGTTTCCAGATGTGTATAGCATGCATAGCAAGCAACGGTTGTGGAAAGCTGCTGCAGCCGTTTTCTTTGAATCGTTGCATTGACCCAGAGGATTATGATGGGGTGAAATGTTACGTCCTTACCAACATTTGTGGTGCTTGTCATAGGGCAAACACCAGGATCCGTTATTCTTTCTTTTCTTTAAATGCACAGCATGCTTTTGCCATGTAACCGCCCTTCCACACACATCACATGGTCTGTGGCATTTGTCCCACTTCCAGCATTGTTTGCAACTGTGCTGTCTTGTTATAACTCTCTCTATTTTTAAAATGTTTCAATACAGGCCATGTGTGTGCCTCACACTCTGAACAATGTACATGGTATTTTGCAGTGCACCATGTGACTTTTGCTATAATTCCTGGATGGGCTGCATAGCCACAGGTCTTTGAGGCTTTTATGGTTAGCACTCTTAATTTTTTAGTGCTCCTGGAAGAAGCCGGTAGCTGGACCCCATTGTCTAAACAGGTCAGGGTGCATACAGGTCTTTGAAACCATTGAAGACCCTTGAAATTGAAAAGTATGTTTTCAAGACACTTGAAAGTCCTGGAATTGTTTCTTTCCCCTCGAAAACCCAATTTCTTGAGTAATGCAGTTTAAGATTGATTATGTGACCTGCTTTCTGTGGCAGATCAGCTCGGACCCGGCAAACTGCCCATTTCAGGAACAAGTGGCATAAAAATTTAAAGCTAGTGTGAGTGCACACGAATTGCACTTTGTGCTACTTACGGGGAACTGAAACCACACAGTGGGCGAGAGCGACAGACACCGGCACTTGGTGCTCGGTCCCCTCCCATGCTGCTTCTTCGTGCTTCCTTTGTGCCTTGCTAGAAACTTGAAGTGCTCAAATTTGAACATTTTCAATATAACTTTTGAATCTAGTGTAATAAAGCTATCTGTTGTGAAGAAATGTTGTTATAGTAAAAAAATTGCTACATTGGATGCGGCACTGCACCATTGAAAAAGCTTTGATAGGGCCTTGAAAGTCCTTGAAAACCCTTGAATTTTTGTCTCTGAAACTTGTACGAACCCTGACAGTGTATTTAACAAAACTTGTTTTCTGGACAATTCATCTTGGGAATGCTTTATTTCTGTGCAGAATATGTATGACCCCTCAAGAAAAACAAAAGTGACGTGCTGAGAGCCTACTGGCAGTGTCAAACGCAACACAGTATGTGACTGAAGTGCCCTGGCGGGCTACTGCTCCACAACCATTTGGTGACATCGACTTGGCGTGGAACAGCATCCGTCTTATTCTGGGGTGTCTTGGCAAGTGTTGGTAAGTGGTGCACATTGTGGTGTATTTTTAAGGTCTGACTCGGTCATAAATTGATCTTTGCGAGAGACTTGAATGGGCCATATTTGTGGCATTTGTTATGATGTAGCAAATGCGTAAGACATGGCTTTGTCACAGATAGTTCCTATTGTGCCATATCATCCACGTACAAAACAAAATAAAAAATGACCCGTCTAACATATGTATACACTCAAATTGAGGGCTATAAGAATTGTTCTACTTGCTGCAGCAGGTGCTGACATTTCTTGTTTTCCTCCACGATGTTGTATTGTAAATATGCATGCATAACTACAGCATTGAAGTGGAGAGAAGGCATTACTGCTGTAGCCTTATTGTCAGAGCACTATACTAACATTCTGTGTTTTGTTTATGCTAATTTCATGTTTTCCTTTCAACAGAAAAATGCTTGCTCATTTTGCCCAATGTGCATGGATTTTGACAGTTTGGGGAATTCATCCTGAACTCTGAAGAAAGCTCATCTTTCAAGGTCTTAATCAGAGGTCACAACACACTTAACTCGTTATGTACCACTGTAGTACAGTCGAACGCACTTGTAACAATATTCAAGTGCCAAGAAAATCCCATTATTATAACTGGTTGGCACAAAAAAAGCAGAGGGGACAAACATCCATACATTTTAATTAGACACAAAGAAGTACAGTTGAACCCACTTATAGAATTACTGGTTTAACAATACTTGGATAAAAGGGCGCGAACAACATAGCGGTGCCTGTCGCTGTCGTGTTGCTGCTTCTTGGCAGTTTTCTCACAAAGCTGGCAAGATTTCTCTGCCACCAAGCAAATAGGTCCGAGTGCTATTCTTGCTGCTGCTGCCCAAGCAGAGCACCAATCAGCACAGTAAGATCTGAAGTGAAGGCGCGAAAACGACGACGGACGACGAGAGAGCACACACACACAGGCGCCCTGTGTATGTGCTCTCTCCTCGTCCGTCGTCGTTCTCGCGCCTTCACTTCAGATCATGCTTAACCAACACGCCCAACTATCCATCCTAACAGCACAGTAATGTTTGAAGAGGTTCTTCTCGTACCACTCCTCCACTTGGGCGTCCGAGACGCACCGCCAGAGACGGTCTACGCAAGTGAGGAGTACTGCCGCTACGAATAGCGGCGACGGGTTCGCTGGGTGCTTCTGGTAGATTGAAGTAGACACAGATGACAATTGAAAAACACTTTCTATTTACAAATATTTACATGGAATTACAAATACACATACAAGATGGGACTGGAACGCATAGGGCGACCCTATATCGGCAGAGCCGGTGGTGCCTAGCACCGCAAGTTGTGTCCAGAACGCTTGGTCAGGGCAACGGGA
The DNA here is from genome assembly GCF_013339745.2 of Dermacentor silvarum. Lineage (NCBI taxonomy): Eukaryota > Metazoa > Arthropoda > Arachnida > Ixodida > Ixodidae > Dermacentor > Dermacentor silvarum. The sequence continues at coordinate 23,872,969 of NC_051161.1, forward strand.
CCACATTTTCTACCCTTCGGTGCCCCGCCCCAAGCATTTACTGCCCAATCGCCACCGAGTGGCTATGAAAGTGGTCCGCCGACGCACCAATCACTAATCCTGTACTAGGATCATCTTGTGAGAGGTTTGCCGGCATTTCCAGTATTGCGCTTCGACCAAGCGCCCTTTCCTTCACCACCTTTTACGGTGTTTTTCTCCCTCTCCCTCAAAACAACATAAACAACGCACCAAGGGGTGGGGGGGCGGTGACAAATGCATAGCATGCGTACTCCCGCGCAAAGCCACAGCACAGCGCCTAACACAATGGGTACAATAAAATCCCAATAAACAGGCAGCACCTGCAAACCAAAGTGGCGGGGTGATTGACCTATGCTTTGACTCCCTCCCCGCTCGTACCTTTACGAAAAACTGATAGCGTAGTAGCTACGGGTCATTCATCAATGAAAGTTGTCAAACTACCCTTTAAGCTCGCTTACAATTGTCAAGTAAACACTCGCTCTGAAAGTGGTTCCTACAACAGCCGATTGGCTATGGTCTTAGAAATGGTTTCCCAACAACCGTCGCAATGGGCATGGTGTGCGCAGCGCCTGACGACTACGGCGTTTATGCGTTCTGTGCAGATGACACGCTCGGCACGCGCACATCAGGAGCCAGCTGTAGTCACGGGTCTCTCCGCTTTTGTTGTCAGGACGACCGCACGCGATGTACGTGACGAAGCACCGATATTCCCTCTTCTTGAGGTCCGCTTTGTCCACTAATGGGCACTAAACGCATCGTCATGCGCTGCCCCTTCATCGCTCAGAGCCAGTCGGCCCGCAAGTACATCTGACCAACCGTAATCGTGTTCCTCACGTTTGACACCACTTGAAAGCATGTCTCCGAATGAATTTCGGAACCATGCACCACAACCGAGAAGGGCCGTTGATGCGTCACGACTTGCTGCCACTAATCGCCCCTCCACGTGCCGGGTATAACCGGGTAGTGTCATGAGCCTTGCGCCTGCCTCATCTTGATGTCGTAACCGTGACAGGCATCCGACGCTGACCATCAATTATCCTATTGTGCTTTGCATGTCAAGCAAGGACCATCGGCAACCCATCGCTAGCCGTTTCTCTCCCCTTTCTCCGCAGCCGTTTCGTTCGGTGAGACCAGGTTGAACAAAAACGCCAATCTTAAGCCCTCTGAGCAGCAATTATAGAACTAACTAGCGCTTCTATAGCAGCAGGCTTACAAGCACCTTGTGCAGGCTTTGTAGCAATGCACACGGGGACAGTCGAAGAGCAAGGCTGCCTCAGTGTACCCCTCGCCTGCTGCTCTGTTGGGCGGTAAGGACATCGCGGGAGTCGAGGCACTCTGCAAAGAGCTGATATAGACAACAGTGCGTGCGCAAGCGGTCTCAACTTGTGTCACAGTACTCCAGTGCTGGCAAAATGAAGAATGGTGTAGCCAGCGCGCTTCTAGCCACGTAAACGTGTCGATGCGCATCACACCATTACGGGGAAGCTTACCACTAGTCTGTTTCAGCCCTAACATTGAGCAGCTGCTGCACCATGAACTTCTGTGTGTTTTCTATGGTGAAATAAACCGCTTGCTACAATGATCCCATGCCATGTTGGAGGGGTTAAAGGAAGATGGAAGAGGAGCACACGAGGCGGGCAATTCGTAGGGCAATGTGACGAAGGGGTATATGGCACAAAGGCGGGTGTGGCGAAATGCGAGCGGTGGCTTGCATTTGTTTGTTCTTTTGCTGGGTTTTGCATTCTATTTCGTCTCAGTGCACATGCCCAGTAGTCAGATTTAATTGTTATAACCAATAACACGGCATGGGGGAGCATTGTAGTAAGTGGTTTATTTCGCCCTAGAACACATCAAGAAATTGATAATGATGAATGGGGTTTAATGGCACAAGGGCCAACAATGGTCAAAGAGCGCCAGGACATCAAGAAATTTACGGTGCATCTGCTGCTCTCTGTTATACCTGATACTATATTGTTAAAACCGGTATCGTTATTAGTAGGTTCGGCTGTACTGACATGCCTGCTGGTAATCTGCCCATATCTTTTCATAGGAAGGAGTTCACACATCTGGAAGATGACTTGTTAAAATAACACATGCTGGTTCGATTGGTTTGGCCACATGGTGTTCAGTAAAAGTACAGTCAAACCTTTGTACTATAATGAACATGAATATGATGCATTATTGGGCATTATAAGGTAAATATGAAATCTGGTTGGCCGTGTATTATTTCACTGAGTATTCTGCTGCTTTAACGAGACCGAAAAATGTAATATTTGAGACAGTCTTAGTGACAGTGATAAGTGAGCATTTGTCTCTCTGCTCAAGGCACGTATTCTAGTATCAAAAATGTGAAATACTCGGCAAGAGCAACTTGAAACGATGCATTCTAAGCAGCGCATGCTCATTTTGGCCAGTGACTTGGCTTGGCTGGCCTGCAGCACATGATTAGGCAATGTGCTAATGATGTGATCACACCAGTTACACGGTTGTGTCCTAACGACTTTGCGAAGTGCGTGCTTGTAGCTTAGCATTGATCACACACTCCATATTAGCACAGCAAGCCGCCACTGGGCCGCCAAAATCAACAGATCTTTTGTTGCTGCCACATTCTGACATCGTGCATGTGTTTCTTTCACATAGACCAGATTGAAATTTAATTCTCTGATATCAGAATGTTTGCTTATACTGGATATAGATATATAACAAATGTATTTTCTTTTTGGGTGCAACTTTGTTATAATGACGTTCGATTGTACAATATCAAAAGGTGTTGATTGTGTATGTTGGTTCTGCTTGTACCCCAAGAGGCTGGCTTCCTTTTAGTGTGCTTATCGCACTGCTTCTTTGCAGCACCTGCGCATCTCCTTCAAAATGTTGCGGGGGACAAACAGGCACGCTTATACTCCACTGGGCCCGTTCCAGAGGATGTAGTGAGAGGTAAGATTCAAATGTTGAAGGTTTTATCATTTTGTTTATTTTGGTTGCATCTCCCAAAAGATAGGGGCATTGATCTGCTGATATAGTAGACCTTCTCCCAAAAGATAGCTGGCAGTGATCTGCTGATTTAGTAGACTTAAAAGACTTCGCTCAACTGTCTATGCACAGCCAACACAGTTGGGCTTCTTTTGTGAAATAGTGAAAGGGCTTTACTGTTGCTTAATGGTTAAAATCTTGGCAGTTGGTCTAATGTCTCGAAAAATAGTGTAATAGGGCTAACAAAGCACTCAAACACACACAGGAGAAATACGAGCGATATACAGATTTGACAACAGAAAAAAAAGCTGCAGAACCCATCTCACGATCACTGTAGACGGTAATGCGTTAGCATTGGATCAATATAGCCACACAACGTATTGCCACATCTAAACGAGTTATGAGGCGTGTACTGCAGCGGGACTCCTCTTTCCCGCTTCCCTAAGAACACTCGGAGCTATCTCACGCCACCGCTGCAAAGCCTGGGTTGGCATCCGAAATGCATGGCGCACTGGTGCGTGCGAACGCTGAGAAGCATGTCATACGGCTTCTGGGCTCCTCTCTCGCGTTTCTTTCTGGACATGCTGTGCGATCAAGTGGCGCTACCGAGAAGTCTGCACGTGGCCTCCGAGACGAGAAGCATGGCGCGCTGATGCCCATGAACGATGAGAATTGTTCCCTTGCTTGCCCCACACTCAGTGGAACATACTCAGTGACCCAAGTTGGCGAGACATTCACTGAAGAGTGGCGCATACCTAGTGCATTCATGGCACAGCTCGCTAATGCCTTGGCATGAAAGGCGTTCATTGAAAAGCAGCACCTACACAGTGCAATAATGGCACAGCCTGCTGATGCGTCGGGTTGTGTGTCCTTGAGGAATCTATGCGACGTTGGTTCGATTCCGCTCAGCATCGGTAACTTTAAGGGGGATCTTTTTCGTCCTTGTAGAGCAGCACATTCCCAATTGCATATACCTGGTTACCCAGGTTTGCATCAGAGACATTCATTGAAGAGTGGCACACTTGTACTGGCACATACCCAATGACTCAAGTTGGCATCAAAGGGGGTTCATTGAAGACCAGCTCAGGCTGAGTGGCACATATCCAGCGATCTAAGTTGGCTTCAAAGAGTTTCTTTGAACAGCGGTTCCTTCCCAGTCTTGCATCTACAGTGACCCATGTCAGCGTGTAACAGCTTTGTTGAAGAGAAGCATGCATGTACACATTGGCACATAGTGCTCAGTGACCCAAGTTGATCCATTGGTTGGTAGAGTAGGTAGAGACTGAGGACGCAGGCTTTAGAGTATCCATGCCATCTTGTCCAGCTGTCCCTCTTGCTGACGCTGTGCACATCCTCGAATGCCATTTCATGACCATATGCACCCCTGAAGCAATTCTGGCAATACTGCCGTGCTTATAATGGAATAATTTCCTTATTAGCAGCATCTAAACAGCACCTAAGCAGACAATATGCGCACGTGGTGGTTAGCAGCTATGATGCATCTCCCAGCACGTTACCTCCAAAAGTTTAGTACGTAATGGGGGCTGCCTAATCTCTGAGCTCATGCCAAGGAGCCACACATTTCAGGTCATGTGTCACTTCGGGGGAGCACTAATGGCAGCTTTCTTTTTCTTTCTTTTTTTCCCAGTTCTGGTATAAAAGGTGTCTTTTCTTTGTGAGCTTTTCGAGATGCTTCCACTCGTATTTTAAACATGAAATTTCGCACGGAGGCCTCTCTATATTCCTAAGACCACTTGTACCATATAGTATTGCACTTAGCCTTCAATTTTCTTTTTTCTTTTTTCCAAAGTTAGCTTGGAAGTGATTACTCCAAATATTCCTTCTGGATATGAAGTCTGGTGCATGTGGAATTGTGCAGAAGGGGTTTACTCATATTTTTATCATCCACTTTCGAGACATTTGGCACTAAATTGATCAGACCTCTGTGTTGTTGTAGACGGCAAAAAGCAACCTTGAAATGTGTTTATAATTCTTTGAGATTGCATGAAAATATAAGATGCAGCAGCAACATGGCAATGTACTACACATAGTGCCATCTTCATCTCTGCGTTTAGGCTGTAGAATGCAATTCTTACCCTAGCAAACATGAGGAGATGAGAGACTTATTCCACTTACATGGAGATGCAGCTTCTGGCATCTAATTGTGGCATTTAAATAATAAAAAAAATGTTTATCGTCTTCTTAAGATACCAGCAGACAATAAACACAAGCTTGAACAATTATCTTCCATATCTGTATTTGGGTCTCAAGAGGCTATATCTACACTACCTTACACTAGGCTTTGTTTTCTTTAATTTTTTTTTTTAGGCTTACACTAGACCCAATAAGTCAGTCCATTCGACTTACCTGCATTTTCAGAACTAGTTCAAGAATTTTCTTGCATTGAGCATGGTCGCGTTTGCTAGTTGTCAATAATTTATATGGTGCAGACTTAAGCACTGAACGAATTCACAGCATTTCCTGTCCTTGCGAAAAAACAGTGCAGACTTTGTGTAGAAGATGCTGTGCAGCTGGAACGGAACTGGCATGAACTAATTTAGAAAGTAAGGGCACATCAGTGGATTTTGTATCTGCAGCCCCTATTTACGGGTATTAGGAGTAAGGTGGTTTAATGAACAAAGGTGTTTTCAGTTGTGGCCTTGAAGTGCACTGTTCTGGAGTAGTGCACATCTTCTTCAGGCAGATTATTCCAGTTCCTTTCTTTCTGGGCAAAGAAGGACCTAAGGTGTGAAGTATGTGTGGGTGGTGGATATACAACTGTCTGGGGATGCATGTGCAAAGAGTGGCAGTGGGCAGGTGAAATTGCAAGTCGACTGGCACATGAGTGACAGAATTTGTGATATAGGTGGTCCCTTAACTTGAAGTCTCGGTTATAAGTAGGGAAGATTTCCTCGAAATTTCAGCGCAGGCATACTGCTGTAATAGGAATAATCATTATAAATAAACCTGGCTGTGTGGTTTTGAATGCATTCATGAGAGGTAGAGAGGTTAGGTAGATGAGCATTCCAAACTTTGTCTGCGTATTCCAGTTTGGGCTGTACAGTACTAGTAAAATATGCTAGAAGCTTTACAGAAAGTGGAGTTTTAAGGAGCCACGTAGGCTACCGAGAACATAGTTAGCTTTGTTACTTAGTTTTCTTATATGTTCTGGCCAAGAAAGATCATGGGTTAGGGCAATGGCCAAGTATTTTAGAAGAACAGCCAGGATGTTTGACGTGTCCCGGTTGCAGGAAGCTTGGATCGTTTGTTCGGCAATGGTTACCCAGAGCTTGTCCCATTGAAACTACACTATATATAGTTATGCGAATAACTAGGCTTTCATCATTTTACTGGATAATCTGATTTTTTGGTTAATTCGATATTGACTGGCATTCATGATTTTATATGGGCCAAATGTTTCACTATAATGATCTTCGAATTGGCCTTCACTGGTAAATTAGAACTTGACTTGTTGGCAGAAATATGCCTGATCCTAATAGCTTCATTGCATCTTTTGGCAGTGCTAGGGGACAATGAATTCATTCAAGATGCATTAATTTTTTTTTTTTTTCACCTGTCAAAACTTTCCATTTCTGGCTTGCCTTTCAAGCAAAGACAGCAGCTCGCGATGAATGGTTACTATATGTCAAGAAAATTGGTGTGGAAATTGCCTGTGTAGTGCAATTAGATACCAAACTGAAACTGCATTTACAACAGCCTACTGGGAGGGCCAGTGCTATTGCCATTGTCATCACAAAGTGGCGCCTGAACAAATGATGGTGATGACGCCATGCAGCTTTCATTCTGATTACGAAAGCTCGTTCAAAAGAGAAGTTATTTTATGAAAGGGTAAATGGTTATCCACTTCACTACAGCATGAAGCTACAAATTTATGTGATTTGCCATAAGTTATTGTAGATACTAAGCAACAAAGTTGTGTTGTGTTTTCAGTGTTCCGAAGTACTAGTATATGCTTTGCCGAATGAACTGGTTTGTCTAGGCCATCGGTCACCATCCCATTAGCGATTGTTGCTAAGTTCACAATGGACTAACGCTGAAGACGACATGTTGTGGTTTATAGGCAGCAATAAAGTGCTGTCTAATATTTACAACAATGTACATTAAAGCCCAAATGCAACGAAATTGTGGATTGCATAAAAGGCCTAGTTCAAGATAATGTAGATATAGATATAATGTAGATAATGCCTCCATGCAAAATTTGACGTTTGAAGTACAAGCGGGAGCAGGACAAAAAGCTAGCAAGAAAGGCCGTTTTTGATACTGAAACTGGAAAAAACACCAACATTACTGCTCGCTGGAACTGATAAATGACCTAACATACGGCTTCTTGGCATGACCTTTGAGAATACATACTGGTTGGCTAGTTGGTTAATCATGATGGAATGTGGCAGCACACTTCAAAACTAGGACGTAACATAGCAAGCAAACACGGGCCCTGTACTGCAACTATCCCTGATGGAATATGGCAGCACGCTTCAGAACTAGGACGTACCACATTGACCAAGCACGAGCGCTTTACTGCAACTATCCAATGATAGTTGCAGTACAGCGCTCGTGTTTGTTCACTATGTTACATCCTAGTTTTGTAGACCGCAACAGCCGCGAGGTGCCGTGACAAGCTTTCTCCCCGTGCTCCGACGGGTCCCTATGATTCTCCACGTGTGGCGATATGAGCCAGTATGAACGCCTGGTGCCCGTGGCTGCTCACGGCGTGCTGGAACTTAAGTTACAGCCATGCTACCAGCTGCACGCATCGTCTGCTTAGACGCTGTTCAAAAGCTGCTGACAAAAAAACTACAATTACCAGCTCTGTGGCTTTTCCAAAGTTAAGTTAGTTCAGTGGTATGTATACTACTCATTTGTACCAAATTTAGCCATAGTGAACTTTCATTGCAGTTGGCTTCTAAGTGTAGATAAATTTTTATTCTGCAAAGGTAAACTTAGCTGGGGTTATCTTTTTGCGATTGCCAGGATCACAGGCATGCTGCATTTTTCTCATTAAAGAATAGTGTGCACGTTAGATCTGGGTGCATATTGTTTTCTGCTTTGAACCCATAAAAACTGAGTGCGCATTAAACTGGGGGACATTTTATAATCAAGTAAGTGCTGCCAAATGAAGCAATGGTGTGCTCGTGTGTTTTTTCGACCTATTCTTTAATTAAACACGATGGATAATTTGATCAATTTCGTTGGTCTCATCAAGGTCGAATTAATGGAACTCAACTGTATTTCTACTTTTAGTTAGCTTGAACAAGTACTTTATTGTGTTGTGGTGTACTTAGTTGGTCACTTTCAAGCTCTCTGGAATGCTTTTAAATGTGGCAGCACAATGAAGTGGTTGAAATTGAGTGCTCCAAGTACATTTTAAGTGGTTCTCTAGTTAGAGCCATGTGGGATGCACATGCATTCAAATCTCTCGGGAGTAGTTGTGTGTAGTTATGTGATAATTGTGTACCTGCTGCAGAGATGACTGGCCGCAACTCGCCTCGCCTGTGGAGTGCTCTACCTGCGGTTCCTTGCATTGCCGGACCATTGTGAGCGACTTACGATGGGTCGAGAACATGGAGTTACACGAGATCAGCGGAACTGTCCTTGGCTTCCTGTTGCGCATTCCACTAGTTGTAGTTTTATTTCAGCTCTGCAGAACATTCCACCACTATGGCTTATTGTTGTTTGTTTCCCTCTGTTGTTTGACTTGGGTGAAAATAAACACCTTTAGTTAAAGGAACTCGTGCCTGTCCCCTTTGGCCTGAAGCCACTGCTGCACAACTCAATGCAGATGGTGGGATAGGGGTCACAGCTGTGACTGTTCGGGCTGCTGCAAAGCCGTTAGTGAGCGATTGCCACTCCATTAATCTGGTGAGATCCAGCGAAGGTATCAATCACAAATTCAGATCAAACCCAGCAATCATCAGTCTCTGACTCATAGTGTCTCAATAGTATGATCTCACATTGAAGTGAGTGTGCAGGCAAAATCTGGCCGAGAGAGGGTCATGTGATATCGTCTGCTGAGCCGATGAGCCAACTGCAACAAGTGTTAATGTTTAAAAATGCCGCACCAGAGTGCACTATGGTGCCACGGGCACACACTGCTGTGAGATGGGAAAGCTATGTATCACGATTATCTTGTAGGTGGCCTACACATCTGCTGAATCTAAACCATGCCTAGGCATGTCATGTAGGTAAAGCCATAGGATCAATGTGACCCACCAAATACACCATCAAAGCAGTTCATTTGCTTCGATGCATTCTTTATTACAGTTTCGATGGCAGCCTCAAAGCAAAGATTAAGTGCACACATATTCTAGTGTGTGACCACTGCTGTCAAGCACATGCTGTATAAAGGGGTGTTCACTAGTTCCTTTAGCCTTTAGGTGGTAAATGATGGCTGAATTCACAAAAGCACCTAGACTTGATGCTGCTTCTTGACTATACTGTGTGGAAGGCAGCATTGTCCCTCAGTGTGAGCATTGGCAGTTCAGTAACATTCGATAATGCGCCTAGGCATTGATTTTATAATCGTGGATTGTGAGTGTCTTAGAGGTGTTGGAGTGGAGGGTCATTTAGGAACTTAAGGCAAGTGCATTACATAGAAGGGGGGGGGAGTGAGTACAGTAACGAACGCGCAGAAAAAGAACATTAGTTAAAGTACAGTGACCTAATTAAAACACTGTAAGAAATAAATATGCAGTAATCACTGACAGAAATAATCACACATTTAGGAAAAGCTCCAATTTGCCAAAAAAGAAACAGGGCGATCAATGGCACACATGTCTTGATCACGATGATGTATTAATTTGCCAGCATTCCTCGTCGATGCTCCATCTTTCGTGCCAAAGGTGGTGGTTGGTCGCGATGAGTCGGAATCAGTGATGGTCTCGGCGTTGTTGGAGAAAGCCACGGTGACTGGCGACATAGGAATGACCGACGACAGTGCGTCATCGACCAAGTGCTCACGCCGGCGTGGGACGACCCCGTGTGCCTGCACCTGGGCATGCGCTGGCTGTTCTCGCTGCTCGAAGTAGAGGACAAAGGCGGAAGCGTGCAGCCCTCTCTGCATGACGAGTTCCTCTTCTTGGGTGATCTCTTCTTGCTGGCAGAGGTGGTCGTCGTCGCTGAGGTTGTGGCGGCCGGTCCCGCCGATGACACCTGACTCTGTAGCACTGTCCCACGTGGGGGATAGTTTCGAGCTTCGCCTCCCGCCTGGTCGGCACTTTTCGTACGCTCTTCACCGCGTCGTGCTTATCAGAGGTGGGTTGTGGGAAGCTCATGTCCGGTTCCAAACTAGCGGCCATAATTGAAACAGCTTGCCTAAGCTCTACAAGCCGCGAGCTATCGGATGACTTTTCAGACATCTTATTATCTGACGGTGACAAGCTTACGACCGGCGCCTCCTCGCGAAATGATCCAGCACCCTGATACATCTTCGTGAACACTGGCCTCATTCGCATTCCAGCAGTAGCTCAGTAGCACGGTTCGTCCAACTCGGTAGTATGCCTCGAGAGCCGTTTCGGTCTGCGCGGACAAAACGAGGTCACCTGCACCACCTTCCGCGACAACGGAGTTCCCGGACCTGTGAGTTTCACATGACGAAAAGCTCATAGACAATTTGTGGGTTCTTGGTGTCTCACAGGAGACCAACCACCGCGGGTTCGAGCTTAGCGAGCCACAGGGCCGCGTCAGCCGTCGCCTCCAGCACCGCTCGCGCGCAAGCTCAGAGGCCGCAAGGGGCTACCGAGCGACGCACGCAAAAACACAGTAAAGCCCCGAGTTGACGGAAACCATTTACTGAAACTGTCGACACCAGCACTGCACAAATGCCCGCGCGGCGGGGAGCCAAAGGGGTCCCGCACCAGGGCGAAAATACAATAACAGGCGCCTATAGCACGTCGCGGCGAGAGCACAGGCTCAAGCTGGGACACGCCGCTAGGAAAAGTCCCGACGGCTATGCTACTTACTCTGGCGATAACCAATGGGTCAACTCGCGAGAGCACGGGTAATATCCTTCAGGCTTTGGCTTTCGGCAAGTGCGGCTCGGCGGGGTATGACCTCGTGCGAGCACTAATGGCACCGCTCGTCGGCTTAGCGTCGGGAAAAGGATCAGCACAAAGTATGCGCTCCCCGCACGGGCAAAGGCACCGTGCGTGAGCCCCAGTCCTAGTCACAAAGGTGTCGGCGGACGAGAGGAATGCATGAACGTACCGTGCGCTGGTCCCGGAGAGAAGTCCGAGGCACGCTCCGCCGCTAGCAGCCGAAACGCGGCCGCCTCGTGATGTCAGTGCCCCGCCCTGAGCGCAACCGTGCGCAGCGCCACCGCGAGAACCGGTTACGCGGAGGACGGGGAAAAACCGGGACGGCAGGAAAAGGCCAAGCCCGCACAATGGCGCTGGCGCAACCCTCAATCCCCACAAATTTCTTCTTGGCACTTAACTCGTGGACGGAGACGAAATCCGATGACCTGACGTCGGGTGGATCAGGGGCTTGATGTGGCCGAGTTGGTGTAACTTACTCGAAGAAGAATCTTATCAGTTCGCACAATGACGTCACTACTCTCCTCGTGAACCGGGCTCTCGTTCTGAGCATCAGCTTTTCGTTCGTCGTTATACCTTTGGTAGGTTCTTCGGTTCCCCTCTCGGCGACTTCTTGAGGTATCTTCTCCATTAAGCCGTCCTTATTATCGGTGCGGACTTCAGCCTTAACGTCGTCATATCTCGAGCATCGTTATGGTCGTTGTTTTTTCACGTCGCTTTTGGAGCCAATCTTGAAGTCGACCTTGTGACTGGATCTGTGAAACTTGGCCAGTGACCTCTTCAGCTGCGCCGGAGTCGAGACCTTGAACACGTTTTAGATGAGGGCATAGTTCTTTCTCGGCCCGGCCTTACATTCTCCGAACAGGTTGCTGCAAGGGTCAGTCTGAGAAGCTGAGTTCATGAAATGAGTCTCTTGAGGCTTGGCCCTCGACACCTTTTCCAGATCAATCAGGCCCTCCTGCTTCTGCTCTGAGTATATGATCCTCATGTAATCACATTCCAACTGCAGGCTCTCCTGCGACAAGAACAACGATTTGTCTTAGTCTTAGAACTGAGTTTTCAGTGGATGCAGGTACAATGTGCACATCAGTGAGAACCCCTCCAGACTCCTTTCACTTGCCCTTTCATTTTATTAATGTGAAACAATTATATGGACACTCCAAGCGCATTTCTACTGTCGGCTTCGCCGTCACCGTGAGGTTCCGTGTCAACTTCAACGGCGATTAAATCGACGCCGCGCGCCGTACGGTGTGTTTGCGAGTGAAAGCGTACAAGGTGAGCCGGCAATCGCGGCTCAATGTAGAGCACGCGAGGGAGAAAGGCAGGCCAGAAGCACGCAGTCTTCTCTTGCGCGCGAGGCAAGGGATACGGGGACGAGGTGACGGAGAGGCAGAGGGAGGGACGCTTATCGGACGCTTATCGCACCATGCTAGTTAGGTCGCGAAACCTCTCGAGCCATCCTGCATGACGAAGCCTTGTACGATGCGGCGATAAACGAATGCAGCCGTATATCTTTTGAAGGTTGCTTGGAGGCGCTTGAGTAGCGGCGCGCTGAGCGCCTATTTCATATTTCATATTCTGCTCTTGCGGCTGCTGCTCACGGAGCTGCCGCGCGGGCGCCGTATCTTGAAAGCGATCTGCGATGTGGGCGAAGTGCGTGCCCGCGTGGGCCTCATCATCAAAACGATGTGCGATGGGGACAAAGTGCATGTGCCTAGTGCCGGTAGCTTTGTATGCGTTGTGCTTTCGACGTTTAGTTCGCGTTTAAGCGAGACGCGAGACAGCGAGAAGGTCAATTTGCCTGCTGCTGCTGGCACACTTTCTCACTCCGGCGTTTTCACAGCGAGTTTCTGCAGTCATCGAGCGAGATGTGTTGATGTTTACCTGTGCGCGCGTGACACCGTGCTTGCCTATTTAGTTAGTAAGCGAATGTTTACAACGTTATACGGCCCATTAAACGACTATCCTTGCTTCGTATAGCTCTCTACTAATTTGCTATCGCAATCGATGAGTCACCTTTCCAGCGAAACTGCCACTTTTTTGTTGTTGTTGCGGGTTTCTCAGTGGGGTCTTTTTAGGTGATTGACGGTGTTCTTATTCATTGATTTTCTTAGTTTCAGTTCTAGTTCTCTAATCCTACCACGGGAAGCCCGTTGTTCTGTCTGCAGTTGGAGCTAGTTTTTAATTTCAGCTTTTAACGAATTCAGATTCGTTCCTATAGGTGTGAGAAATTTGTTTCGGGGCAGTGGAACAGGCGATCTTTGCACAGATTGCCTGATTTTTGGATGGGCTGGCTTTGAGGATTCTGATGTCTTCCTCATGGCTTTCTTGGGTTTCTTTGTCTTCGCTAGCTTAGTCAGTGGTGCCGATCTGCATGGGGAACTGTCAGCATCTGTGGTGGTGTGTTCGTTGGCTGCCGATCGTAAGCTAGAAGGAGAACGGCAGCGGGATTGTGTAGCCACACGTTTGTTGCCGGACGAATCACTGTCTATTTCGGAGATGAACCATCTCGTACGTCCGGTGGAACTTGTGGATTCATGCAGAGATCGTGGTACATGTCGTTTCATCGGTTTGAGTTAGCTTTTGCAGTGACTGCCGCCAGTTTGGTGTGCGTCTCCGCACAAGGCGCACTGTAATTCACAGGTGTGCCCTGATTCTGGATTATCCTTCCCGAATCATTTGCACACAGGGTTCTTTGGTTGAGGGCAAACCTCGGAGCGATTACCGAGCCTGTGGCAGACATTCCATGCTTGCTTGGTTGGCATGTACGGTTTTCGTGGTTCTTCTGCCCCGTAGTAGTTCCCATATCGAGCGAAGAAGTCTCCATCAAATGTAATAACCGCTGTCTTCATATGCCCCAGCATTCTGGCTTGAAGAATTTTGAATTCCTTGAGTTCGTACGTTGAGATGGGCCAAAAGTTCTTCTGAGGTGGTGCGCCTGTCTACGCCGTGTATGACGCCTTTGCTCACGCCATCTGGCACAGCCACGTAGGCGTTGACATCGTGTGTCCATCCTTGGAGGCTTATTTTATCGAGCTTTCGTATTGCGCCAGCAGCCTGTTCACTAAGCGTTCTATGATATTGTTGGATCCATGTCGAAGTCTTGTCAATATGTCTTCATGTTTGCATTTGTTGGGGTCTCCAAATGCAGTGACTTTTGCTTGTGCAAATTTGTGGTTGTTATAGTTGCTAACTACTAGGCCCTTCTTGGGTCTAATAATTAGTTTGATATCACTTTTCAACAGTGGCGGCAATTTCCTGCGGGAAGGTAAGCTTGCCTGAAGTCCTTGCTTGGAACCCCTGAGATGCTTCATGCTTATTGTACAGTTTATAGGCGTTCCTCTCTTGATGGGCGACTTCGTGCTGTCTGGCATCTTCCCTGTTGGAGCGTTTCTGGGTGCGGTTGCCCATCCCCAATTGCCAGTAGTCGTCGTCTTCTTGTGCCGCTCCGTGCGCGAGTGGCGTCCCGTGGCATTGTGTGGTAAAGTCCAAAGGAGATTATGGAAAATTAATTGTAGGTTCTTTGCTGGTGCCAGCGTAGTGGCTATGGGGTTGTTAGGGACCTCTAGAAGGTCCGGGAAGCGAAGTCGAGCTCATTATAGTCACTGGAGTCATCGAGGCCTAGCCTGAACCAGCCCAACGCATGGCTATAAGAAACAAAGAGAAACACACTATAAGAAACAAAGAGAAGCATAGCCACAATCGCACAAACAACTAGATTACTCTCAAGAACCTGATTGTAGATGGTTGCAAACCAGAACCTTCCCAAAACCAGTGCACTTAAAGAGAGTAAATTCCAGACAATACCCAGAAGCAAGCTGCAAGCTCAGGAAAGCACGAACATGCAGACATGACACACATCTCATGGAAATGCACCGAGATCAGAGCAATATACAGAGGGGACAACATAGAACCGGACCGTCTCGAGGAGCGATGGCTAAGCGCTGTGACTACCTCGGATCTACACGACCAACAATGGGCAATCCAGTGGCCCGGGCATGCAGGTGTAAAGGCTAGGCGTCACTGGATATATTGCCCGGGTGGACTTAGCGCGGGTAGGAACCTCGCAGGTGGTTTTCTCAACAAAGTTTTTAGTCCGTGCGTACCTACACAGGCGTTCTTAGTAGAACGTTAAAGCTGGGGACAAAATACGTACTTGACACACCAGACTGGCCAACTTATTTCTTTATATCTGTACCAAGGAACTTACCCTTTCTATGTTTTTTCAACAGTGCTAAAACTTTCAAAAGGAAGTTACGTGTGATTGGCCGCTGTGTGTTTAGGCAGGCTCTGTAGGACCTCAATAAAGTTTTTCATACCATACCATAAGTTATTTATATTGTAATTTTTCTTTATCCATCTGATTCTTACCCATTCGCTCGATATTGGGCATGACCCATTATAGACTGAAAGAAAACCACGGCTCGCGACGTGGCCCGATGCACGTGCGAATGGAGCGCGTGATTTAAGACTAGATCGCACTATTTTCATAATCTAGCATCCTGGTCAAAATTGGCATGACCACTTTTCAAGAAAAAAAACAAACAAAAGAAATATAATTTAAAATCACTATTAATAAGATATAGGTAGTACTGCTCAATCAATTACCAGGAGGATAGGATAGGAATAAACTTTATTTGTCCAGCGGTTAAGGCTGTTGGTGCCCGGGGCTAGGCTGCCAGGGGTCCATCGCCGGCGAAAAATCTTTCGAGATCCTCGGCAATGGCCCTGGCCCGCTGGACGGCCCACTCCTGGTCCTCGGGTGCCTCGCTGAGGAGGGCGGCTAGCTTGCCATCTCTCAGCCAGGCGCCCCGCTACAGAAGGTCCTGCTGTTATCTTCCCCCTCCCTCTTGGTCCTTCTTCTTCAGGGCGTTGACATTCCCAAAGTATATGGGCCATATCAGCCCGTTCGTGCTCGCACCACGGGCAGCCGGGTGACGGGTGCAGCGCAATTACCAGGAAGCAAGAACTTTACATTATGTTGCCGTCGCGAATCATGGCCAATTCGCCCCTCGTGATAACGTGCCATGACTTGAAGGCAGAAGAAGAAGAAGCTCGTGCGCGTGCGTTCTATTCGGTAGCTTCGAGGCCCTCTCATACTCAAAGGCCGACACAGCACTGCGTCTGTCCAGAAGAAGGTACGTGTCACTCAAACTTTACGAAGGTTTCGATTTTCTTCTATTTCCTACCTCCGGTGTATTGTTTTTTTTTTTTCCCCTCTTACTACACCCGCCGCGGTGACCAAATCGTTGAGGTTTGCGCTGCCAAACGCGAGATCGCGCGTTGCCGCCACCGTGGCCACAATACGATAATCTATGGGGATGTTAAACAATACGAAGCGGTAAATAATATTCAGCATCCCCCCCCCCCCCCGTTATGGTTTGCGTCATAGACCGCGTGTTGCTCTGGGACGTTAAGTCATATAATTCAATTTATTTTCGCACTTCTTCGTTTCAATCTTGGAGGTTGCGGGCGGCATGCAACACGAGAAGACCGTGGTACTCGTAGCGGGGGCTTTGTAGCATAAGTGGCGTTCGGCTGTTGTCATCGTTAAGCCCTTTCTTCCAATGTGCGGCGTCTACGAACGCGATAGCGTTAAGGCCCCCCTGACCCAGAAAATCCGGCGTCGGCGTCGATGTCGGCTTCCGTGGCGGAAAAAAAAATCATCCCCAGCCACCTCGGCCGCGCAGGCCCTCCAAGTAGTGCAGGGTTTTGGTCAACAAAAATTGAATTTCGCTCAATGAAATACGGCAGAAAAATAGTAAAGCACGAATTAACCACAACCTACAGACATTGTGGCGTCGGATTATAATTTTAATGTACGAGAAAACATTATTCTGTTACGAGGCAACTCTAACACAAACCCCCTTTTGCAGCATTTCTACCATACCAACACGACGTACTCGGGCAATTGCGAAAATGCTATCCAGATGGCTCTCGTATCCTCGGCATGTGAAACTGAGACTTCGCCTGCCTAATGCGTTTTGGACACGCGCGCGCGCCGGGGCAATACCTAAACAATTAATAAAATAATAAAAAAGTGCTAGGGCTTTCACATTTTAATAGTAGACGAAATACATCTTCCCAGCCATGCATTTCTGTATTAAAATGAAGCCGACTTTAGGGGATCGGCTTGGTCTTCGTGAGCTAGATTTCCCACGTTCTGTGTTGCGGTAAAGCCCGGTGAAACAAAAATGTGATGCGAAGGGGGCCCGATAACGCTATCACGTTCCACTCTTAAAGGCGAAGCTTAAGCGTCCTTTAATTTTTATAGTCCAAGCCCTGCATTGGAACATTAAACCGAATAAATCAAAGCACTCATTAATCTTTTCAAGATGTTTATTGAAGCGAAATCGTCTATCACATTATTTATGATCATTCATGCAAGCATGCATAATGCGCCAGTGTCATTCATTAGGACGGCTCTTTCTTTGCAGTTTTCCGCAGTGTCCGCTTTGTGGATCGAGAGAGCGACGGTTCAGCGGGACGCACGTGCTCGTGGCCGACTTGGACCCTATTTATCTCGCGCCCCTACTCGAATCTGGAACCATGGTACTTAAACATTTTGCTTGTGTTATTTTTTCCCTTTGTACTAAATATGCTGGCGAGATGTTACTATTATCTCAATGCCCGCTGCGGTCGTTACGATTTGCTTCACGCTAGCCAGGTTAAATAGTAGATCGAAGAGAAAGTATAATACAACCTGCACACTGTTGAACGCAAAAGGCGCGTGCGAGGTTGTCATCTGACGTTTCCACGACAACAGTTGTAGCGTACGTGTCGCACGTCAGCACAAACACATTTACGCATAAATCGGGTGCAGACGACCGAGTAGAATGAACACATATTTGTCATGCCTGTTTGGCGCTATTCTAATACCAAGAAGCAGTAACGGAGAAATAGGAGGGATACCCCCGCGCCCATCACTCCGTTCTTTGTATGCTTCGAGCTGCACCACATTCCCTGGACGCTGCCCTGTGTCCGCCCTTTCCATCTGGCCCTGTAGTAAAATATTTCCGAGTTAGCCCCTCCTCCCCCCCTTTGCGCATTTTAGGGCATGCTTCTTTCCTTATGATAATTGGCCTAATGAAGGTAGGCTTCCTTTGCCAACTCCCCATGGTTTCGTGCCGGCTCGTCGGTAGGTTTTTTGCCGAGTGAAAGTTGCTCATACCGGACGTTGGGTAACAGTAAAATGGATTCTTTCCCAGACATGTTGAACTCAGAACTGTGGCGATCCCCGAAATTGTAACCAAAGATGATAACAGCACGTGGAGGGGGGGGGGGGGGGGGTACGATACACATGCCAGTGCATGACATATGTCCTCGGAAAGCGTTTAGGGGGCGCGGGGCGATCCAGATGCCAGTGCATGATATATGTGCTTGCAAAGCGTTTACAGTTGTTTGTAAGGCGAGCTAGTTTTCACGACAGTGCACAACCGATAACCGGGCTAATGTTATCGCATTCGGGTCGCTCAGGTGTAACATGTGGGCCCAGCTCCTTCGACTTTTCCTCCGGCTTTCGCGTTGGCCTTTCACCAGTCAGCGAGGTGGGAGTTCTCACACACAGCTATAGAGTGAAGAAAGAACAGAAGAAGAACATTTACAAAGGATAACTGAGCGAATAGACTCTGTGGGTGAGGCGGTTGGGGCGACTGATTGATCTCGTATTTGCTAGCGGCGTTGAAGGGCTAAATAAGAATTGCTATGGTTCACCATAAAGCTTCGCTCACCCTCATAAAAACATCGCACTAGCCTGCAAGTCATCGCTGCAACCACTTCACATTTAAGTTTACATTTGAGCAGAAATTGTAACAAATACATGAATTATACATAAAATACAACTTCCGCATCATGTGTCCCTTCGCAAAGCATTTAATTAAGATGATTGTAGAAAACTTCGCTTAACATATTGTGACGGAAGCGAGATGGAGGCGAAGGATGTATTTACAAAATATATACAGATGAGGCTAGGGCAAGGGACGTCCGATCCGGGCCAAAAGCTAGCGTCTTCATCGTCGTCTTTGTCGCGCTGCCGAGCATCGCGTTGATACATGCATGGATTGCTCCGTAACATCACTCTCCGGCGGCTGAAGCGCCGTCCTGGCGCTTGCTATGAAGGCGAGGAGCTAGAAGAGCAGTATGGCTTCAACCGGGAAACATGAACAACTTCAGTTGGCAGCGATGAGGTCGAAGAATCAGGATCCAGGAGTACAATTTCGTAATTTACGTCACCGAGTTGACGAAGGACCTTGTAGGGCCCGGTGTAACGTGAGAGGAGCTTCTCTGATAGGCCAATGCGGCGGCATGGCGACCATAGGAGCACCAGAGAGCCAGGCGTGAAGTGCACGCTTCTGTGTCGGCTATCGTAACGGGACTTCTGGGCTGCTTGCGAAGCAGAAAGTCGATCGTGGGCAAGTTGACGAGCTGCACGGGCTCTAGCTGCGACGTCACTGGCGTATTCAGTAGGCGAGTCAGGAGCCGAAGGAAGGAGAGTCTCGAAGGGCAACGCAGGATGTCAACCAAACAGCAGATAAAACGGTGAATATCCGGCGGTGTCATCCCGCGAGAAATTGTACGCAAAGGTAACAAAGGGTAACGCGCAATCCCAGTCACGGTGATCTGGTGAAACATACATGGCCAGCATCTCGGTTAGCGTACGGTTCAGGCGCTCGGTCAATCCATTCGTCTGCGAATGATAAGCGGTGGTGAGCTTAGGTTCAGTGGAGCAAGCACGAAGGATGTCATCTACCACTCTTGATAGGAAGTACCTCCCGCGATTGGTGAGGAGCTGCCGAGGGGCGCCATGATGTAGAATTACGTCGTGTAGGAGAAAGTCAGCGACGTCTGTAGAACAGCTTGTCGGTAAAGCCCTGGTGATTGCGAAGCGCGTGGCGTAGTCTGTCGCGACCGCAACCCATTTGTTTCCCGAGATGGACGTAGGGAAAGGGCCTAGAAGGTCAAGGCCGACGCGGAAGAATGGCTCTGCAGGGATATCAATAGGTTGTAGCTGGCCTGCAGGCAGCGCTGAAGGGCGCTTGCGGCGTTGGCAGCGTTCACAAGCAGCGACGTAGCGGAGCACAGAACGGTACACGCAAGGCCAGAAAAACCGGCGTCGGATGCGGGCGTAAGTACGCGAGACACCTAGGTGACCGGCAGTTGGTACGTCGTGAAGCTGATAAAGAACACTGGAGCGAAGATGGCGAGGTAGGACAAGCAGAAGCTCTGGGCCATCTGAGCTGAGATTACGACGATACAGAACGTTGTCGTGTAGCTCAAACAGGCGAACAGAATGGTCTGGTGATGGAGAGGTAAGACGGTCGATGATAAGCAGTAAGGACGCGTCTCGTCGCTGTTCGGTGGGGATATCATCCAAAGCAAGGATGGACAGTACGCAGGCGTCGGAGTCAGGTTCAATAAGGTCGGGAGCATCGACAGGGTGACGGGACAAGCAATCAACGTCCTGGTGCAATCGTCCAGACTTGTAGTGCACATCAAACGAGTATTCTTGAAGCCGTAATGCCCAGCGGCTGAGACGTCCAGACGGATCCTTCAGCGACGAAAGCCAGCATAGAGCATGATGGTCTGTAATTACAGAAAAAGTTCGGCCAAACAAGTAAGGTCTGAATTTGGTGACAGCCCACACTAAAGCCAGGCACTCGCGTTCAGTGATGGAAAAGTTTCGTTCAGACGAGGACAGAAGGCGACTGGCGTAGGCGATGACACGTTCCTTGCCGTGCTGTGTTTGGCCAAGGACAGCCCCAATTCCATGACCACTGGCATCAGTGCGAAGTTCTGTAGGCGACGAGGGGTCGAAATGGGCCAGTATTGGTGGTGTAGTGAGTAGGCGGATGAGGGCAGAAAACGAAGCTGCTTGTTCGGGTCCCCACACGAAAGGAACGTCCTTCTTCAAGAGTTCCGTAAGAGCGCGGGCGATGTCCGCGAAGTTCCGGACAAAGCGACGAAAGTAGGAACATAATCCTACAAAACTGCGGGCGTCTTTGGCTGAGCGCGGCACGGGAAATTGTTGCACTGCTTGCACCTTGTCGGGGTCTGGTTGAACACCGGCAGCACTGACAAGGTGACCGAGCATAGTTATCTCGCGCCGCCCGAAACGGCACTTGGCGGAGTTCAGCTGAAGGGTGGCTCTTCGGAAGACGGCAAGAACGGCCGATAAACGGGTGAGGTGGCTCTCAAACGTAGGCGAGTAGACAATCACATCGTCTAAATAGCATAGACAGATGGACCACTTATATCCCCGCAGCAGCGAGTCCATCATACGTTCGAAAGTTGCTGGGGCATTACACAGTCCGAACGGCATGACCTTGAATTGGTATAGGCCATCGGGCGTAATAAAGGCAGTTTTTTCGCGGTCCATAGGGTCGACTGAAATCTGCCAATAGCCAGACCGAAGGTCGATGGAAGAAAAATATTGGGCTCCATGAAGGCAGTCGAGGGCGTCATCGATACGAGGCAAAGGGTAGACGTCTTTATGAGTGACTTTGTTCAAATTCCGGTAATCAACGCAGAAACGCCAGCTGCCGTCCTTCTTTTTCACGAGAACGACAGGGGAGGCCCACGGGCTAGATGAAGGTTCTATGACGTCTTTTGTAATCATTTTGTCGACCTCGTTCTGGATGACTTGACGTTCGTGATGCGATACGCGATATGGATGTCGGCGTATAGGAGTGGCGTCACCAGTGTTGATTCGATGAGCCACGACAGATGTTTGGCCTAGAGGACGGCCGTCAAAATCAAAGATGTCACGATAGGATGCCAGGACCCGGTAGAGATCTTGGGCTTGCGCCTCAGTCAGATCGGGAGCAATCATCTTGTTAATGTCGTCGAGAGACGAAGGCGCGAAGTTAGCCGAGCAAGAAGGCGGCGAAACATCGGCATCCAAAGTGGCAATCTTGCAGGGGTCAAGCGCGGAAATGGTGGCCAGCGACATGCCTTGCGCGATAACCTGAGTCAACAGGCTGACGTTGAGAAGCGGCACGACCACCGTATTGTCAGCAACGGAAACAATGGTGTGAGCCAGGGCGACATCGCGGGCTAACAGGACGTCGATAATCGGAGACAAGACGTAGTCACCATCGGGAATGTCATGTGAAGACGTCAAAGTAACATATGTAGCAGCTTGAGGCGGCAAACGAACGTGGTGGCGAGAGCATAAGCGTGGCGTTATGTCAGCTGGACTGTCGGGAGGATGGGGCAGCTCAAGCTGAAGAGCACCGGTCGCACAATCAATGAGGGCAGAATGAGTGGACAAAAAAATCTAAGCCGAGAATAAGGTCATGGGGGCACTTCTCGATGACGGCAAATTCGACGGAAGTGGGATGACCAGCAATGCAGACGCGGGCGGTGTACATCCCAAGAATGGCAGGAGTCCCTCCATCAGCGACGCGGAGGATGCGGGAGGCGGCAGGCGTGAGCACTTTATGAAGGCGTCGACGAAAATCTGCACTCATTACAGAGATGTGCGCGCCAGTATCGATGAGTGCAGAAATAGTTACGCCATCAACATCAACGTCTAACAAGCTTCGTCTTGTCGGCAGCGTCAGAAGAGGATTTGTGGTGGCAGTCGTCAATGCAGCGTCACCTCCGGGCGCTGCATTGTTTACTTTTCCTGATAGGCACGAGCAGGGTTGAAGGGGGACGACGGGCGGCGAGTCTGTGGTGAGCGCGACGACGGGCGACGGCCTGGAGGCGAGCGTGACTGGTGACCACGCGGCGACGGGGAGCGGCTACTTATCCTGGGGGAAACACCGTCGCTGGGGAAATAGGTCTGGGTTGAAGGCGGAATGCGGGTGCTCTCGGGACGGCGGTAAGGGGTAGACAGCGTTCGAGGCGCCGAGGACCAGCGGGTGGCGCAATAACGGCGACGTGGCCGATACGGTGACAAGTAAAACATATCGGTCGATCGTCAGGGGTTCGCCACGCAGCAGGGTCGCGATATCGAGTAGCGTATCGCTGCTCTTGATAAGAAGAGGGCGGACGCCACGAAGTTTGTGTTGGGCTGGCAACGGTGCACACAGAGTGAATGCCCATGTTGGCGAGCTCCTGCCGGACAATGGCAGCTTGGACGAATGGAGCCGTAATCGAGCTCGAGTCACAGGCGTGAACTGGAGCAGGGGTCATGGCCTCAAGTTCGTGGCGTACAATACGTGTCAGCTGATCTGGTGGAACTGACGGTTGTGCAGCCGTGCGGTCTTCGCAAGAGGACGTTGCCGCCGTGTTGGGAAGCCGGGCAAACGAGTGGCCAATGCGCCGGCTTTTAGCCTGCTCAAAGCGCCGGCACTGTAGAACAATTTCTACACATTAAAAGGTTGAAGGCGTCGTCGGCGATCCCTTTCAAGATATGCCCAACCTTGTCGTCCTCCGGCATCTCGGCGTCGGCCTTTCGGCATAGCGCTAATACGTCTTCTATGTACGCGACGTAAGATTCAGTAGCCGTCTGCGCACGTGACGCGAGCGCCTTTGTCGCGGCGATCTTCCGGCCAAGGGGCTTCCCAAACAATTCTCGGAGTTTTTCTTTGCAGGTGTCCCAGCTCCCAATCTCAGCTTCGTGATTATCGAACCATACCTTCGCAGTGCCTGTCAGGTAGAAGATTATATTGGCCAACATCATGGTAGGGTCCCATCGGTTGTTTTTACTCACGCATTCGTACTGCGCCAGCCAGTCTTCAACGTCCGCGTCACCGGAACCGGAGAACGTGCCAGGATCCCGGGGTTGCACAAGCACGACCGTTGAAGTGGCGGGCGCTGATGTAGACGCTGTGTCTTCCGCCATTGCAGACAGATGTCCGAAACGACGGCCGCTGCGAAGTTCCGTTGTGAGGCGAGACGTACCCCGCACCACCACCAAAGTGTGACGGAAGCGAGATGGAGGCGAAGGATGTATTTACAAAATATATACAGATGAGGCTAGGGCAAGGGAAGTCCGATCCGGGCCAGGAGCTAGCGTCTTCATCGTCGTCTTTGTCGCGCTGCCAAGCAATATATTCCAAGAGGTGCGTTGAATTTGTAGTGGTCTTTTTTGAGCGCAGGCTATTAATGGCCCGTTCCGGCGGTGAGCGTCGGCGGTGGTGGCGGCGGCGTAACCGAGCGAACGAGCACCACAGCGAAAGATGAAAGAACGAACGCGGAGCGGCCGATGAAAGACGCGAGCCGCGAACGAGAGACGCGAGCCGCGAACCCGTAAAACGAGCAATCGCAGGGAATTGTGGGTCGCGCCGTCTGCTAGCGCAGCTTCCGGTTCGACGGGCGACGCGGCGGCATCGGCATCATGCCCGGCGCGCGTGTTTTTCTACGCGGTTTTAACTGTCAGTCGTGCCAAGCTTTCCGTCCGCTTTGTCTACCATAAATGTCGTACCATTCATGCAGCTGATTTCTAGGTTTCAGTTCACTCTGGGCGCGACGATGACGAGCCAAGAAAGGCAAGGATACACTTTTATTCATAAAGGAACTCTGGTTTTCGTTTCGGCGGCCTTTTTTGTTTCTGCCAGGTTTAGCTCTACGGCATTTGCCGTTGCTTCGACGCACCGTCACTGACTGCTCTGCCTGCGGGTCAGTCAGGTGAAAAAGTTATCGTCATCCGATGATTTATCAAGCGTATAGTCGGGTGCTGAGGCGATGGCTACAGTGGTGCATGCTGCTCTGTGATCGTAGCTATAAACCGATATGGCATGATTTTTATCAAGCGTATAGTCGGGTGCTGAGGCGATGGCTACAGCAGTGCATGCTGCTCTGTTATCGTAGCTAAAAACCGATATTGTTGGTATAACGGTGCAGCTAGCGCTGAAAATGATAACTTTGCGTGCTGTAAACGGCATTTCTTGGTCGAAACTCTGTAGGTTCATTTGAAGTGGTACGCAGTTGGACGTTCTCGCTTTTTTGTTAACAATGGCCGTATTGCCGTCATATATTACGGCTACGCATTATCTCTATCTCTGCTGAAGGAGCTAAGGTGGGCAAGTTGGTTACAAGTATTAGGTATGTATATCGCTGTGTCCCGCT
The DNA here is from genome assembly GCF_013339745.2 of Dermacentor silvarum. Lineage (NCBI taxonomy): Eukaryota > Metazoa > Arthropoda > Arachnida > Ixodida > Ixodidae > Dermacentor > Dermacentor silvarum. The sequence goes on from NC_051161.1 coordinate 23,898,027, forward strand.
TAATTTCGCGCCGTAAACCTCGTTTCATAATACCTCTATATGTGCATGCGAGTACTGAAATAGTTCTGGTTGCCTGAGTCAATGTTAGAGAAAGAAATATCTTGGGGAAGCATTCTGTGTCGGCCCTTACACAGCTAATGGGCACTGTACGTTCATTTCCTTTTTGTTCACGGATGATCTCTGCCTTGTTACGGTGACTAGATGGAATCTGGCCACCGTAGCCTTGTTGCAGTTTTGGAAGTAGCAGCCATTCCTCTGATGCTTGTGCACAGCTGACTCAGCAAGGGTTGCTCGTTTCGTACTATCATCTGCTCGCGCCAGCACTCGCTCACGCTTGCTTCAGTTTTTGGGTTTGGTCTCGTTCGCGCTTGTTTCGATTATCATGGTTTGTGATTGTTTCGTAATATGATTGTATGCGGGACGCAAATTGTGTAATACTTTCTGGAAGCCGAGCGGCACTGGCTATTATTACAATGGAACCTTTGACGAGTCATGTATAAAAGCCGACACGCTTGACCGGCATACCAGATTTTCGACGATTGCCCTCCCTTCTACATGCCTCTCTCAAGTTCTTTGCCACAGTATATCGCGAAATGAAAACACGAGAAAAGCTACGCTCAAATTTCGCATTAAGGAGCATCGCAGTCGTCGGTGAATTTTTCAGATTTCCATGCAAGGATCACGTATTTTAACATGGACCCTACTACTATATATCGTAAATTGTAAGTTCTAAATGTCCAAGCGATGAACGCTTCAACACAAGAATCCCCTATTTTAGTTGAAAGTTTACTTAATTTGGAAGTGATAAGTTTATAAGCGTTAGGTAGTTTTTTTTTCTATATTCATCTCAAATCAAAGAAAACTTTAGAGAAGGTCGAAGTTCTGAAATTCTACGCTTTAATCCACGTAGTTCCGCTAGGAGAAGTATAACGGATCTATGAGTAAGTATAGTCAAAAGTTCTTTCTCTCTTGCGTTTATTTCCACAGGCAACACGAACGAGATATGGTCCGTGCCTCTATCGGATGCATTTCTGAGCTTTTAAAAGAGCACACCAATTCTACCAAACCAATCTAACTGCATAAGTCGATTGCCATTCGTAAACCAGATTATAGCAAATAAAGTCGAGAGCCATTGCCAAAAATAAATACTGTACTTTATTTTTGCAGAATTCCTGCATCCTTCGGCTTCTGAAATTCATCGTGGTAACTTGTAAGTACAACATTGGCGCTCTTTGTCTCCTGGGCTAATAATTACACTGAGCATATCAGTCGTAACCTATTCTTAAGTGATGACTAAGTTTTTAACCAGAAAGCATCCTGAGACTTACGGCCATCAATGGCTGCAATCACAAAAAGGTTCTTGCTCAAAACTGTTCGCAAGAGCAGATACGAGCCAAACGTGATAACGGACATAATAATAGTGAAGATGAATGCCAAAAATGAAGTGCATTTACGTTCGTACAGTTCTGTGAATTCAGGTGCCGGTCTGCTTGAAATTTCCGGTTTTACGTGTTTACGGTGGCTAGCGTAATGTGTTGCTATGAACGCGTCGGTAGATGGCGGCACAGACGTCAAAATTTTTGAGAAGGGGGTTTTAGCAATGCGATCAGAAACATGGGGAACAGTATTTTCCACATTAGATTTTATTACGTCTACAGATTCTCGAGACAGAGTGAGGAAGAGAAAGTTTGGTCATAGTAGGAGTGATTAGATATAGCGAGAGGCTTGGCATGCTACCCCAGGTGTAATTGGGGATAATGGATGAAGTAAGAGAACACGTGCGCCCGCACACACAGGCGAACGACCTTGGATACACATAATTTGTATAAAGAAGCTCGCTGAGTCCTGCTTCCCGTTGGATTACACGCAAAATTGCTACGCGACTGGCCGCTCGAGACACTTTGCGTGTCTTCGCGGGCTTCTTTCACGCTCGGAATAACATGGTTATATTGCACTTATTGAGCAACAGAAAGCTGTATCTGGACTTATTAATGTTGCTCTACAATTTTCACATTGACACTTTTCGTCTAACTATAATATTAAAGAAGTTGATTAAATTATTAGGACTAATTATTTAATTAAGCGGAATGCAATAAATGATCTTAGTATCTCCAAGCGACGGCAAACAACATTACCTTAGTTCTGTCCAATTACGTGGCTTTTCCATATTTTTAAATATAGGTGCATAATAGTTGGGGCACCCTGTATACCGGTAGAGTTTATGTAAGTATGATTCGCGTAGAGCCGGGTGTCTTGTTGCATCTGGTATGCTGTGTGTAAAACCGTATCACAGCACTTGATTTCCGACTCTTTGACTAGTGCAGTGAATGGAAGTGCACATCATCATACCGTATTGGTGAAGCAGCGTACTGACCAGGACAAAGTGGAGAGACACAAGAATACACGACACTCGCTGCTATTATTGTGTCACTCCACTTTGTCCAGGTCAGTGCGCTGCTTCACCAATACGGTATCATGATTAATCACATACTCGCCCAACTTTCCACATTACGGAAGAGCAAAACTTACTTTCAGAAAGCCATTAACGATGTAGCACATTTTTTTTCTGTAAGATGATTGAAAATGTAATTAGCAGATGATGTTATCGAAACTACAGAAAAAAAAAACACAGAAGAAAGCAGAAAAGGTGTGCTACTGAATTTGCCCCACCTTTCCTGCATTAAAAAAAAAATTCGGTGTGGAGGCGCTATTTGCTGTACTTGTAGTTTTTGGCGTCTATGTTCGCAACAGGGGCCAGCACAAACTTGGGTCGCTCGCCTGTACGCCGCTACAGGCATGCCACTTGGACCGCATGGAATCCCAAATATCTTTTTTCCGTGGTTCTGTGGCAAGGTTACGTAATACCTACGCTGCGTACAAGATTTTCACATTCTTCACAATGTGGGGTTATGCAGCAACGCATGTGCTGTGAAATGAACAAAAGGGAATCAAATTAACACCTGCAGATCTGAGTGATGCAAGCAGTGAAGCAGTGTGTTCGCACAAGTGTCTTCCGTTATCCAACGAGTGTAGCCTTCTAGAACATTAGCCTTCGGTTTGGTGGCCTCCATGAGCGTCTTCGTTCGAGGCAACTCGAGTTACAGGGCGATGCCACTGAAGGTGGTGTGTCCACTTAGGCGCAGTATCTGGGGCCCTATAACGTAAAAATACTATTCCATTCGGACGTTATTCCAAGCTCTTGACATCAAACTTACGTAACCGCCGACGTAAGCATGGGGCGGTGACGCGCATCGTTCTTTGATCGACCCAACGAAACGCTCTCGTCGTCTATAGAAGGTCACTTTTGTTTGCCCTCAAAGTGAATGACATTGCTTTCCTGACATGTTTCTTTTTTTTTTTTCCAAGTTGGCTGACAGGACTCGAGGAGTGCGTCCAAGTTGAGAGGGTTTTTCTGAGGCATAGCTAGCGCAGTGAATGTTAATTGGTAACCAGGGCAGTACAGTGGTGCCGGTGTCCGCGATTGGTGGGCAACTTGCTCAGCTGGCGGTGGCTCGAGGACGAGCAAAACGGAGAAAAATGGAAAAATGGACAGGCAAACAAAGTCAAAGCGACAGGAAGGTGGCAGGGCTTCCTTCCTGGAAGGTGAGAATCCAGGAATGTGCCCAGCCAAGAAGGTGACCAGCTATCTTTCTGTCGTTTTGTCGATGTCTGCCTCTCCATTTTCCCCCTTTTCAAGTTTGCTGGCATTTTCCTAGTAGCAAGCGTGATGGCACCAACTAGCCAAACAAGCGGCGTGGTGAGCTGTCTCGGTTTTGTGACGTCGCGCGACCGAAAGAGGAAGTAGGCAGAACCCGAAGCATTTACTAATAGTGGAGGGCTAAGAGAGAAAATGGCGTGAAATATGAAACATTTCTTTTCATTTGTTCCTCCTAATCATGCATCAACAGTGCGTGCAAGTAATTTTCATAACGCCCCGTGACAGACAGGTCGAAATAGGCGTGGCGCGAATTTTGACAAATCGAAGACAGGTAATGGCAGAAAAAAAATAGGACTAGATTTTAATAGCCTTTCTCTATAGCGCCACTGGGCACTTAGGCTACGTTCTAGGGTTGTCAATTGTGGATCACTACGCCAAGCTTAAAGTAGTTATCAGAGACAACAAAGCCCCAAGCCACCGAAAACAAACTTCCTCCAACGAGGAAAAGTTACAAATCGCTATTTCTGTCTCACGGTGATGCGGAACGTCTGTGAATGAGTGTCGTGCAACTCAAACTGTTAAGATTCTTCCATATTTTCTACAAGTAATATTACGCTACCTGCTGCTGTCACTCTTGCTGACGTTGCGACTGAAACTGCGGTTTTTATTTTTCTTTACCTACAGGAAAGGCAATGATGTAATTAATTCTTTGCTAATGAATGTGGGTGCCTGAGTTGCGGATTTTTTACCCATGGTTCAGCGTTTTTATTTTCCAAGCATATACAAAATATCAGTGCAGCACACCGGTGGTCTTAACACTGGTTTTAACTTTATTCGCAGGTGCCGAATTGCGCGCGGTTGAACACGCGCCCCTCCTGTTGGAGAAAGTGGGCTTCGAATCACTTGGGATCAGGCCTGGGTCCCTTGCTGCGAGGTTCCAGGCCCGCTTCCCTCACAGCGTGGTGAAACGAAGCACATTTAGCTTGCTGAATCGGTGGGGCCAAAAGGGCATACCGTTCTGGATGGAGGTGGCGATAATGGTGCTGGCAGTGGAAGTCGCTTCGTTCGTCTTCGACACCATCGTGGACATTTTCGGCGTCGATGCGACAATTATTCGTCTATAACGAGCCTACGGGCCTGCATTAAATTACTTTGCTGTGACAAAATGTCGCTCCTCTACCGTAAAGACTATTTTCTCTTCTTGGATTAAAATCAGCATCATCAGCCCTTCAAGAACACAGAGAAGATAAGGCGACAGAATAGGCTTGAATTCACACTTCGTTTGCAAGCAGTTGGGAATGGCGAGTCCATTAGTGTCAAGTCGCAATGCATATTCGAAGCATGTTCAGAGGATTAGCAGCAGATATAGCGCCGAATAATCGCTAAGGCGCACGTGTATTTTACGTACAGACGTTTTCACGAAGGCGCTTCCGACCGTCTGGCATGGAGAGTATGTGTCAGTGTTGCCTGTTCGGTCTGCAGACTGTGAGCTTGCCTTACGCTTGAATTGCGGAGTGGTAGCTTTCCTTCGATGTTTCCGTTTATTTTTGTCACGAATGACTTACGCTCGCAAATAATGGCATATATATACTCATCAAAAGGCTACAGGCCAGCACTGTGCAGTTTATGGGTGCACAAACAACGAGCGGAAAATAACGATTTTGGGGACTACTATAGTGTGTCCACAACACAGCACTCCGCGAGACCACTGCCGATGTGGTATGTTCACGCTTCGTCGGTTTCCTGCATCACCCAAGGCACTTGGTATTTCAGCCTAATGTGAATCAAACAATGCACACATCAGTAAAATAACGCATTTTGGTACGCATTCTTCAACGTACTTTCGCTGCGGGCGCCGAGGCCGATGGCGCATAGTACGCTCTTAAAATAGTGCTTTATTTCTACTGCAAATTTATGTTTGCACCATTTTGCCAAACATATATAGTTGAGGCATGGATTATACAACGCGACGTCTTCAATTTTGCTGTCGTTGTCAAGCGCGTCGTCTGCTAGCGAGCGCGCGTTCGCTACGCGGACGCTGGCGGACGCCCAGTTTTTCTCGCAGAACGTCTGTGCAGTACATTTTTTTTTGTTTTTGTTGCTTTGGTGCGCCCATGACTCTTGACGGCTGGTACCAAATGTAGTTTTAGCCAGGTGAACTGCTGTGCTTACCTCTGTCTTCTAAAAGTAACTGGTATGTCTGCAACATGAAGACTACGTAAGAAAATTTTATTATTGATATCGTGTCATTTTACGCGCGCTTCTTGTTGGTGATATTGATCAGGGACAATGATCGAAGAAAACAATATTAGAGTGAAATGAACCAGGTTTATTAACTGCGTGGCGCGAAGAATTACCAATGTATTTCTAGGTAATTAAATCAAAAAAGGTACATAGACACATATATGCACGATATCGATGTAAGGGAAAAAAATTTGTCGCAGTTTCACCCGAAAGGCGAAGCACCAATTGCGATAGCAAATTAGTAGAGAGCTATACGGAGTACGGATAGTAGTTTTATCAGCTGTATAAACTTGGGACATGCAGCAGCACCAGCAACGCGCAGAACTGTTGTCGACGCCGTCGGCGTTTTGCCCGCGTTCGCACCGAACGCGCGCGGCGTTTTTATATAGATACGTATTTGGTGCCGCAGCTAAACGTCGCCTCTCCTCCCTCCCTCCCGTCCCTCCACAGCCTTTCGCGCGACGGATAAGTGGTTCTTGAGGGAAAGGGAAAGGTTGACGCTATCTTCTGCAGCCCTTGAGGGAGCACGGCTCAGCGCCAACGACGGAAAAAGTTGCGTGTGCTCTCTGTATATAGAAAGGAGGAAATAGACGCTTAACTCTGTAGCCCTTCAGGGAGCACGGCGCAGAACGCGCGTTTGCTCCCCGACGTGCGTTTGTTCCCCGTGAAAGCGCGCGTCCCTCGCGCCCTTTCACTCGCACATACAGCGTCCGGAGCGCGGCGACGATTTCATCGCCGTTGACGTCATACGGAACCTCACGGCGACGGCGACGGCGACGCCGACGGCAGAAATCTGCTTTGGAGTGTCAATATAATTGCTATCGCAATAAAAATATTCTAAATGCACTAATTGAAATAGTGAGAACTCCCGACCGGAATAAGGGCATGTGTTTGCAGTAACAAACGTACTTATTAGTCAATAATGCACATAAAAACTCGCATTCGCAGAAATAATATCCATAGCAGGCAAAACCATCTTATATATATATATATATATATATATATATATATATATATATATAGGCGAAATGCAAAAACGCCCGTGTGCTTGCCTTGTAGTGCATGTTAAAGAATCCCAGGTGGTCAAAATTAATCCGGAGCCCTCCACTACGGCGTGCCTCATAATCGGAACTGGTTTTGGCACGTAAAACCCCAGAAAGAAAAAGAAGCTGAATAGTCGTTTCCGTTCAAATGTAACGCATAACAGCACCATTGAAGTCTCAAAGGTGAGTGACCGACGCAAGCGAGGGCTGTTATTCCGAATTATTGTGCTGCCAGAGAGTCGTGGCTGTTTCACAGAGGCGCAGTTCCTTAGAGAATTAACGCACGGGTGTTAATAAGTCCTGCTTAGCAAGTTCCTAGCTGTCATTCAATATAAAGTTTGGGGGGCAGCCTGTAAATCTGCTAACTTGATTCAGGCAAAGAAAACTTTTTTGACAGTCTCACCGTGTTATTGCCAACGTTGGTCTTCGTAATACATTAAAACTGGGTGACCCATGTGGTACCATACCATACTTATCTTCTTCAACGAACGCAACAGATCTGCACATATCTCTACGTGTATGTGAGGCATATCCTTCTTAATTGTTATAATTCGACAAGCATACAAATGGGCCCTAGGTTTGCCTGTTTATACCAGCACCGAGAAGATCATCCTACTTGGAGTGCACACCACCCTATCGAAGCACACAAAACAGCACAAATATCACGGCTATCAGACACGATGACGGGACTGCTCATCATGAGTAGACTGAACATTAAACCCATTTACTCCACGGGAGGCACAGCACCACTATCTCCCGCAATCAGACATTACCTAATAATCAAGCCAATACCCAAAAAGTTGTCGCAGTTTCACCTGAAAGGCGAAGCATCAATTGCGATAGCAATTTGTAGAGAGCTATACGCAGTAATGATAGTAGCTTAATCAGCTGTATAAACTTGGACATGCAGCAGTACCGGCAACACGCAGAACTGTTGTCGACGCCGTCGGTGTTTTTCCCGCGTTCGCACAAAATGCATGCGGCGTTGGTGACTGTTGCCGGAGCTTCTCATATAAATAGGCACTTGGTGCCGCAGCTAAACGTGTCCATATAATTGCTATCGCAATAAAACACCCTGGCGGGCAGGCACGACGTCCGGAGAAAAGCCAGGGCAGACAAACTACGTGAAAAGCATGAGCAAGACCAAACTGCGGTCTTCGTCGATGCCACCAACCAGGGACACAACACACATACCATGAGTACCATGGACGGTACTCATGGTATAGATAGAATCTATAATGGTGGTGGTGGTGGTGAATTGTAGCAACAGGCGGGTTTAGCCTGGCGATCAAGGCCGCAATTGCTCCGCCCGAGTGTCTCTTACAATATCGCTGAAGGGTTTCACCATATGTCCATCAAACCAGTCTCTCTTAAGAATTCGATAAGGAGACGTGAAGTTTCTTTGCGGGCTATACTTATCCCTCGGGAAATACAAGGTGTTGCAGGCACGCATGCAGAAGGTCCTTTTTTTTTTGCAGATTCTTCAGAATGTAAATGTGGCCTCAACTAGAGCCGCATCAATCAAAGAGGACGAAGAAGGGGCGATATATAGCGCTGGCCATCATAAACCCAGATACCCATACTGTCCTTAGCGACTCTAAGAGCGCTATTCTCATCTTTATGAGGCGCAGTGTGGGACTAAATACAGCCAAGATCCTGAGAAACTTCAATCAGGAAGACAGAACAAAAATCACTCTTGCCTGGGCCCTCGCTCACTCGGGAAATCCCGGCAACGAGGAAGCGCATAAAGTGGCCCGAGGATTAACAAACCGAGTCGTGCTCTCCTTGGAACCGGTCCCCCCGATGGGAGAGGTAGTGACTTCCTACAACGAACTTACCAGCCTATATAAAGAGAACAGAAGAAGATACCCTATACCACACAGCAATCTTACGAGAGCGCAGGCCACTATCCTCCGCCGAATTCAAACTGACACCCTTACCACTCCTCATCGCTTAGCGATCTTCACAGATGGGGAGGTTGGCCCAATATGCAAAAGCTGCGATAAAAATGCCATAGCCAACCAAAGCCACATCCTCAGGGAATGCGAGGGCCTTCCCCCACCCAAGAGCTTCTGCCAGCTCCCTCAGAAACGACATGGGAGACCTATAGTACAGGTCCCCCGAAGAAAAGCTACAAAAAGGAATCGTTGCCTGGGCGGAAGAGGTCGCCGCAGACAAGAGGCCATCTACAAAGCCCTGAAATATCTCTAAATACAGTTGTTTTCTACTCCTCCAGTAGAAAAATTGAATTAACTATTACGAAAATACGGTGCCGAGTCCCCCCCACTGAACTTTTACCTCCACGGGTCTGGTCTGGCTATACCTCCTTTGTGTCACTTATGCAATGAGAGTGAATCTCTGCAAGATTTCTTTTTGACATGCTACCGATACATTATTCAAAGGGAAATATTTTTAGAAGAACCCTTCCAAAACCTTGGCTTGAGTTTGATTCTTCCAGTAATTATTTCCTTTGGGGCTACCGTACAGGCTTACAGCCACAGGGACGTTTGTGAAGCCATCTGCATCTTTCTGCGTGAGACAAAAAGAATTGCATGCTAAAATTCTTCTTAATTGCAACACCGTACAGGCTTGGGCTAGTCGGTACATACTCGACAGGGGAACAGAGCAAAAAACACGAAGGACAAGAAGGGAAACACACACCAACGCTTATTCTTCTTAATACTTATTATGCTCGCATAATTTTTTCTATAATAATTAGATATTTGATCATTCATATTTGTAACAGTACACACGTTAAGTGCGATTTACAAGATACTTATTCCATTTCAACTTACTTTCATCTAGTTATAACACTTTTTTCACTGCCCGATTCATGGCCAGTGGCAACAACAGCTTGATTTGGGCGAGTTGGTTCATACTGAATAACGTAGGTACAGCGCAACAATTTTTGGAAGGAAACAAAGAGACAGGAAAGAACGCCATTCTTTCCGGTGAGTGAGTGAACTAAGCTTTATTTAGGTCCAGAGAAGACGCAGGGGAGACCCGGTGTCACCCGGCTAGTCCCACTGTTTCTTTGTTTCCTTCCAAAAATTATTGCGCTGTACCTACGTTATCCCAGAGTGGGTTGCAACATTTCATTAGGGAAGAAGAAGAAGAAGAACAATGTCGGCCTCGCCGCTCTCGCTGCTTCCATCTACGGCAAACCTTGGAGACGGCGAGTGTCCATGCTCAGCCGAAGGAGACTGTTCGTCCCAGTGCCCGTCACCCGATCAGCCCCCAGATGTGTCCAACCGAGTGCTGGGCGCGTGCAGTTGGCCGCGGTGCATCGCCGCCGCGTCGACGTGCATGCTGGCCGTGCAGTTCGCTCTGCTCGTCGCCTTCTTCCTCCTGCCCAGGAACAAAGCCCCGACGCCGTCGACCAACGAGCGCGCCCACCAGGTTCCAGAACTGCCATCAGCCGGAAGAGAAGAACCGGCTCAGGTACAGGTTGCCCTGGATTAACCTAGCAAAATCAGCAAATTTTTTAAATGTATGTTACCACGTTCATGCAAGCAGGCATTGTCTGAATGCCTGCTTGCCGACCGCTGACTTTCGTGCATATTTTAAAGAAATGCAAGTACGGTATGTAAAGATCAGATACCTTGTACTAGTCGTTCTGAAAATCACATACATAATTGTTTCCAACAGAGTCAAATAGGTCTAACAGTCGAAGCAAAGCCACGTGCTAGACGCGCCTCCAGCTTTCTTTTTTTTTTTTTGTCGGCAGAAACTTCATGGAGGTTTTGTAAGTCGGAGTGGCCATTTCTCTGGCGCCTCATCTATCGCTCCCGATAGATATTGCTGACGTATATCTGTATCCCACTTAATCTAGCTGTGTGCCTGCGCCTCACTGCAGCTCTGGAAATAGGGGAGTGAGGACCCGTTTATATCATGGAGGAAGGAAAGCGCGCAAGGGGGTTCTAATAGAGGTTAGAGTGTGATTGCGCGTACGACGCAAGTCAAAAGCATGCAACATACAAATGATAGCACAGCTGGACACACCACCGTGGTCCAATTTGTCTAGTTATCCATATATATGCGCGACCAACTCCCGACTGGTGCAGAGGCGCTCGCCGACACCCCCTTCACTCCTTCACTGCGCTTTCACTCAATTGCACGAGCAGGTTGGCAAAGCGCAAACAGAATTCATATAAATGTTTTAAACTGAGTATTAAACACCTTCGCAGATGTGTGCCAATCTGAGTAACGGTTACATCAAAGACAGCCAAGCTGTCTAAGCAAGGTCTCAAACACTTTGTCCGAAGTACTGTATAGGCAGCCACAGTTAACTTTAGCCAAGCTGTTTAACGAAAAAAAAAAAAAAGATTAGGGAAAACATTGTGCAAGGTACAATTATAAGACCTACAGTGTTCGGTTGTCAGACCTCTGACAACCGAACACCATATAGGTCTTAAAATTGTACCTTGCACATTGTTTTCTTTAACTTTTTTTTCGTTAAACAGCTTGACTAAATTTAGCTGGGACATCCTGTATATGTTTCTGGTTGTTTTTAGTGGATTCATCACCGACGCTGCCGCCACGTTCTCAGCGACGTCCTGGTCATATGGCTGCTTAAGAACTGCCACCACGCTGCGTTGCTAGACCATGACGCTAGCTTTCGTCACAGCAGCCGTAGAATCGCCTAGCTGAACTCCAACGTGGAGCAGGCAAAACGCGACACGAGAAACACAAAATTAGTGATTACTGGCTCAAAGAATGGCGAAAAGAGGTTGTCAATTCGAGTTAGATATACCCAGGGTAACTTTTATTTTATAATAATTGATAATTACGGTTCAAAGCAAACATTCAGGAATCGGGATACTGACGCAGGTAGCGTTACTATACGGTTCTTTGACCTTTGACAGTGAGGACGCCGTCACTGCGCGAGCACGTTTGTGGGAGTCCCCTTAACATGTTAGCTTTGCTGTACAACTAGTCTTCAGGCATTTCTTACCACTGTCGGTAGGCTTCCGAGGGGTGTCCGGCGTGCCGCGAGTGAGTAAAATGTCTCCGAGTCATCTTACAACTAATCCAACAACAACAATAACGCAAGAAAGCTTCCATCCAATTTCCAGTAAGTTTCGAGCATGCACCACAGCTGTTAGATCAAACGGCTGTGTGCTCTGATCGAGCGGCCGTGCCTGCACATTCCCGACAGCCGCATCAGCTGCCTTTACGACATGTCGTCCGACGGATCGGATGGTTCTGACGCCGTACGCGTTTACAGCTTGAATTCGCTGCGCCAAAATTATTAGTTCTGCTCTGCAGGTACGTTCCCGATCACCTGCTCCACTCGAACCGGAGCAGGGACGTGGACCCAAGCAAGGTGCCCATCTTCTGCGTATTCCGAAACTCCGCCTACAGGCAGTTCGAGAAGGTCCGCTACAGGCTCGGAACTGTCCCTCACTCGCTGTGCACGCACCTGCTGTACCACTCGGCCAAGTACTCGTCCGGGAGGATCGTGAGCCGGGACAAGCTTTTCGACGAGATCTACCAGGGTTTCACGATAGCCGCCAACGTACGGCGAATCTGGAGGCACCTCAGGGTGCTGCTGACGCTATTCGTGAGCGAGCCAGAAACGGCCGACTTCTCGGAGAGCATCCAGAGTGGTCGCGATGTGATCTTCTTCGGGGAGGCAGCGTACAGATGGCTGACGAGCCACAAGTTCGACGGCCTCAACCTGGACTGGCCGTATGCCGGAGGACCTTGCGGGTCCGCATCCGACGTTAGTCGCTACGCGGCGCTCCTGAGGTCCCTGAAGACCCGCTTCGAGTCGCGTTTCATGCTTACGGTCACCGTGCCCGGAGAACTCGAGGATGTGAGCAGGGGACTGGACCTGCTCGCCGCTAGCGAGGTCGCCGACTTTCTGCTCCTGCGGTCCCAGAGGCGAAGGAACCTTGACCCTTTTCAGTACGACTGCCCCGGCCACGCGGTCGCCCCCGTCTTTTTCGCTCTCAAGGCTCTTGCTCCGAACGCCAAGATATGCATCTCGATTTCTTTCGAGGTTGGTATGTTCACCTGTAAAATTGCGTTCCTTTTATGAACACGCTTTGCCTCGGAAGCTCCTGTTCTATAAATGCGTGGGAACAGAGAAACTGTTCTGCTTGAATTCTACAGAACCAAATTTGATGCGGTATGGCGGGTTTAAATGAGAAATTCAATATATGCGAACTGTTGAGAACAGATTCCTTAGACCTCACTTATTTTATTTATTTATTTGCAAGAGTTGTCAAAAACCAGGACAAAAAAGTGAAGCGTCCACTTTGCAACCCTTTAATTCGGACAGATGTCAAAGTAAAGGGAACTGCATAAATCAGAGCAACCTAAGCAGGCACAACTGATATACACCGGTCTGAAGCACATACCTAACTTGGGAATAGTATTTATACAAAACTCTCTTGCACAATGTAAATATTCCACTTAAAGTGTAAGAATATATAAAACACTTGTCCGCTTTATACGCTGTAGTAGATAGATCTGGCAGAGCAACACAAAATTTAGACTTCTCATCACCATTCTTCGCTCGACTAGCAGTTGTATATCGCCGTGCTGATATGGTCATGTGTATCACATTCATGTGCATCACATTCTCTACAAATGCTTGTTATCCCTCAGGGCTTTAAAGCGTCACAGTACGCAAAAAACGCCAAGGATTCATTTACTTGAGGCGCACGTACTTGGGCTGAACGTAATTTATTACCATAAACGTAGACTGGGAACTATTTACGCGGTCAATTCAAGTTATGAGGCGCATGGATGTCCAGTATTGGCTATTTCCAACTGAAGCCATTCATTTTGTCGCTGTCTCCGGTATTCAGTACCGCATTTCGATGGGAGCGAAATGCAGAAGCGCTCGTGTACTTGACAAACGTGACAGGTTGAGGAATCTTAGGTGGTCAAAATTAATCACAGGTTCTCCACTGCATCGTATCTCGAAGCTACAGTGTTGGTCCGGAACGTTAGGACCCATGGATCAATAGGTCACCGGTAATACAGCATAGAGCCCATGTCGCCGACGACTATCCCGTATCAATGTGCCTACTGAATATCGAACTGAAGTTTCAAGGAGATCTGCGAGCAGCAATAATAAGTTGCAACATCTCTATGGGAAACAAGTACAGTGCCTGCACACAATGTCCTAAAGGCGTTCCTCCTCAGCGCTTTAAAATACGTCGTTCTCAAAACGTCTAGGTTACGTTTGCTTGAAAACGTTTAGAAGGCGTCAGTTTCCAAAAGATGAAGCGCCAACAGTGACGGCACACTAAGAAGGAACACAGACAGGACAAGGCGCTACTTGCAACTGTTAATTGAAGTCAAAGGTGGCTGATATATAGCCATGGGGAGAGGGGAACGTAAATAAAAAATGCCAGGCCTGCGCGGCACACGTAGCACAGTGATAGCGTAAGCTAGACGATCGTTTCGACAGTACTATACTATAGTGCCTAGAATTTCGGCCCAGCCAAGCAGCCGACAATGCAAGTACGGCTGTCACATTCACTCCCATTGCAACGCGCCCAATCTAGCGCAATCAACGTGATCCCGAGCGTCCGTCGGTATGTTAGCGCTATCTAGTGAAGGCGGTAGCAAAATTTACGGTGTATGAAAAGTTGCGTTTGCCAACGCCTTAACTAGATGGAGCCACCATACCGGTGGAGGCTTGGGATCGCGTTGTTTACGTTCTGCGTCTGAATCGCATCTCGTCGTTTGCACCTGCGCGCCTGCATAGGGCGCGTTTCCCGCTCTCGGATAGCAAGCGCTTGCGTGGCTCAGTGGTAGAAGAGTATCCGCCTCCCACGCAGCGGGCCTGTGTTCTTCTCCCGGCGGAGAGCGGGTACTTCTTTTCGCATGCGATAAGCGGCTACAGGGCGGCGGCGGCGGCTTCATCGCCACCAGAAATGGCTATTGGAATGAGCCCATAACAGCTGACGCTGTAAAAGAGGAACACTGATTATGTGAATGCGCACGCGCTTCAACACTGAAGATACATATAAAGAGAATCGCGAATCTAGAACTTATCTAAAAACATGCTTTCATTTGTGTAAATATTCAGAGACGGTGTGCTGACACAGGCGTCCCCTCTTTTCTTAATGTGGTTGGCCTCCAACAATTCACGCGCCACAGAATCTTTACTTTTAAACATGATTGTTGTATCATGAAGCCTTGCTTCACTTACTTGTTTATTCTCATTCCCGCAGGCCTTGCAATGAAGAGGCAAGTTTGAACCATAACAATTTTTCAATGAAAGCTTATGCTCTCGCAGGCGTTCATTAATACATCGGCCCGTTTGGCCGACGTACTCTTTCCCACACTTCAGTGGTATGCGGTATACGACCCCTTCTTCACACTTCACAAAAGGCTTTGTATGTTTAATAGAACACCCTACTTTCTTAGAGTCATCAGAGCCAATCAGGCGGCACAAAGTAGCAAGTTTTCGGGGCGCGGAAATAACCACAGAAATTTCGTATTTCACGGCGACGTGTTTAAGATTGTGCGCCACTGTGTGAGAATACGAAGTCACCACTGGTTTAACTTTCTTTTCGAATGTTCGACCTTCTTCACTGCTTCTCTTTCTTTCATTTTTCACCTTTTTCAATAACGCCTCCGAAACTGCGCTTAAAACCAAACAAGGAAAGCCAGCCTTCCTCAACTTCAAAATCTGTTCGTCAGAGCTTTCTTGTGCCTTATAATATGACAGCACGATTTTTTGAAGGGCGGATTCGAGGCGCATAGTGGCAATCGCACGTTTAACAGTCTTGGAGTGTGTAGACTCATATACGGCAACACACTCCAAGACTGTTAAACGTGCGGTTGCCAGTAATCGATTACTTTAGAGTAATTCGTCAATTACTTTCGTTGGGCAGTAATTAGCAACTGCAATCAACTTCGTTTTTGAATGAAGTAATTCTACACAGTTGCTTCATTAAGTAAGTCCATTTTTTTGTAACCTGTACAAGTCTGCTCAAAAGGTCCCTCTTAACATGGGCGGCAACTAGTCTATGATGGCTCAACCGGTGGCGAAATTGCCGCTGCCATGGACTACTGGCAAGACCGCACCATAGAAACGCAAGTTGCTACCGGTATCGAATGGCCGTCTCGACAGGAATGTGGTTGCCGCCACTGCGGAAGTCGATCCCGCGACCTAGTGGCGCTTTAGCCGCTGAACGTACCACCTCGGCGGCAGATCAGTCTGTCCTGAACTACAGCGTTGTTGCCCGTTGATGTTATGTTCTAACTTCGCGTGTCTCCCGCTTCGTGTAAACAGGTGCGTGCTTTCAAGTCTGCCGCCAACCGCTCCGAGACCGACACGCGGATGGAACCGGCTGAACCGACGGGGTACACTGGTACCGCGGGTCTTCGCGCCTTTTCGGAAGTGTGCAGCGCCTCCGACGTCAGCATGGACCCCGTCAAGTACTGCACTCTGGCATCGGCGTCCAGGACCGTCAAGCTGGCGTTGGAGACTCCTCGCTCCATCAGGCAAAAGTTGACCGTGCTGTCGAAGCCCTGCGTCGTGCTCTGGGACATGGAGTTTGACGACTTCGAAGGCCGCTGCTCTCCAGCGTCCCGTGACCCGTGGCCGCTCACGGCGGCGGCGTACAATGCCTTGAACTGATAGCTCCCTCAACCTCGGCTCCCTCAACCTCAGAAGCGACGCTGTACCCGACTGACTTGGCGGCCGCATTGATCTTATTTACACATAATGTGTTTTGTCTAGAAAGCTCGCGCGCCGAGAGGACTGTGCGAGGGATTTATTCAAGTAGCTGTTAATCCCTGTTCGAGCAGCGTGACCATTGTATTGCCTAGATTGCTTGTCTGTTTCTGCCGCTCAAGTGCACCGGGGAGTTTTATAAAACGCACTCGCACAATCTTTAATGATGTATACTATACCCTAAATATTGTCCCAGGTGCTAATAATTAGCCCCTCGGACAATATTACGGTACTATGTTTCAGATGTCAATGCGTAGCCTATCGCAAGCCGGTTTGAAGCCTGGTAAAAGCTTTATTATGAATGTTAGTTCATTCCGTATGTGTACAGTGTATGTTGTGAAGGTGCGTGTGTTGTGCATTCTTTTCTTATCCTTTCATCTTCTGTATTTTTGTTGCTAATAGCACCAGTACATTGTATTAATAATTGTATTTTTCTGCTACGTTGTGTCCGTTCATACACTGCATTGTTTATTGTAATATTTTCACTATGACGTGCCTGCCCTGCTTGGACCTTGTTGTGGTCTGCAGTGTGAACCAAATAAATAAATAAATAAATAAATAAATAAATAAATAAATAAATAAATAAATAAATAAATAAATAAATAAATAAATAAATAAATAAATAAATAAATAAATATTCACCTCGTGTCAGCCTATTCAATCGTTAAGTATTTGACGTTTGGAGAAGCCAGCAGCTTCCCTTTTATCGTTAGACACCAAATCACCCCCACATGTAATACGGAAGCTTTTAGGACTTCAACTCGACCATGCTTGCAGCAATGTTCTCAATACTCTTAGGGTTATTACGGCGAAGCTGTATATGGCTAGGTTTCCGTGCATTTTTCGTGTGCGTCTGCAAACACGTGTGCCGATCCTGGTGATACTGCAGAAAGGGTGCAAGCGCAATACCCTTGTGGACTCCGGGTGGTGGACTCCGGGACCTGCATGTAACGCGCCCTTGAACTACCCTTGTCACACAAGGGTGCTACGATCGGATCTTAGCCCAAAAGGCCGACTCGCGTCGGCAGTGTATATATATATTCGCCTCAGAGCCATGTTGAAAGTCCTCTGTGCAACCGCAGTCGCCGGCTGCGACGGCGGCGGCGCGCGCCCGGCCTGCAAGCTTCAACGTGGACTTTCTAGGTGCGCCACCGTCGACTTGCTGTCGCAAGCAAAAAGTAAAGAAAAGAACCCGCATTTCCCCGAAGGGGAGTATGAGGAAGTGCGAAGCACGGGGTGATGCTATGAGGGGGCGCGCGCGACTAAACTGCAGAGCCGAGCGAAGGAGACGGCAGCGAGAGAGCACGACTGACGCGCTGGCGCCACACACACAACACGTGACGGCGGAGCGAAACACGCCAGGCGGTTGGAGAGGGGGTGAGCGGTGGGGAGAGTACGCACACGAGGGGCTGTTACCGGGCGAGGAGGGAGCTGTCAGCGCGAGGGAGAGGCGGCGGCCGGGGTGCAGTGCAAACCTAACGGGGGAGAGGCACACCAGCTGCATGGCGCCGTGACGTCACGGCGCGGAGAGGTGCGATGAGCCGGCGCGGCGCGCGCAGCCAACGGCGCGGAGGCGCCAGATGCACAACGCGCCGTGACGTACACGGCGCGAGAGGCGGTGCGGAGCCGTCGCGGGGCGCGCGCAGCCACGGAGCGGAGGGCGGAGCGCGCGCAGTCACGTGGGGCGTGACGTCGCTGCGCCGTTGCTACAGACGCTCCTCTCCGCTCCTCGCGCCGTTGCTAGGGGAGAGGAGGAGGAGCGCGGATGCCGGCGGAGTTTTCGGGGTCGCTTAAGAAGTGCATTCGCACTTAAAAACAAGCGCTTTAAAAGAGGGGACGGCGGAGGAAAGTGTAGATGGCGGTACTTTTCTTATATAAGGATTTTACAGTGTCTAGGTCCGCACCGCCCTCTCTATGTCGGCGTTTCAACCACTTGCTAGCCTAGTTTGCTGCCGCTCTCCCGGGGCGGCGGCACCGTCGCGCGTGTATATAAGACAAGGTGCCGTTCTCACTTTTGACTTGACCCGCCGTGGTTGCTCAGTGGTTATGGTGTTGGGCTGCTGAGCACCATGTCGCGGGATCAAATCCCGGGCACGGCGGCCGCATTTCGATTAGGGCGAAACGCAGAAAACACCCCTGTACTTAGATTTAGGTGCACGTCAAATAGCCCCAGGTGGTCCAAATTAATGCGGAGTCCCCCCCCTACGGCATGCTTCCTAATCAGATGGTGGTTTTGGCACGTAAAACCCCATAATTTAATAATAATAAAGATGTTTGGCTTTCACTTCTCTCGTCGTAATGGGGTAGGCCACGTGTAGTGTGCACTCCCGCGACGATTGCATTCTCGTCTCCGTTCCTGCCGTCGCTATTCGTAGGCGCGTTGCTCTTCGGGAATCTAGACTATACGCGGCCTCCCATTCTGTGTCGTGTGCTGAACAGCTTCGCTGGTGATCCACCTTCAGAGAGTGGAATGGCCCATGATTTTTTGCAATATCAAGTTCTGCAAATAATACCATTGTAGTAACCGAACCATGGCTGCTGACAGTATTTGTTATTAGGCCCGACCTCTATTCCGTGCCGCTCACACAGCGACAGCACCCACTGTGTCGAAACGAGTTTTCAGCCTTGACACAACTGCATTGGGATCATTCCAGGGCCTTCTACCATAACAAGCGGCAAAACCAGGCGTTTCCGCTCCAACAACAATGACGTGGAACCTTATTCACTGCAGCGGACAGCTACGAACTGTCATCATGCTTTTGTAGCTTTATTTACCTCTTTTTTGTTTGTTCGGAGGCTGACATTCATTTCAAGAAAGAACGCAGGCGCACCTATGTTTTATCCAATGCCGAAGTTGCACTTTGCTCTATATATGATAAAAATTACTCCATCTCCCGTTTAAGGGAACCATGTGTGGATGCGAAGCAGCGGGGAGATGGTTAGCTTGAGCGGGAGATGGTTTCGCGGCAGCAGCCCGAGTGCTCATCGCGGCGCTGCACAGGAGAGCGAATGAAGCGCGTGCGCTCCGTCATTTTCATACCGCGGAACTAACGTGGCGCCTCCAGCGGAGTATGCAGCTGTCGCACCACCTGTCGTGCGCGCCGCTCCGGATTCCTAGAGGAGAGAAAGGGGGGATCGTAGGAGAGGAGAGAGAGGGGGAGGGGACGCGCATGCGCTGTGGGGGTGTGGGACGCCGCGGGACGGAGGTACGGACAAAGCCCCCGCCATAAGCTGCTTCGCATCTAAAATGTACGCAGTCTCCCAGATATTCGAATCAAACAATCGAAATATGTGTATATCGTATTGACACGTGTACTTCTTTATCTTTCATAGGTGACCGCTTTTCACCGACCAAGAAATATTAAACATTATCGCTCGGCGCAGGACGCGCCTGCATGTATCGGAAGCTTCTCGAACGTTATCGATGCTTCTGTCCGTTGTCTGTTGTCACCGACGCTTATGTAATCTGATTGTATGAGCAACGCGAATTGTCTAGTACTTTCTGGAAGACACGCGGGCTCCAGAATTACTCTGGAACCTTCGATGACTCATGCTTAAAGGCCGACGCGTTTCGCCGCTGATCAGATTTCGGCGATCGCCGACTGTGTCCGCCGCTGTCGTTGTGCTTCGAGTGTAGCTTGCTTTTGTGGGCACAGGTTCGCCAAATAAAGAATCAGTTTCGTCATACACCGTTTTACGACTGTTTTTTTTCACTGTCACTACTACGTTACAGTATCATATTAACCTCGTCATGACCACCTTGTTGGGTGCGTCGTTACTACATTATCCGCGAGCAATTTTCTTATTCCAGATGCCAAGCATTGCTGCTCAGTCAGAAGAATTCAAGGACAGTAGAATGACCTCACTGGCAGTGCTAGGTTGGCACCGTATCAGAACACATGAAATAAAAAAATGTCACTGCGAAAGATACGGTTTTCGTGACTGTATTAACAAGACCCAACTAAGAAAAACGCCTCTCTCTCTTGAGCTGAAAAAAAAAAAAAAATAGAAAAGGCCACTGGCGAGTGAGAGCAACAGAGCACGGGAATAATAGCAGCGGAGTGGTGTGACGTCAATATGCACGTGATTAGACGAGTAGCGGTGGTTTCCCGGTACCAGATGGGCCCTGGATTGAGGTGGTTCCTAAGAAAGCGATGACTCATTGAATGATAGGATGCCGTAATGCTATCGCATTAGTCGCTCATAACTAGCTTGATGACTTGAGAGCCCTTTGCTTTGTTTTTACAGTGGACAGAAGTTAGCAGCAAGGAAATTAGCTTCTCAGCATGAGTGATCGTATTCTTGTCCGTTGTTAGTTCGTCACGTGTCGGTTAAGGCACGGCACGACGTAACGTAATAAAGGCACGCGAGCAGGTGTACCTATTCATTGAACCAATGATTTTAAGCCAAGCGCTCATAATAACTAAGCCACAGCTTCTCCGCGCAAACTAACAGATGATAAACTTGCAAAGTAAAGAGTCTTCTCGTATAAAAAAAATCCGCCTCCATTCCACGCTGTGAAAGTGGATGTAGCACAGCGAAGCTGGTGCGCACGTTAGACAACGTCATATAAGCACCACCACCACAAACGACGCACGTCACGCGCACGTGTGCGGAAGTGCAGACTAGATCCTCATTCCGCTAGGCCGTCCGCCAAGCGCAAGTGCCTTATTGAACTAATGTTTAAAAGTAAATTGCGTCAGAATATGCGTTAAGTACGACTTACACACAAGCTGCAGACATGATAGCTTCGGATTGTTATTAGAATATACGAGAAAACATAAATCTGTTATGCGGAAACTAAAAGACAAAGCCATTTTCCCGCTGCCGTTCCAGGTCTGTCTGAGCGGCCGCCAGGTGGCGGTTCCGTTAGCACAGCTTACATCCAGATTCTTGTAGGCCACTCCGTCTAGCGTAAGTGCATTATTGAAGTTATTGAATTCTTCAAAGTAAAATGCGTCAGAAAATTCCTAAAGTACGACTTACACGCAACCTGCAGACATGATAGCATCGGATTGTAATTCGAATATCTTAGAAACACAACTCAAACGCAAAACCCTTTTCCATCTGCCGTTTTTTTGGGTGAGCACGCCACGAAGAATCCCAATCAACTAGAAGCTAACAGCTTCGCTGTAAAAAATGCCCAGAATGTGTCACATTACTAGCGTCCTGAAATTTATTTTCTGCGTCCTTCAGGAGTTCTTCACGTTGCGAGCTTCTTACCGTTGTCCAGGAGTGTCCAGGAATCCTTCTGGTGGCACTGTAGTTCCTAAAGTTTCTTTAGGAGTACCCGGGATTAGAGGGGGAGTGGGAGGAGGTAGGATGAGGGGTACTTTACAATATCACGTGAAATTCAGAGGCTCTTGCGTGACTTATCCGACTCATCGAGGAATTGGAGGCTCATAGCTGCTGCTTAGCAAACCACAGGATCAAAGGTTCCACTGGAGTCGGGAATTTTTGTTCTCTCGTTGTTTCGCTTCCAACCAGTAGAACTAGGTAGGAAGCAGGATAAAAGAGACGATCATTTCCCTATGTCGTTTATTCAACAACTTTTGTATCGGAAAATGGTTTGTTACTTATGAAATTAATAAGAAATTGTGACTTGGAAGTTTATCTATAAGTATATATAATTATGTCTTGTACAGCGGACCTCGGTTATTAGTAATAGAGTATATCTGAGTTGGCGTTTTCGCTCATCCATGCAGGGATCATTTAACTCGCAACTTCAGCGCGATTGAAGCCTGCGTTTACGTGGCCGAATTTTGGATTTTCACCAAGGCTATACACGTGGAGAGAAGCTGCCAAGGTGTTATGACGATCCATTTAGAAAATATTCTATGACGGCGCAGTAGAACACGGAATAATGACTTGTTTATCATTAATAATGACGAGTTTATCATTTTGTTTAACAGTGGCTGGAATTCCAAGTTTGGGATTTTTTTTTCTCAGTAATGTAAACCCCAAGTATAATATTTCGTAATACTTCAATCAGTGTACTGGATTCCGGTGTGCCTCATTGTCCGTGACTGTAATTCTGCGCGTAAAACGTTGCGTGGGCAGGTGTAGTCCTAGCAATAAACAACCTTATCTACATACGGATGGCTTACTCGAAATGGAAAAGTAACTGCGATGAAAAGTAACAAAGTGCAGTTAAATCTGTGCGTAGGTGTACTTGAGGTGACCATGGCGATAAAATTTCCGTGAAGCGTTGTTCGTCATTTCCCTTTGGCACTCGATAAGCGTTGTTCGGTCTAAGGTCGCTTTTATGTTTTGGCTTTCACGCGTAGGCTTACTTTGAAATAATCACGGTGCTTCGCTTTCAGAATGGCGCTTTATGGCGCAATGAATGTGCAACTGCGGAGCCGGCTGAAATGGCTAACCGCGGATTGCACGAGGTTGTGCTTCAACCTCACTTAGCGCATGACTTAAGTTTTACTTTGGTATAACATTAAATCGTTTATGCATGAACCATAACGGTGACTCGAGTGGTGCTTTGATTTCGGTTACTTATTTATCCAGTTATACTTTAACTAAAGCTTACTCTTAAAATGCATGACACGTGACAAACTGAACCGTTACTTTCTAGAGGTCTAGTGAGCACTCTACCGTATCATCGAAACCCCCATATTCAAGGGAGCAGGGAGAACTCTCGTCCTCGATGTCGGAACTGTCTTCACTCAATAAGAGTCTGAACCGGCCCACTAATTAATCTTGGCCACAATCTGAGAGGGCGGTGAACCCTCGAAGGAGAGAGAACTCGCTACAATGAGTTGAGTAAACGCTGTGTTAACCCAAATGAATTGTGGATGTGGACTGTCGGTGATCACAGCTAAACCATGGTGGTGCCTTATGTAACAAATTGTATCTCTTGACCATTAAAAAAACACGAACGCAGCAGACGAGAAGACATTGCTAATGTTCTAGCACACGTCGATTGTTCGCATCTGCAGTGGTCGTGATTCTGTTTTTCATTTTCTTTGGGTCCACGCAGTTACGCGAACTTAAGGGTCATCTTGGACGCGTGCTGACGCTGTGCGATTGACCGCCCCAATTCCAGTAAGAATGGCGTCCTCTTCGCAAAAGTATCTGTCGCAGGATACGCAAGACATTAAAACAGGCGACAGTCAGCGAATAAGAAAGTACAGGAAGTATTAAGCAGAACACGGGGAACAAGACGAAAAGGAAGTGGGAACGCCGATTTAGATGGCAGTAACAGATGTAACAAGCGAAAATGGTTCCAAAGATGTAATATTCTCCGATGTCGCACGAATGACTGCTAATTGTTGTGAGACGGCTTGTTCACTGCTATCTCACGTCCTTTCTGTTCTATGGCTGACACTTGAAAAGTCGCCTTTTTATTTCGTTTTTAGTATTTTTAAAACGTGACCGACCTGTGTGACTCGGCGATGTTGCTGCTGACCCTCTCATCTCTGTATTACTCCTCTGATTTCCTTCCCATTTTTACGTCCCCACCCCACTGTCTGCGCAAATCAATAATGCGAAATGCTCAGATTCATGCTGTGTATGCTGAGATAACGACGTGTGCCCGTTCCGCTCTCCTCTCGACCAACAGAGGAAGCCGAAACGATTTTCCTTTGGCCACTCGCACGAAGGCTTCAAGTGCGCTAAAGCCGCAGTTGTTCGGTCATCCGAAGATAAAAACAAAACAGAGAGGGGGTCATCAAATTCTACGCCACGCCATCGTCTGAGCGCGTGAGAGTTTTTTTTTTTTTTCGCGACATGCGCGAACAGGGTATATGCGTAAACCCTACGGAGCCACACGCCACTCGGAAGATAAGACAACGACGACAACGCACAACTGTCAACGGGGGCGCGCTCAGCGAAGAAACGCTCTCAATTTCAAAGATGCCTAAGTATATAGAGTCCTCTTATAGCTTGAACGACGTCTCAACACAACATGCGTCGCACACTGCGCACAACACAACAAACTGCGCTTTTTGTCTTCGGGTTTGGCCGTTTTCTTGCTGGTGTATCTGGTGGGAGACGCAATCGCGCGAATCCGATGTAGTGTCCTGTTCACATGCGCCCCTCTGGACATCGTTCCCATCCAGATATGCGCGGAACTTTTTCTTTTTTTCCTCTTCTCTCTCTCTCGCTCTTTCTTTTTGTCTTCTTGTCCTGTCTTGCCTTCCTCCATCAAGGTCACAGTCAACGTCACACGTCAAGTTTTCCGTTCTCGAGTCCTGAGTCACTGTTGGCGAAAATCCATTTTCGAGCTGCTTTGGCACAATTCAGCTCTGAAAAAAAAAAACAACAACAAAAAACAAAACAGCAGTAACATTACTCATTACACTCTTAATCTTCTTTGTCGCAAGTTTCACAAAGCAAATGGAACATATTTGCAAAAAATGTTACACCTATTACATGGATACATCAATGTGGAGTGATATTACGATAGATGTACAGCTATAACAGTGGCAAGAAATTCGACGAAACGAAGAGCTGTCGCTCAGTGACATTCGTTCCACGTAGGTTTCCGTTAGTACGTGAAACAATTTAGCAAATATGTTTCACTTACGTAGTAAAACTTATGTGGATCGATATTACGAATGTATAGGCTTATCTGGGCACATTTCTAAGTCGCGACACTGCTGCGAGATTCCGAAGTTCCAGCCCTGTACATATGATCTCCCATTAAAACATACCGTCATACCGAAGAACACGATTAGGGTGAGCTTCGTGGGAACTGCTGCAAAGCAAACTACAGTGTCGTCGAGTGAACCTGCCATACAGCGGTTAGCAGTATTAACGTATTAAACGAAATAACGCTGAATATATGGTGTCGATATTTACCCTGTCTCGGCAATTTAACTTAAACGTTGGTGCCCTTGTGCTCACTGGTGATTTCTCGGAGACATTATGGCTAGAAAAGATACGGAGAGGCCTATATACGCTGTGTATGTGAATTGAAGTTAATCACAAAGTAGCTTGAATAGCACGGAAACAACATGCGTATGTTCATCCAGTTCGCAATCACAACATATTTCAGCGCGGCGACTACCAATTAATTGGAAGCTGAAAGAAATGAAGGACGTACTCACACAGTTTAAGCTACCATCAAACTTTTATCCACCGGTCGATCGAGTACTCCATCGATGCAAGCCATCTGAAAATAAGCAGTTAAGTATCAATGGTTAGTTGCATTGTATACTCTTGCTCTCATTTTAAACGCACGATTAACATTGCAAAACAGGACTGTTTCATGAAGGTATGATCGTCACTGGTGCAACATGATTGCGCTTCAATTAAATCACTGACCAGAACAGGAAGAACGAGCAAGGAGTGCCGATACATCATTCTGTCGTTAGACGCTGGTGAGCTCGTACAGCAGGAAGAAAAGGTGTACTTTACTTCGACAAAGTGCAGAAATAAACAATTTTTTCGCGTAATTATCGCCGGCACACGTGACGAGAGCGATTCATCACTGGACATCGCTCAGAGATATAGCGCTTGGCCGCTTCTTGCGTCTTCCTCGAAGTGATTAGTTTCCCAGAGATGGAAAGCGACCACATTTTCCATTGGGAAGCTTGTAAAACAATATAGGGAAGAAGTATGTCCGTATATACACAGCGAAGCCCTGATGGCCCAAGCGTGTCCTTCTGGTTACCGCCTGCAACGTTCGGGTGGGGGGCCGTTACGAAAATTGTTTCAGGGAGTGCTTGCGACAGCGGCTTCATTTTCTTTTAATAAGATGGTACTTCTGTTGTAGGACAAAAAATGAACGAAGCAGGTGGAAAAATTAATAATCGAAATCGATTTTTTGCCGATTGGTCCACCGACGAGGCCTCCTTGTTTCACCGAGCAGGCTTAACGTCGTATGGACGCAGAGGAAATGATGAGGCCGAGATGGCCTCATCACTCCTCCATTGCCACTCCCCCCATTTAAAATATTTAGGCTTGTCTAAGGCTTGAAGTGTATGTGAGCTTCTATAATGAAGTTGATGTCCATGTTCTCACGGAGTTAATTCTCCCTGTGATTTCCATGCTGGCAAAAAAGATGGCCGACGTGTTCAATTTAAAGCGATCTTTCATCCAGAATGACTTTAATCAACTCGTCGCCTACTGCTTTTGAACTGGGCAGTTCGGAATTATTTGCCGATATGTTTTCAATTTTGATGTCGGTAATGTATTCTATTTCGTTTACTATTCTAGTCAAAAGAAAGATGTAGCTCGAGATTACATCTGCTTTCTCGATTGGAATAATGAAAACGTAGAAACCTTTAAATAAACAAGTGCTAAAAAGATTCGCGCAAAATCTGTTGCATCTACGAAAGGAAAAAAAAAAATGCTGGCGAGTGTAGCGATAAGATTTCTGGTTTAGGCTCTCATAAAAGTAGTAAACATTTATAAATGAAAAGAAAACGGAAGCAACAATTTTACAATTTCGCAACTCTGCTCTAAATATATCTATAGAAATTTTACAAACTGCATCCAATATATTGTCTCAAGCATGGAAATATATAATGCATCTGTTTCTGGTGCAGAGCTGCAGAGTTGGAAGGAACGGCATCAAGGCCATTTCGTCACATTGAAATGTTTCGTGCACTGAATGAAAGTTTCAACAGAAGTTTGAATGTTTCTGTACGTATTAGAATATTTCCTTGAGTTTTTGTTGTATTTCACGCGAAAAACATTGGCTCTCATACCAAAACCACATCGTTTCCCATAAGAGTACCGGAAGCATACGGAATTATTACACAACCTTACGTAATCCTTGCACGAACTATATTCAAACTGGAATATGCATGAATATGCATGTACTAAAGCTAGAAGTACAGCTGACCTAGTCAAATTCATAAATGGAAATCAGAGGAAAGATACGCAAATTCATATTTACTAAAAAAGTATCAACGCAGGACGAAAGAAAAAGTGATAGATGGAGATCTGGATAAGTATGACTTCCGATAAAAAAATTAATTCTGGGGTTTTACGTGCCAAAACAACGATCTAATTATGAGGCACTACGTAGTGACTGACGACGGATTAATTTCGACCACTTTAGGTTCTTTGACGTACATCCGATGCACGGTACAAGGGCGTGTACACGGTACACTCGGTACACGGGTGTACCGCTCGGTTCACGAGCGGTATGTGGCCGCCACGGCCGGGATTCGATCCCGCGACCTCGCGCTTAGCAGCGCAACGCCAATGCCACTAAGCAACGACGGCGGGTGCCTCCACATCAACAAAGCAAGGACGTAAGCTCTTAGCACGTAGTACTTATCAGTGATGTTCAATCACACTAGCAAAGTTATCAATGGAATCTGAGACTGGTTCGAAAACTTTGCTTTGGAGTTACATCTCTGATCTTTATATATCCCCTTTCTCCAGCAGAGCGTAGCCAACCGGACGCTTTTCTTGTTGGTTACCGTTGACTACATCATGATAACATGTAACCTTTGTTGCTGGTGCCTAAAAAATATTAATGATAAGGACCTAGTCAGCCGCTGCCAAGCACCTCTAGGCCCTGGTTCGTTAGTTTTTTTTTCTACTTTTCTTTTTGTATGAAAAATGAAAAGTTACAGTGAAATAAGAACTGAAAGCGAACAATGATTTGAAGTGAACGCACCGTTTCTTCTCGTACTCGGTGTCAGCCAGGAATCGCAGATGCCGCATCAGGGGCTCGGGGGGTATCGCCTCGAACGTGTTCTTCTTGCCGGTCATGGAACAGCTTTGCACGCGATAACCGTGAAGAAGAAACGCGCCTGCGCAGCAGCAAAAACAAAACAAAACAAAAAAAAAGTGAGGAAAAGAGAGGAAAAGAGAGAGAGAGAAACAAACACTGTGTCAATGAAAAGAACAGATAGCTGTCTGGGGAGTATAACAATGTGGCCATTCGGCTCCTATAGTTGGTCTACGTTGAAGTTGGAAGTTTTTCGAAGGGCTGCTACCAAGACCAAGACTTTCTACGTGAAAGCAAAACAGGACAAGAACTTCAACTCGCAAGTGAAAGTTTCTTATTCAGACAGGGATCCCACAGTAATCCGATGGGAATGTTTTTTTTTATTCCGACAGACAGATGGAGTACCATTCGTCTGTCACACAATATTTTACCGTGCGTATTTAAATAAAGGGCAGGCAAGAACGGGGCATATAAAAGAGCAATAAGGACAAACAGAACGAAAACATTGCTCAACTCCCAGAGTATACGTGGATTGAGTAAATTGAATTAGAGGCCGTTGGCGCTATTGTATACTGAAGATGTTCGCATAAAAGGCGCGCTTTACAGTTGCCTTTATTAACCACTCGTACATCCGCTACCTACGGAGCGACCTCGGTTCCCGAGTGCCCTCTGTGTTTGCGTACGGCTCCCATTGGAATGCAGTCGCTGCGGCTGGGACTCGAACACGCGACTTCTCGCTCAGCATCGGAACGTCATAGCCAATGTAGCGAGTTGGCCAGGACTCTGGCACACTCAAAGCCGGCGTAAGAAGTACGCATCACGGGCTCGGAGAAAAACGTTGAATTCCCGAGCAATTCTCGTTCACGTAGTATAGTAGAAGCTGGAAATCTGAGCAGGAGACTGTGTGGCCCAGCTGCGGAAATATTCCGTTTTTTTTCCCGAGGTCCCGCGGCACGCGTTTTTATCGCCGACTCTGCGTCAAGAATTCTGATGGCGTCACGCAGAGTTACGAAAACCATCGACCATGCCCAGCACCGACTGTTTCCTTGTTAATACAGTCGAGTCCCGTTAGTTTGACGTCGATTAATTTGATTTTTGGTTGAATTCGAATGCACCGGGAAGTCCTGGCGAGAAATCATACATTGATATGGCAGGAAAACTTGTTAAGTTCGATCAGGTCGGTTAATTCGTACCCCACCTGCAACCTCATATGGCGCGCACGGATTGCTAAACACTTGAAAACAAGTAATTCGGCAGACAGTTTTACTCCTCCAGGCGACGACGGTGACGGCAGCAAGCTCTACTGCAATGATGATGACGATGATAATTTGCGCTATGCCCTGAACGGTGTCTTATTTGAATTCGTTAGTTTGTTAATTCGGCTTGTCCGATAATTAGAACAAAATTTTCAGTCCCACAAGTGTCGAATTAACTGGACTCGACTGTATATATGTCGCGTTGTAGTAACAGTGAAAGACCAGTCAGTGCCAGAACTCGTTACACTCCCGAGTCTAACGTATTATTGGGCGAACTTGTGCCGGGAAAAACAAGTTAACATTCAAAGCACAACGATTAGCGGCGAGCCCAATCTCCGGTCATCGAAATCTGGTATCAGGGGTCAAGTCCGCCCGCTTTTCGCTCGTGCTCGTTTACATTGTAGAATGTGCGTCAACATTCGCGTCGCGCACCAAATATGACTAGACACGACTCTTTCGCTTCAGAATCCCCGACAACATTATTTAAATTAAATTAAATTCCGGGGTTTTACGCGCCAGAATCCCGAACTGACTAAGAGGCACGCTGTAGTGGGGAACCCCGGGCCAATTTTGACTACTTGGTGTTCTTTAACGTGCACCCAATGCACGGGCGTTTTTTTGCATCCGCGAAGACATTAGATAATTTCAGAAACAGTATTGCGTGTCTTTCGCCGGGGCGACAAATGGATAACGCTGACAAACCGACGAAAAACGGTCACCGACAAAGAGCCAAGCAATGTATGCGCGATTACATAATATTCGTGCTTTGTTTTAGAGCTTGTGCCAGAGCCCTAAAGGTAGTTAATTAAATTATGGGTGTAGACATTTGGGCTTGTTGGTGTAACATGTTTGCTGATTTTCTTCCTATAGCGCCAAAAACACATGGAAGAAGACACACACAGGTGCCTGTGTGTGCCTTCGTTCTCTTCTTCTACGTCCGTGTGTTTTTTATGCTATAAGAAGAAAAACTGCAAACACAAATTATGGGGTTTTACGTGCCAGAACTACAATCTGATTATGAGGCACGGCGTAGTGGGGGACTCCGGAATACTTTGGACCACCTGGGGTTCTTTAACGTGCACGTAAATCTAAGTACACGGGTGTTTTCGCATTTCGCCCCCATCGAAATGTGGCCGCCGGGGCCGGGATTTGATCCCGCGACCTCGTGCTTGGCAGCCAAACACCGCAGTCACTAAGCAACCATGGCGGCTCCTAAAGGTATAGTGCCCCTTTCCATCGTTCTATCCTACGGGCACTCACCCACGGCGACGGGAGCGTTCCGATCCTTGTAGAAATAGAGGCAGGCGTCCTTGAGCACGAGGAACCTCTTCTTCCAGGATTTCCACTGTTGGCTGAGCTTGCATAGGTAGCCCTGACAGTCGGGGTCTGGCAGGGAACCGCAAGGCGAGTGCATGTTGCTCACCACGGTGTCCATGTACGAAGCACCCTGCGCGGGCGCCACAGGCTCTCAACACTCGGGCAACATGGGCCGCAGCTTTGTTCCGCGAACTCAGTGACGTGTATACGGCGCAGTGACAACCGGAACTTTGGAAACCCTACTCATCCCTCTCAATACAGCGCAAGTATAGAACACAAACAATGCCTGCAGTGGACTGAAAAACTGAAATTTGCTGAAGTAGTGGTTCGCGGTATCTGAGGACATTTCAGTTCGGCTTGATTAGAACTGAGGTGTCCTGAAACGGTGGCTATAGAGCGCACGAGACAAGTTTATCAAAAAAAAAAAAAAATAGTTGAGGCTTTCAAAAAAAAAAAAAAAAAAAAGAAGAAGAAGAAAGAAATGGCGCAACTGTGTTAGCAATCCTTCGATAACCTTTTAAACAGTCGACTGGAATTTCGTGAAACGTCGTTTCTCTTATCACTTTGATACTGTCCCTGCCTTTAAGCGGGCGCACGCGCGTGTGGCTTGTTCTGCTTTGATTTCTTGAAGACGGTTAAACCTTGCCGACCATACTGACCATGCTGTTCACCTGGAATAAATTATAACTTGAAGTCAAGAGTTTTGTCCACTTTTCTTTTCGGGTTACTTGCGCTGTTCTATTTTTCAATTTTAACAGCGAAGCTGTTTCAGCCAGCCGTAATTTGTGGTGCGTAGCAAGAAACTATCAAGTAAGAAAAACTTTCTTGCCGAGGCGGGATTCAAGCCCGCGTACCCCCGGTCCCAAAGCGAGCGTCGTAACCACTAGGATATACAGCCACGCCTGCAGAGCATGCATTTATGCGAACCATATACAGTATGATTGCGTTCGAGCGTCGTCGTCTTCGTCCACAGCTGGCGCGTTCGTACGCTCGTGCTCTGCGAGGTGAAGAGGTTTTAGGCGCTACGAGAGCGAGAGAGAGACGTATTCACGGAGCGGGTCTCCTGGAACGCGGTGTCGGTGTTGCAAGCTGCGCTATGCAACGCGCAGTGACGGCCGTAAGTTCGAGACGCGCGAAAAGAAATTATCATCATCATGAGTAATGAGATGAAAAGTTCGCGCGCACTCCCGGAAAATTCTGGGCTATACGATCGCTCAGCGTCGCTGTTTCAAGCGTTGCGGCCGAGTGCAAGGTCATTTTTTCGCACATCACAGTGCGATTTTTATTACGCGCTTTACCGACAGTTATTAGCGTGCTTAGGCGAACAGCCCACCAGAAAGTTCCTTTAGAAATTGTATTTCACATTTACGTTGGTATTCGTCTGGAAGAACTGCACCTACCACTTTGCATGGTGAGCGATGACGTCTATTCCAGAAGCAAGAGGGACTGCGCAGGCGGGAGCGGAACTAAATAATGGCGATGGTTACTGTCGGTTTATAACAAGCAGTCATACTCTGGGTTGCGGAATATATAACGGCAGGGTCGTTTTTTTTCTTTTTTCAGTTTTTTTTTGCCGACGTTTTTATTTCAATTTCTGCTGCTGTCACTCAAGAGAATAGCTGTAGTGGCTCTTTGAAAACAGAAGCAACAGATAAGGCTGGAACTTGGAAGAAACATGCCACAATGCACTGTTCTATAAGGCATCAACATAACGATTAACGACGGAACAGCCCGGTATTACGGGTCCTTTCAATACGCGTAGACGGACCGAGCAAGAGCGGCTGAGGCTTAATCATGACACCGTATACATGTAGGCCTAACACAAAGATTTGAGTGCGTTAGGACAAAGATTGATGAAGCATTCCAGTGAAGCCAAGATCGAGTCGTTTTTTACTAAGCACTTTTTCGTTTCAGGAACGATATGCCATTTTTGTGAAAGCGAACATCGAAACAATGTCTTAATTTTGATAAAAGCTTCGCAAGACGTCGTTCACCTGACGGATCAGATAACGGTTCAGCCACCCAGTAATTTAAACCTCGAAACACGGAACGTCTTTCTGCGTTATTAGCAGATAGCATATAGAATGATTACCTGGACACAACGAATCAGGTATTGCTCGCCCGAAATAAAAGCATAATAAAGCTTGAGTTGGGGGTGAGCTAATTGATGGCGTCAAAGTAGAGGAGTCAGACCCGGGAGTTATCGATCATAGTAGCAGAACTGCCACGTCCGAAGAGGTTTCTAGACACACCAAGTATGATGGACGAGCAGTCATTCATTAGCCCGACATGATTTAAGCATGAATTTTTAGACTCACCCTTGATGCGATGCAGGCGACTTGGTTCAAGGCACTGATCCATCTGCAGAAAGAGCGAGTATTGTCAAACACGGTCTGCAGAAAAAAAAAAGAAAGTGAGAAAGGCCGAGAGAGACGTGAGGGCTATCTTGACCTATATATAGCGAGACGGCGAGCGCAAATTAGCCGGCCGCCGGCGCCGCAGGGTTATTACATGGAACACGCACGAACGGTGAGATCAGATAGGTTGATAAAAAATGGACGATGTTCATAGGTGTGACCACGTACGAACACTTTCAGGCCGTCAAGATTGATGAATATTATTAAATAAATAAAAGAAGGGCTCATCACGATTTTAATATCAAATGACAATACATCGGGCAGGTTCCGGGCTGGATAGCGTGACGCGATTTTCATGAAATTTGGCAAAATTGCGCAATCCAGCCAGTGCATTGTGGAGAACAGAACTACGTCTTCACTTCCTCCTTTCTGCAACCTCGGACTTAGACGACGAGGTAAAGAAAATTCCGCGAAAACTGCACGTTAACAAAACAAGGAAGAAAAAAACAAGTGACACTGTTTCGAGTCTCAAGATTTTCGGTGCCAAGTGCCAATTTAGGGTCCAGTGATGTCTCTTAAATCTTCATAATATATATATATATATATATATATATATATATATATATATATATATAGATGAAACGTGAATTGAGATAGAAAAACATAACCTCTGTAAAGGTCGCGAAGGTCGCGCAAGGGTATACGCAAAGGAGCAAGGTAAGTGTATAGAGGGCAGTGGGGTTTAACTGCATTGGGAGGCGTAACGAAGGGGAAACGCAGTTTTTCTTGGAAGAAATGAGGTTGTGGGCTGAAACGCAAACTTGAAAGAAACAAAGCGAGGAAGCTCTCAGTCCCTTATTGGTTTACTTCCTCTTATGCTAGAAAAAACGAGGACAAGCCCCAAAGGAAGAAGTAAAATAAAGAAGAAGCAGGAGACAGGGGGGGAGGAAGAGCAGTAAGAAAC
This sequence comes from Dermacentor silvarum, assembly GCF_013339745.2. Classification (NCBI taxonomy): domain Eukaryota; kingdom Metazoa; phylum Arthropoda; class Arachnida; order Ixodida; family Ixodidae; genus Dermacentor; species Dermacentor silvarum. The sequence continues at coordinate 23,932,216 of NC_051161.1, forward strand.
GACCAGTGAGGGCGGTGAACATAGTAAATACAAGCAATGGAAATCCCTTTCGAGGTACTCGTTCTTTTTATTTTTTTTTCCCTTCCGCGTACCAAGGCCGGAAATAGAGAGACAGAGATGAACAGTCTCTGGCAACAAGGGGTAAAAGGAGGAAATTGACGTAGAAGAAGGGCATTGTGAAGAGGAGAGATTGGCGCATTTGTTTTAGGCAAGGCCGGTTCGCTGTTTGAGTACCAAGACAGGAAACCAGCGGAGAAACCAGTGGGGAAACCAGAGAGGAACTCGAAGCTAGAGTGGGTTAGTAAGGGAAGGCGGGAACCGGACTTTGGGGCCACCTAAATCTGTGCAGTGTGACCGATGCTGTCAGCCGCGTCAGACAATCGGGAGCTAGAACCGCAGCAACGGCCGATTCGTTGCCCGCCGCCAAACCCTCCCTTCGGCTTAAAAGATCTCAAGGGGCGCTGAGGAGCAACGCTCTATACCGGTTAATGTATTCTTCGAATAATTAGAATAATCAATTTTTGTGTCATTAGAAGTAAAAAAAGGCTGATTACCAGCGGCGAAAATAGTGTCCGGCCATTACAATGTTTAGAATTTAGGACACTAATTTAGGATTTTTAGAACCTCAGAGCCACTATCCGCGCTAATGTCACAGGTTTCAAAGTAGGTTACCGGCCGTTTTGGCGCAGCAAAAGTTATCTAAGCTAGTTAGATTGAGTTCCGTAGATTGAAGTAGACGCTTGCATAATGTATGGCATTACGGCTATAGCATGGTGCGGGAACTTCAAGGAGGCATCGCCAGCTGCCTTCCGTTCTTGCATCTTTTATGTTTTATCGAGCCTCCCGGCCCTTACGATGAGAGCGGCCGCTATTGCATAGCAGAAGGGTACAGTTTCATTAATATATGCGGTGAAGAGAAAGAGGCCAGAAGGCAACATGGCGACACGAACACTATGTTTTTAATCGTCGTTCTCTGTTTACCCCAGTCTACTAATGAACCATCTCATGTTTCCTCCTCCCCACATATCGTTACGGGCACCTCCATCAAAATGTTACTGGGAAGAAGAGAGATACAATTGTATACATTTATAGGTTATTTGCAACGCGTTCAGTGACATGAAAGGCAGTTGGAAGGCAGATGGAAGGCAGTTCCGCGTGAATCAGAGAGCATCGTCAGAGAGCTTCGTCTCTGGCAGTGCACTGTAACAATATTATTTAGCGTTCCTTTAACAGAACTTCCGCCCCGGAAGGATTAGCGGCGTCCATTGGGCGAGCCCTTAACTCTCTGAGGCAAGCAGCAGGTTCTCCTTCGTGATTTATTGACCCTGTACCCGCAGCCTTCGCTGCACTGCATGGAATTGGTCAGACCACGCTCGACTATGCGCAGAGAATGAGAAAGTAAGAGAAGAGGAACAAGAAGAAGAAGAAGAGAAAGCGCGTGCCTTCCGGCAGCCTCTTCGTCGTCGGCCGCGAAATAGATGGCGTTGGAGTTGGATGTGGTCCCCGGCGATTTGACGACCTTGAACGCGTGCTCGGCCCCGGCCTCGACGACGCGGCTCACCGACACCGCCTCCAGCATCACGGCACCCACCATGTCGTAGGCCTGCGTGGACGCGCGTGCACTTGTTACGCAGGTAACCACACGCGCGGTCTAAACGCGCGCCCTCCAGAGGCAGACAGGGGCAAGGAGAACCCGTAATGAGACCAGAAAGGTAGCGCGGAAAGAGGCGTGCACAAAAATAAAATGAAAAAAAAAATAATTCAAGACCAGTCCTCCCTGCAAAGGTGGATGACCAGCGGAGCTGTAAACATCGTGGTAAGAAATCTAGTGGTAAAGACTTTATTGCATCACTCATTGTAACGACGGTCACAATGGATTTGTGGTCGCTATGATATGCACTGATCGGCATACTCGCAATTGCAGACACATTCGTTGATAATGTCAAATCGATGCAAGTACGCCGCTGGGTGATCGGTTGGGCCGTATGGGTGTGGTATCGCAAGCAAAATGTCTCCGACAGGAAACGCGTAAACCACTCCCTTTTCGGTCCCGACACATCCCCATTGAAATCGCCGACAACGACCAGAGGGGTAGTGTCATCGCAACTAACCCACGCAATGTGAGTAGCCATGAACCTTTCGACATCGCATTACGACATCGAATAGCCTTTTGCGTCTCTTCGCGGCATTCTTCCATTCGCGACACTGTGGTGCACTGTTGGTGCACTGTTCACTACGCTTTGACGAGTGCTTGTATGACCCATTGCACTTTTTGCTTGCTTACGAGGTTATGAGCCATTGATGATGATAGTTATTGGGTGCGGACGCGAAAATTCTATGGTACCCTAGCCATGTACAGCTCCGCTGTAATTAACAGGTTACTCTATCTGTCTGAGGAACTGGGCAAAATACACAGCTGAAAGATGCATTCGTGACGCTCTTTTTCACGAGCATTTGTTGCTCAGCTCATTTTCGACCTATTTGTTGCTCAACGAGAAAGCATAGCAAACAATTAGGTATAACCGTGGTGGCTCAGTGACTATGGCATTCTGCTACTGAGTACGAGGTCGCGGGGTTGATTCCTGGCCGCAGCGGCCACATTCGTATGGGAGCGCGCGCGGAATGCGAAAAAGACTCTTGTACTGAAACGTAGGTGCACACTAAAGAACCGCAGGTTAGGGAAATGAACCAGGAGCCTCAAAACAAGGGGTTCCTCAATACCCGTGTGCTGATTTAAGATGTTAAATGCCATAGTTTGATTTTGATTTGAAGAGATTGTGGACATTAGAGTTTAAATTAATTTGGAGTTTAGCGTTGGCAAACCCACAGGAAATAAGATGGGCTTACCTAGAATACCCAACCCCTCCCCATCCTTGTGGGAAGCTGCTCTTTCCAGCACAGCATTCGACGACCAGCGATGCCTGATCGACCGGTCCAGCCGGATAGCAGCAGCAAATGGGGCTCTGGACTGAGGGCTCCGCCCTCTGGGACTTCGTTTTAAAACATCAAATAAAGTTTTCTACTAGTACTACTACCTCTACCCCTGAAACATGACAACCGTTTTCCAGTTGTCTTCATGACGCACCTTCAAATGCACTTTGCAAGAATTCTGGTGATATTGTGGTCATTAAAGTAATAAATAAATGGCTTGCTAAAATTAATTAGTACTAATTGCGTTATTAGTAAGAACCCGGAAGATACAAAAGGCTTCTTCAAGAAGTTCCTAAGAACACAGTTGGTTCCGTCCACACACAGGACGTCGCTTTTCTTTAAAACTTGTTCCGTGTTAGGTGGGGCACCCCGCAAAACGCATTCGTGTTAGAATCACGGGACGTGCCCTACGCTACTTCTGGAAACACACGTACTGCCGTTTCCCTTCTTTTGCGAAAGCAAAGCGCTGCGCTGAGGCGCGCGGTAAATCTCGATAACAGGCTTATGTAGTTGTCACATTAGCAGACACGAAGGAACTGGGCAGGTGGGCTATATGGATGCGCTATTATTGTCTCGTAGATTGTGGCCACGTGGTAGTGTATTGACTTAAACTGCGTGTGCATCTTGACCCGAGAGCCTCAGCGCCGCTTAGAGGCGGTTGATCCTTTCGTTCCGGGTTTTCTGCACAATACGCACGCTCTAAAGGACAAACAAAGTGCATAACAGAACAGGCACGTGGTCCGCGAATCGGCCAGTGTCATGCTGCCTGTAAAGTAATAGCAGCGCGCCAGCGGTTGCTTTTTTTTCTCGTTTTACACTTAGCAGGCAATCTAATTCGCTCAAGCTAGAGTCCCGATTATAGCCTCGTATTTATTATTGATCATTAGCGCAACCGCTAAATGAGCTCGTTAGTGGCGCCTAGGGAAGCCATGTTTTGAACGGCTTGTCCCATCGGCGTGGAAAACGAGGGTCAGCAAGCGTGAAAGTGAGCCATATGAGAACAGCCAAAAAGGAAAATAAAGAAAAAAGAAACAATTGGTGCCACACAGATGAGACTTCTCTATAGCTCTCGATAAACTAAACACACGCATGGAAGCGAAAGCGATCTATGGAGCATTTGCAGCACCGGCGATCAGCCAGCTGGTTCTAATGAGTCCGGAAGCAAGAAGTTACTACTTAGCCAGCTCTTACGTAGTGACCCGTTATACAAGCTACAAGGGCATACTGTTTTATCGTCACATAGTGTGCTGCACTTGCAGTGAGTACATGTTCGCTCGATTAGCGTTGTGCCCCTTACATTTGCGTCGCGTGACGGTTCAGTCGGGCGCCTTCTCATTCTTGGTAACACGTCAGGCTCCAAGTGCGGAAGCGAAGGCGTTGAAATAGGAAGTGTATATGCGCCGCACTCGAGAACTCAACGAAGAAGCACGCCACGCTCTAGCAAGTTGACCGGTGCAAACTTCAGAACATTGTTCAAGACATAGCGATACAATGTTCGAGACACGCAGGCGAAGGTAATTACGGCGAGAAATAATTTAAGGAAAACGAGAATTAAATCAAACCAAAGCGGTTTTAGAGCGAACGTTGAAGTTTTGTTGGGGCTGTCCCGTCTTCTGCCGCGACCGCCCGCCGTCGCTTCTTGCACCTGGGGAAGCATTCTCCACCTAGTGGACATGTCCATTTCGTTTGCTGCTGAAGCGCTTATTGGTTGTGGCGCCTGGCTTCTGTTGAAGCGCACCCCAGCCCAACCAATCAGAACTTCAACAGCAGACGAAATGGACATGTCCACTAGGTGGACTCTAACAGGATATCTCCCCTGTGAGAGACGCAGGACGGCATGCTCGCTCACGAGTACAATGATTCGCTAGACGCTCATTTCACAGCCGAGAGCGTTTAGTGAATGACGAAGGGTGTCAGCCGGCATGGACGGGGGTGTGAGTGCTGGTTAACGTGAGTACTGACGAAAGCCAGCGACGGCGAGTTTTGGTGTACGTGAGTATATGAACGTGAGTGACTGTCGGCGAGTGTGAATTAGTGGACGTGAGTATGTATGCGAGGAGGTACCGGTAGAGAGAGAGGGGGAAAGGGAAAGAAAGGCAGTGAGGTTAAATAGACTTTATCCAGTTTGCTACCCTAAGGGCGCATAATGAAAGCCAGCGAGCGTTGCTGAGTATAAGTGGGTGCGAGTATGGAAATGTGCCGGCGAGCGTGCGTGCGTGCGCGTGAGTGTGAGTGAGAGCATCGCCCGCGAAATTATTCGTGAGTGAGTTACGAGTGAGCATCCGCTTATTGTGCCGATGTATGGCACTGCGAAACGCTTCCTGTGGTTCTCTGCATTGCGCATTATCGGAAGCCTGAAGTTTGCTCGGTGTCGTTAAGAGGACGTTTAATGCACGTTCGCGGCTAAATAGCAGATAGAGGACTGATTATTAGTCGCCGCATTCTATTTGATAACCAGTTACCGGGCTGCAACCATTGCCACTGTCATTGGAATACAGAGGCCGTACTCGTAGCGACTATTATTATATTTCGTTCTTTCTTTCCTTTCAGTAGTGGCTCGGACGCTGCCGGCGCGTCGGCGTTGTTACTGGGATCTGGGGCTAATGACTGATTGCTAAATGCGGGAAATTGGGAAACAGGACACCTCAGAAGAAGATACACATAGAAAGATCGAGCGCTGTCTTTTTTTTTTTTCGATCGCTGACTAATAGTTTTTTTTTTGTAACGTTGGGCGTTACAAAATATACCATTACAAGACAGGCCAAACGCGCAGGCGCATACAAATCGAAAGAAATATAGATACCCTTCTCCACATCCCCACAGAACTTTCTAATGCATCTGATTAATAAAAAAATACGTTTCTGCACTGACCAGCGACATAGATGTGTCACTTACACAAGCGCTACCTCTTCTTTTGATAAAAAACGCTTCCACAATCTCTCGGGCACATTTGCTACTAGGCGCGACGAATGGTAAAAAAAGAAATGAAAAAAAAAAACCCAATCATTCCAAAATATGGTACTGCTTTATGCTGGCGCGAAATTCTCGCAACAATCTGTCCGTTTTTGAAGTTCTCCGTCATCTTCCTGTCATCCTGCGCCTACCGCACGCTACAATGTGACCTATTCTAGTGTGTAGGACAGGAGGAGGAATTTGCAGGTAGAAATCGCAAGGTTATCCAGACCGACTTGGTTCATGGGATTTAGATTCTATGACCGCCGACTGGTGTGCTTACTGCTATTGTAGCCAGTTTTAAGTGCTGTATTGTTCTCCGGGCACAAGTTGGCTGCAATAAGTGTTAGATTGATAATTCTTTGGTCTTATAGCACCGTTTTGCGCCTCTTCCCGTTCACTTTCACCACACAGTTACAATACCAAAGCAATGACAAGTCAAGGTTCCTGACGACTTCTTTTGCCAGGCCAGAGAAACATGATGGCGTTAATCGCGATGACGGCATCTGCGAAAGACGGCCATAAAAGCTGTCGGAATTGCACTGCTTAATTAATTAATTAATTAATTGGTCGATCAACTGATTGATTGATTTGTGAGGTCCATTGTCCTAAAGCAGCACTCGGAGTATGAGGCACGCCGTATTAAACGACTCCGGATTAATTTTGACCACCTAGGGTTCTTTAATGTGCACATAAATTTAAGCAGACGAGTGCTTTTGCTTTTCGCCCCCTTCTAAACGCGGCCATCACGGCCTCGATCGAACCCGCAGCCTCTAGCTCAGCAGCGTGACATAATTATACTGTAACGGGCTACTACCGCATAACGTGCCATCGCTGCTACACCGCGCAAACAAGTGAGAGAGAGCGCGCGAGCAAAGCGCTAGCTTAGAGGAGAGGTGACTCACGCGTTCGTTCTTGTACCAGTAGAGGCGGTTGTCGGGCTTGAGCACGAACCAGCGCCGGCACCAGCGTTTGGTGCGGCCCCCGCTGCTGAGCCGCTGCAGGTAGCCCCACATGATGGGCGGGTGCTCCTTCACCTTGGGCGTGAGCACGTGACACGTGCGCGCAAGCTCCATCACCAGCACCTCGGTGCCTGCACACCACGGGACGACGACAACCCTGGGCTCAGCTTTCTATAGCATTACTCTGCCCGGCGCAACGTGAGGAGATATTTCATTTCATTTATTTGGGCCCGTTTACAAGCAGATGGAGGGGGCCAAGGTATAGAAGCTGCTTGTCGGCAGCTTGAGTGGTCCCTGGCCCCCCTTTACATGTTGGCGGATCGGTGGCAAGAGAAAACTTTCGATAAAGAAAAACGAACAATATAGGTCGAACCGTTTAAGGGAGCAATCACAATTGGTTACACTGTAAATAAACGTGGTTTCACTGTACTACGGTGATTTAAATGATAGCTTTCGCAAGACCGATGAGCTCTGACGGTGTCAAGGTATGGATGTAAATTGATGTCGGCTTCTAGGTGAGAATTTAGTAGTCGTGGCAAGGTGTTCGCGATCCCTTGATGGCCGTAATTTGTTGTCGAAACAGGGACGAACCATGTTTAGTGGCTGCGCATGTCAAATGTGGTGCGAAACGGAGGACGATCCCAGGCAGACAAGCGCCGGCTGTTTAATGACGGTTGACGGCGCACAACGTAGAAGACTTCAGCACGTACGCAGCGTACACCATGCTAAAAGGGTGAGCGCAATTATATCTTAAAAAAAGGGCATTTTTGGAGCATACAGTGTGGTAGAAGTGTCACTAACATTCACTCAGATGCTTTCTTTCGTATATGAAGCACTTCGATGAGTTCCCTAGCCGTTTGGTCTAGGTTTTTGCCGATAATCTTAACGTGCGCAAAGTGAGCCTCGCATAATCAAGTTTCATGATGCGCAGCGTCTTATTTTTTTTTCTAAGCTAGTCGCGTGCCAGAAGAAAAGCTACAAAAAGGAATCATTGCCTGGGCGGAAGAGGTCGCCGCAGACAAGCGGCCATCTACAAAGCCCTGAAATTTCTCTCAATAAAGTTGTTTACTCCTACTCCTCCGAGTTAACGGTGGTTTGATGCTGTATATTAACGCACAGGTTGGCGGGGCCATATTGTAAATAGCGCAAGTTCTTCGAAATAACAATTAAAGCTCCAATAAACACGATTTTACTGTAATGAGTCGATAATACACTTTTTATTGTTTGCAACATAATTGGTGTTTTATCGTTTACAATGATCCAACACGTATGAGTAAAGAAAGTTTGTAATAAATGTATTTGTATATAATTATTCGATATTCAAGAGATTCCTATTTCATTCGAATTTGCTTTGTACTCAATTCATATTCGAAAATTCTGATTTTTATCTGAAAGATTACGGGTGACGTCTTTTTCTTTACTTATTTAGTTTGTGGCGCTAGTGGGTAGGTATGCGCGCTTACCTGCGTGAGCTATCCGAACCACTTCGGAGTGATTTGCCTCCAGCACGCTGATGCCGTTTATACTGATGATGATGTCTCCCACCTCCAAGCCGCATGACTGTGCCGGCGTTCCTGAAAGGTGAGAAATGAAAACACACCTTCGTTAAAAATGAACACTAAATGAGACCAGCGAGTTAATTCATGCTTATTGTCTCGTAGATTCAACTTTCGGTTCAAGAAATAGGGCAGCCATGCCAGCAAGCGGAGACTTCCTGCGCCAGACACGACGAAAAAAAAAAAAAAATAAGGAGAAAAAAACGATCACAATATTTTCGCGTATTTGTGAATCGGCGCTTTCTTTGCTGTTTACTAAGATGTCCTCACTTTTCCTTCACTTCCACGTAGTTAAGCGTTCCTCGCTTAATGCACGCTCTGGTCCTCTTTTTGCTCACTTCGACTTTTCTCCACATTCAGCTGGTTCTGTATCCGACTGCTTCCCTTCTCCATAGCCGACTTCTTCAATTTTCTGTAGCCGGCTTCTTGCTTCTTGTTGCTGCTTATACCCATTATAGGGGATTGGCCAAGAACGTTCTCATACCCAGCGGCGCATGCGCAGTTGCACATACCTATGGTGTCCTAAGGTATCCATTCGGGCATGTACGCAGTGGCCCAAGTTGTTGTATAATCGGCAAAACTGCAGCCACCACCCACGCAGAGTGCGTTGAAGAGGAAAAGACAGCCTCGATTACAAAAAAAAAGAAAGACCGAGCGCTGCAGTTACCTCAGAGTTTTCGCACCGCGGCTACGCGCGACGTCATGAAACTTGGCAGTGACTGCTCAGGCCTAGACTATACTGATGATGAACAGGAAATGATTATATTGTCAAACTGGACATAACGACACAACTGCTTTTTTTTTTGCAGGTTTATTGCTCAAGAAGGCACAGCTACGAGTAAACGAAATTCGTGAAATGCATAACGGTAAAAATGAAGAAGCGATTATAGCATTGTTTAGACACAAAATTTAGGAATGAATGTATAGACCAAGGAATGTAGACGCAGGAAAAACGTGCTTTCTTAATTGTCGCTTTTCGAACACGGTATTTATAAAACAGCGTATAATTTGTAGAAGCGCTAAATTTTCCAGCATTGAGAGCGCCTAGTGTATAAACGAGTTCATTCATGACTGATTGGTGAACACGATTCTCGTAATAATGACTAGGTTTTCCAAGGTGCAGGTGTCACATTGTTGCGGGTGTGTGCTTCTTGCTTCTTTTTCTTTATGTAATTTTACGTCGATGACGATGCGTGACCAGTGCGGTCGAGATCCCCGGCCCGCAGCAGGGCTTCGCAGTAATGAGCTCCTTTAGAAACCTGCCCTTTCTTGTGCGGTAAAACATCACTGTCGGTGTTGCTGGAACTGACAGTGATTGACGCAGCGCCGCCTTCTACAAGACACGACACAACAGCGAGATGCTTGTGGAAAAGATACAAGAAACAAGATACGTGTTTTCGAAGCCACTTAAGAGGAAGCTTTAGCTCGGGGCCAACTCCGATTTCTCTATTGAAACACACGTAAAACAGCGAAATGCTTTTATGATAGAACCGCGCTTGACCAATTTTCATGAAGTTTGTTGCACTGAGAGAGAAAGTCAAATTCTACCGACAATACGAAGCAGGTTATTGATTTCGGGCGTGCAGTCTTTTTAGCAAAATTTGCCTAGAGTCGGAGCGTTTAAAAATAGTATAGAGGCAATAAGTTCACAAATCCTTAACTCCGCACCAAAAACAAATATCGCAGTTCTGTACACTGCATTCGTTAGAGCATCTAAAGTGGACAAAGTTGAAATATAAAATTTACTACTTACGCGATTTTGTTACAATGTTTACAAAGATGTTGAAGAAGTCCTGCTCGCGAATTAGTAGTATAATTTGTAGGGGGGAATAATGCACCAATTTTATCCGCTTTAGATAAAATATTAGGCGCAATCTACAGAACAGATATATTTTTTTTCATTAATTAGTGACAGAGCTGTAAAAATGCTATTCCTGCTTTTTTTTAAAGTTCGCAATTTTGAACAACTTTTAAATAAATAATCTACCTCTGAGAGTTACTAAATTAAAAAAAATTCTTTTAAATGCAACACCACTCACAAAATTCGGCCATGCGGTTGACAATAAAAAAATTTCTCTGTTCTTATAAGCATTTAGATAGGAGCCCCCCGAGCTAAAGCTTCCTCTTAAAAGCACAGTGTGGGCACGTTGTAGCCGATTCTTGGTAACTTGATCACAAGGTAGAGAATATATATATATATATATATATATATATATATATATATACTAGCCAGTGAAATCGCAAAGTCGCTGCAACAGCCTGCGAAGCCCGAATAAAGTATATTGTTCCTCCACATCATCATCATTATCAGTTATCATCGTCAGTTCTGTCATATGTTTAGACTGCACCATCTTCGGGATCGGTCCCCGAAAGAGGCTAGAAGCAGAGGTCAGAAACTGACATGCGCAATACAGAAAAGTGTCGCTAGCTCGCCAAGAAAAACACTGTCTTAAAAAAAAAAGAAGAAAAAGAAAACAGCGGAAACACGAACATGAACAGCAAGAACACGAACATTATAACAGAATATTCCTGCTGTGTGTTTCATAAACCTTTGCAGCGATGCTTCCCAACAATGCCACTCAGACAGCCCCAACGCAAGCTTCAATCACTATAAGAAGGTGCGAGTGCGTACCCCGTCTCACAAACTCCTAACAGTGCAGTGAATGCTAGGGCTCGTGTCAGCCAATCACTGACGAGAGCTGGCTGCCTGTTCCACAAAAGAGAGGAGGAGAGCTCGCTCATTGTCCGATAGTAATGTTTCCGTGAAGATTCCAGTTATTCGGTGTCCAGCGATCAAAGACAGAAAATGGAGGAGCCCTTCTTCTGGGCCTCATACGAAGAACTGAAAACTCGTGGTATCTTCAGCGCAAAGCAGCAGGCAGAATAAGAGGACCGGCCATCGGCGCCACACGAAACTGTAATACTTTATTAAAACCACGCCTAAACGAATAGTTCCAAACAATCCTGAACGCAAGTCACGCGTACGCAGATCACAAGAGACCAAGAACGACTGTGGTGCAGACACCAACGCTATTCACGTGCCTTCCACAAGGCGAGCTTCCTTGGCGGACAGGGCAACCAGCACAATCATTTGAGTTCATCCGAGTTCTTGAAGATGCGGCAACCTTCCCCAACATCGAGCGCAACCTTACTAGTGCGCCTCAACAAGATACCTGCGTTGTTAAACGACGGCAGGCATCCACCTAACTTCACACAATGATCAGCCAAGTGGCTTCTGCAAGCGCGCTCGTTAGTGCGCTTCCTATAACCCAATATTTCTGGTCGGCTGACTCGACAAATAGCTTTAGCTTACACTGTGCGCAGCTGGCGATATGTAGTATGGCTATGCGTGCACATACACGGTATCCTTTCTAAGATCCGATCGCAGTCCCAAACGCTGGGCAACACCAATGTATTATTGCCAGCGCAAGCAACATTCCCCCACCACTGTTTTTTTTTTTTTTTCTTTCTCTCTTGCTCATCTTTATCCAACGCTGGCCGAACTCTACGCGACAATTAATGATCAGGCGGCTGTTCAAAAGTCAGCTCCAATCGGCAAAAAGAGAGAAGGGAAGACCTACGGATATAGCCCGCTCATGTATCGAGCCAAGCCGGATCCTATAAGGGTGGCCGAAAGCAGCAAAAGAAAAGAAAACGAGAACTGCTCGGGCGTCGTAATGGGTCCGTCCGCTCATGAGAGCGTCGTTGGCAGTCTCTGTGCAACGATCGATGGGGGTGGGGAAAGGGGGTGGGGGGAGGGGGTGATGGAGGGGTGGTCGTTTTGTTCGGCCGCTGAGCGGACCAAAATTGGCCCGGAGTATCCATCCTTCGCGGCGTCTCGTCCGGCGCGAGAGTTTGTCCTTGGCCGCCGGCGGCAGGCCAATCAGAAATCGATTTCTTGCCCCGGATTTCTATGAGTTTTGATGCCTTCCTGTTTAACCATTTGATCGGCAAAAGCAGACTGCCGTTTTTTTCCAATCCAAGTACGCGCACATTACGGCACAGACATATCATCGCGTGTGCGCGTACCAGAGTGCGCAACGCATGTGAGAGCGGCAAGTCCGCGAGTTGATGCTGTGCGCGCATCAATGCGCAGACGCCCGAACGCTCACGTACACTACGCATAATAATTTTCATCTTTGTTTCAGTCAAACAAAGCACATAGTTGCGTAGGAGACGGGCGTAAAGGCTCAGAAAGCCTGGCGTAGCGCCTCTGCCCCAAACCTCCTTTTCTCCGCTTACACACATCTCAACATTGAATAAAACAAAATAAAACTTACACCGATACCAGAAAAAGAAAGAAAGAACACATGGCGGCTGGACACTAGAAGTAAACCAATTAGATGTAAAATTTATATGCAAATGGTTTGCACATGCAAACATCATGGAAATGAAAATAATACCATACACAACTTAGACGGCACAGAAAAAGAAAATTGGAACATATGCATGACACAAGAAGCTGTGAACACGGTGGGAAGTTGGTTTGGGTTGTTAATAAATATGCTTGAATTTGTTTTTTAAAATGTGAATAGAAGAGCTTTCACTATTTAACGTGATTACCGAAGTGTGGAATTTGATATGCTAATTTCTGTGTGACGCTGGTAGTACGAAGTCTATCTTTTTTGTGAATGTTGTGTCGCAAATTGTGGCTGTGATCATCCAAGAAGAATTGCTGAAAAAGTTCACGTGGTATAAATTTAACCTCGAGCATGGCATACAATCATCGCGAATATTTTATACCTGATAACGTTCATGCTTTCTAAAAAAGCGGAGCTGTATGTGAGCGAAAAGACACTGCTTCAATCAAACGCAAAGATTTCTTTTGTAACACACATATATAACTTAGGTCAGTGTTTGTCATGGTCCCTCACACAAGAAGGCAATAATGAAGGTGCGAATGTATTGTGTAGTAAACTTGCATGCTTCTTTAGCCATACCGGAAATAAGTGACGTAACGTGAAAATTATACCAATAGCTCGGGAGATGTTGGTCCGTAGGTAGCTGATGTGGACAGGCCAGTCTATAAGTATTCGTGAAAGAAAGCCCCAAGGAATTTGTACGAAGTAACGCGGTCAACAGGTTGTCCCTCGAAACTAATAGTGTTTTCGCCGTAAACTGGCTTATTACGAGGTAGAAGTACAATATAGTATAACAAATCGCAATTTCCTATAGCCGTGTGCCGCCACAACTACCAAACCGCATATATATATATATATATATATATATATATATATATATATATATATATAGTTCGAAACATAGAAGCACGTAGGAAAAACATAACAGGACATAACAGGACATAACAGAGTGTAGTTTTTGTGCGTGTCACTCTTGATGAAGGCCGGACCCCGGCCGAAACGTCAGTCCTGTTATGTTTTTGCTACGTGCTTCTATTTTTTGTACTACTTCTGTGCCGGCTCCGGTTACTCTTTACTTCGCTGATATATATATATATATATATAGAGAGAGAGAGAGAGAGAGATTCATAATTGTATATTTTTCTGGCTCCTCGAATGCTTCCATTTAAAAGATGGAAAAGTTAAAAGGGGCGTTAAAAGTTGAAAGAAAGCAAAGGAGAGAAAGAAATTACGGTACAACTTTAATCTTTTCCCGCGCTCGGGATATCCAGGCCGCTTTTGCGTTTCCCTCTCCAAATTCTGCAGGTTTCGTTTTTAGTATGCGACACGTCCTTGTCGACGACGAGATGAATAAATAAAGAAGGAAACGGCATAATGATTTCGTTGTCTCGTCAGACCGCTACTACAGCCACAATGAGAAGAACACACACACACACACACACACACACACACACACACACACACACACACACACACACACACACACACACACACACACACACACACACACACACACACACACACACACACACACACACACACACACACACACACACACACACACACACACACACACACACACACACACACACACACACACACACACACCACACACGCACACACACACACACACACACACACACACACACACACACCACACACACACACACGCACACACACCACACCACACACACACACCCACACCACACACCACACACGCACACACCACACACACACACACACCACACACACACCACACCACACACACACACCACACACACACACACACACAGACAAAAAAAAAGGAGACGAAAAAAGCAAAAGAGGAACTAGGTGATGGGTACTTTCTGTCGTCCGTCTATTGTGGCGGGGGGAAATCTTTTGTCACCGGACGTTTTTGTTCCCGAATAAATGTCTCCGAGTCCACGCGAGGCCCAATTGAAACGTCTCGCTTTTTAATTTGCTCACCGTATAGCTCACAAGCTCAAACGGAGACGGCATGGCTGATGTTTCTTTCGTTTCCCCTATAGCGTTGCCGTCACTTTCTCATTGAGCTCGTTGTGTCATTCTTGGTTGTCCTCTTTTTGTTATTTCTGCGCTCTTTAAACTTCGATCACCACATTGACAAAGCGAGACTCAAAAAAAAAAAAACATTATTAGCGTCACTATCGTGAAGGCAGCGCACTAAAGCCACCGACAATCGCTGCCGCTGCGAGCCGAGGAAGAAATTCGTTTGCTACAATTGAAAGGGTTCCGAAGCATCGACGGGCGTCCACGGGATATAACAGTATGCAGAAGGCAAGCGTGAGAGGGTTCGGAATCGGGTGCATACAGAAGACGCAGATTGCTCACTCCAAGCGAGAGAGAGCCCAGTTTGCAGCGGCGTAAACTTAACGCACGCAAGCGCAA
The DNA here is from genome assembly GCF_013339745.2 of Dermacentor silvarum. NCBI lineage: Eukaryota > Metazoa > Arthropoda > Arachnida > Ixodida > Ixodidae > Dermacentor > Dermacentor silvarum. Next base: position 23,947,387 of record NC_051161.1, read on the forward strand.
AAATAGCGCGAGAAAGCACCGAAGCCCTCTGGAAAACCACGTGAATTAAAACTATATATATCGGCAGAGGCGACGAACTGATAAAACAAAACAGAAAGAAATTAAACAGGAAAGGCACGTGTAGAGCAGCAGAAATTCGATATCACGAGGCTCCTTTGACGTTATGAAGGAAATAGAACGACTCTACAAAAACGAAAGGATAGAAACCGGACATGGAATTGGTAACGAGCGGTCGATGTACATTTGTTATCAGACAGTGCAGCGGAGTGAGAAAAGGGGCATGATCATTAGAAGAAAGAAGGGAAAGATAAAAGATGAAGCAGAGGCTAAGGAAAATACCTCTTGCGGGCTTTATATATTTACAGCTCGTGCAGCTAGAACTCCGATCGGCGTTTCTTTTGTGATAACATGTTAGTGTTGGCGCTCCATATATAGCGAGACGCGAAAACGAACTAGTCATATAAAGGGGGGGGAAATGCACTGGTGCTGAGAATTCATTATGCGCTGCATAATGAATCGAGGCCTCCGGCCGTCGTTTCCTTCCACCAAAGCGTAGAAAAAAGAAAAAAAAAACAAGCCAAAAATATATAAAAGACAACAAGGCTGTGATGCCCCCCCCCCCCCCCCCTCCCGGTTGCGCTGCCCTTATTAAATACCAAGTAAACACCGCGACCGCTCAGAATTAGTCGACGTTGAGGGGAAAAAATGAGACTGTAAGTCGAGACCGATGCGAATGAAACTAGGACAAACAAACGCATTTGATTAGATCGAGTATGTTAATAAGCCAACGCGTGGATTTGAATACCCCAGGAAATGATGAGTGTTAGGCGCCTGAAGTTGGCCGACGCGCAGCGCCGTATTATCGTCGTTGGAGTGGCCTGCGCCTCTGGGCGCGTCGTTAACGAAAACCAAATAGCGCAGCCATGACGCGTTGGTCTATGCTATAAACCATCCAGTCAGCGTAGACCTAACAGCGAAATGTGTCCGCAGCTCCCTTCAGCTGCATGGCGTCCAAAACAATGGAACGACTTTCAGTGACACCTTTTGTATAGGCTCGTCCCTCAATCAGTTTGTATTGTGTGCGGTCTTAACGGACATTCCCAGCCTTCAGGATGAACCCACAGTGCAAAACGTTCTGGGGACTGCACAGGATGGGAAGGTATTAAATTATTCATAAGCGTATGCTTGAAGCGCCGCGAATAACGTCAGTATAATGTCATACCCTCCAGTATTTTATTCAGTGCCTGCCCAGTCACGCCAAAAGTGTGTGCCAGTTAAAGGGCACCATTTTTCGAGCAGTTGGCCAAAGTTATCGAGGCATAGTTATGGTGCCGTCAACTTTGTTCAATTGTGTGTCAATCGAAAGTGAAAAAAACAAAAAACAAAAAAAAAAAAAAAAAACGGCAGCAACGCGCAGCGGAAGTACCATCAACAGCAAGTATAAAATGCTCTGGAAGGCGGGGCCGCTGCATCGCAGAACTGAATCCCATGCATTGCGGAGGGACCGGGCCCGTTTGTTATAATAAAAGAGTATGATTGCGCAGGCTTCGTTTTGGTTTCGATTACAAAACCGGCGTTGCGCTTCCTTTTGTTTGATGGTGGCGACACCCCAAGGCTGCGTCGTAAAACACGCCATGTACCCCAGCCTTTCTTCTAGACAGCGTGTCTAGCACTGGGCCTTGAAAGAAAGAAAAAAATAAAACAAAACCAATCATCGACGATTATCACACACCCTAATGCGAAATTTGAGAGCAGCTGTTTAGGAGGTTTGAATTCGCGTTATACTGAGGCAAATAATTTGAATATGAACGGCAGGGTGCTTTCTCGGCAGTGGTGCTGAGCCTCTGCTCGTGCAGCTTGTATCGCAGCAGCGGCAGATGAAGCACTTCCGCCGGTTGCGTCGCTCATTGTTCAGAAAGAAAGAACACGGGGGGTGCGCGTGGCTCGCGTGGAGCTCATTCTCGAGCGGAGGCGGCGCAGGCAAAGTAGCGCATGCGCAGTGGGTCACCGCCGTGGAGCATGTCTCATGCGGCACTCCCCTTGCATCCTCACCCTTTCGCCATACTGTCCTCCTCCGCTTTCGACCTCATGGTTCCGTTGCACCCTCCTCCTCCACTGTCCTCCTCACACTCTCTTCGCTTTCGCCTTCCTTCATCCCCCGCTGCGCTCAGCGTTCGCTCTTTCATTCTTCGCTGCCCTCGTTCGCTCGGTTACGAAAGATGCCGAGGCACGCCGACGCTCAACGCAGGAACGGGCGCCTAGGAGCTGCGCTCTAAAAAATATATCTAGAAGAGAGCACGACGTCAGACGTCCCGCCATCGCAAGACATCTTACTCTGACGCCGTTGTGTCCCTGTGGAATCACGGGAAATGTGTACACAACGCTTTGAATCTTGGGAGCAGCACGCAGCTTGGTTCGTGGTAGGATTGAGTGCCGCTGGCCGCGCCGCAGTTTCCATCGCTTTCTCCAGGCCGCGCCACTCGCTTTGCGCGCGCTGCATTTGATGCGCTTAGATCTCTGACTTTATACCTGGGAGCACTGCTGCCGTTGAAACGGCAACACTGCCCTCGGAGAGTAGGCACGCGTGATTATCCGCGCGTTACAACTTCCAAGCGGCCGTGCAAACGGCGTAGCAGACAAGCGACGACGAACCCGGCGCAGCCTCGCGGAGTGACTAGGAAAAACCGCTTGCCCTCACGTGCTCGGGTGCTCTTATGATCCCCCCCCCCCCCCTCTTCTTTTTTTGACTGGCCTTCAAAATTGTCACATGACACTTTGCTAGTTTCGTTCATTCCTTCATGTACTGGGCTCTCCTGCCACTCACGCGTGCTGGCTTCCTGAATGATGATTATGCGACGTGTGCACTAACTTGGTGCCAGCCTCTTCAATGATCAAAATAGTCGGGTTGCTTGCGGATGCAATCAATAACTGGAAGCCGCGAGAAAAAGCGCAGCAGAAATAAGAGGATGAAATACTAGGAGGAATCCCCAAACCAGTTTAGATTGGTACAGTGTCATTTTGATATAGCATTACCCTTAAGCCATTGCTCTTTAATGATAAAATAAGTGGTATAGTTAACTTGCTTTTAGAATTTCGCGTCCAAACCATGACGCTGATGACGTTAGAGAGACGTCATGAGTTGATAGCATTTTCGTGCATTTAGGACACCTTTGTGCAGAATTTCCCACAGCTGACATGGCTTAATCATTGCCTACTTGAGGCGCAATGAGATATTTATCTGTGAATGGTTGTAAATAGTCCTGGGCAGACGCTGTGGTAATACGGGACGTCATGGAAAGACAGCGCAGGAATTTCAAGGTGGCATTGTCAACCATCTTCCGTTGTAGTAATAAAATTTGGGTGAGAGCTAGCCACTTCATCTTCAATATATGCTGAAATACCGCGAATGAAACGAGGACACAATGAAAAATACACCTCACAGGACAAGAGCTGTGGTGCGTTCTTTTAGGCGCGCATACTGTGATGCGTGATTTCTTTCTTTTCTTTTTTTGTACGTTCTCGTTTTAGTCGGCTGTGTTCAGTTAAGAACGTCGGTGCATAGCCGCCGACCCCTTTTGATTTTGCCGAAAAATATATATTTTGCTGGCCGAGTCCTTAGAACCACAAAACCAGTGTTAATGTAGCGAAAAATACTTTGGATTCGCAAAAAAAAAAAAAAAAAAAAAAAAAAAAACCAGAAGATTGCACTGAGCCAGAGCCGCTTTTTGTGAATTGCGCGAACACGGTATTTCGATGTGATCCCAGCAAAAAAAAAAAAAAAAAAATATTGTAGCTACGGGTTTCAAAGATTTTCCTGGCATAATATGAACAGTGTACGTCGATAAAATGTTGCTATAGCTTACAGTGTTGGTGCTGTCATTTTAAAAAGAAAAATCGAAAATACGACACATTCTGCAATAACGCTCAAAGTTTTGATTTTTTTGCTCCGTGTGTATAGCAGTCAGAATTTTCGAATTTTCCCAGAGGGTTGCAACATATTCGGTTAACAAGCATGCTAAATACAATCGCCGAGAGTGATGTCAAACGGCAACCAAAAATGCCTAAGTGTGGGCATGTCTCTGAAAACGCAATGTCTCGCTCGCGATAAGGTGTTAGCCTATTTGGAAGCTTACATGGAATTTGATTGTTCAGCTTAACATAGTTTTATAACCATTCCGTATACATGGTTCAACCAGATCTCAGAGAACTAATATTGCAATGAACCGATTCTCTTTTGTTTTGATAATGCCTGCTGCAAAACAGCCATCAACGTTTAGTGGCTACCCATTTGGATGCTACTCTGGACACTCGAATGTCTCCATATTGTCAATTTCCCCATCTTATCATCTCCAATTGGCTCACAGGAACACTGCGCCGTCTCTGATTGTTTCAAAAAAAAGAAAGAGAGAGAAAAAGGAAGCAGGGAATAATTTGGAGCCATGGTCGCTACAGGCATAGTTAACTTTACAGTACAGTAGATATAGATATTTTAATAGAGAAAATATGCAGTAGAGATAGGCGAAATGCCAGCCTGCAATATATGTAGAAAAATCTGAGCGAATGCAAGCCAGGGGACTATATTTGTCGCCGCCGAATGTCAACAGTGATCATCATCAGTTATAATCCCCATCGTCTCCTGTTCTCTATGCCTCCAGTGTTTCGGCATCCGGTGAACGCGTTAATGCGTTCGCGGAATACCGTGACCTTTCACGACCTTTAGAATGCGTTATTGCGAACATTGTTCTGCGCATGCGTGCACCTTGACTCTCTTTTTTTTACTTATCATTCGATACTTTCTCCCTCTTTGCGCCTATCTAACAGGGCCTATCTAACCCTGGTCCCTACCTTTCCTTCCTAAAATTCACTCTCTCTCTCTCTCACTCCTGCACGAAGATGGAAGCGGCGCGACCGCTCTCTGCCCAAGGATTAGTTGTTTCGACTGAAGGACAAAAACATCCTTCCCCGTTGTTTTTCCATCCTCCCACGCATCGCAGCATTCGCGGTTGCCTGCTCGTCTCGCTGAGCCCGCATAATCCTTCATCGGGAAAATGGTTGCGCCGACACGCAGCTGCCGCAGAAGGCACGAAAATGCCCGGTTATTATTTCTTATTCTGATTTCTCGCTTGTGGTTTCATGAGCGCTCTTTTTATTTTCATTGCGGCTCTCATTGCGGTACTGCGGTGTAAGAGTCGAAGCACTCGTTTCTTCGCGCGCCGTGGGGCAAAGCTCGAGCGGGAGAGAGGAAGAAAAGACTAACTGAGATGAAGTAGTGAGTTAGCGAATACCCCCAAGGTGTGGTTTAGTTAAAAAACTATTTCATTACCTGCTTCATGGAAGCCTCGATTCACGTACGTAGATTCCAGCATGCGCGCTGGATGTGCATGATTTGCAGTCTATTTTTGCGTGGACGCTGGCCCATGTGCTTTAGAAACATGAGCCGGAATAAGTACGTCAAGTGAAAAATTCTGGACGAAAACAAAACAAAAACAACGCAGATGAATGTCTGAATAATGCCTGCTCAGGCAACTGAAACGGTTGAGTTGAAATATGGCGAACAGTTGCGAAACTCGGGAATTCTATTGCTGGCACCATGTGCCTCATTCCGTTGACGGGAAAGCTGTAGGAATCGGAAACGTCCACGCTTTCGGCATATTAAAATGCGGTAAAGGGTCATATGCATCGCTCACAGCGAAGTTATAACCGAAGGATGCGTTAAAACAAAATGGCATGAATGAATGAATGCCTTGACATTTCAGTACGTGGTAAATTACATTTGAGTCCTTAAAGACCGTAGCTAAAGGAATCAAATGCGAATCAACAAATAATTTCAGTAGGACGCTCGATTGAATAATAAACCACTGAAAATCAATCAATCAATCAATCAATCAATCAATCAATCAATCAATCAATCAATCAATCAATGAAATGCATCAGTATGTGGTAAATTGCCATTGAATAGCCGAAGACCATAGCTAAATGACCTTAAAATCAAATAAAAATCAATCATTCAACCAATCAATCAAATGATTTGCTGCAGGAATATCGCTTACCTTTCTCGATGGCCGATACTACGACCGGGTGGCTTCCGTGAATGCGGAACCCGAACTCCCCGTTGCTCTTCTCAATCCGCACGGTCTTGGTGGCCTCTAGAAGGAAAACCAGGGCATTCTGCATTCACAGTGTTTCCTACATTTGTGCTATACTATACAGAAACGACACATTTGCATGCGAGAAGAACGGGAGGGGAAAGCAGGGGTGATCGAAAATTTCGAATAACGAATAGAATATGTCGGGGATAAACAATTTGTCCTATTTGAAATTCTGAATAGTTATTTCTACTAGCCTTTCAGTATTATCTGCACGAACACGGAACCGGTTGTCAAGAGGATTTGAATGCTGAATCACGAATCAGTACGCGAGAAATGTAAAGGAAACGAAATTCTTAAACTGCTCGAGAGGTTTGCACAGACTCGGAAACTAGTTGAAAATAACACGAAAACTAATCCCACGAGGTTCCAATTTTGCTTAGTACGTAGCTTTTCCTTCATAGCCACAGAAAGTCGTCCGCGAGTATAGATAGGCTTTTGGCTCGGCTCTTCCATCCCGTTTAACAAAATACGGCACTTATCGCTCTAAACTAATTCAAACAAAGAGGAAGAAAGGAGGGAGGGGCGGTGTAGGCAGGAAGAGGTATGTGGAGAAGGGATGGGGTCGAGGCATACGCTTATACTTCCTTACAGAGTATAAACGAGATAAAGGAAGAAGAGAGACGACAGATGGAGCAAGAGGAAAAGCGGTAGGCGGTGAATAAAGGAGCGAGGCAAACACGTCTCCTCTCGTAGCCGTAATCTACTTTGAGACCGCGCGCGTTCGATGCTTACGCGGCACTCTCGTGCACCTCCCTGCGCGATAAGAAGCGAGAATAACGTCAAGATGGAGGGGGGCAACGACTCTTGGCAGTTCCCGAGAACCGAAACGCTCCCGCTAGCGCAAAGGGGCAACGCCACCCCCCAAAAATGTCTGGCGCCCTCTGCCGCAAGGCTGAACCAGTGCGCCGAGGCAGGAATGGTTGCACAAATGAGCGGCGGCACTCGTAAGCGCTGGAGACGTATCTTCTCCTTGCGAAGAGAGACGTGTGCCGGGACCCCGACGCGGGGCCCCGTCGCCGGCGGCGGACCCGGTGTCAGGCTGGCCCTTCCGCAAAGCATGGTTTGCGCGCCGCGTACGTAGTACGGCACCTCGATAATTCTTGCTGACAGCTTCGATGTTGTCATCTGCGCGCGACACGTAGGGGCCAACAAATTAGATTGGTCGGCCGCGGCCTAAATCGATAACGAGTGCGGAGCGCCGAATTCTCGACGCAGCCACCCCCTTCTTCCCTCATCTCCGAATTATTTTTTTTCCTTTTCCTGTTCTCTTAGTCCGTCATTTTCTCTCTGTACTACCTCTTTATTTATTGCGGTGTCGTCATTCGTCCGTTCGTTACGCGCAACCATCACGCGGCGTCTTCGCGAGCCGCCTTGGGCTCTAGCGCGTCGAGTCGATGCCGCGCACGTCTAGAGTATCCGACGTAATGAGCAAGAGCTTAATGGGGACATCGAACAGCTTGTCTGGCAATCGAGCCTCTACAGAAAGGATTTGTCGTCCCCTTCTTATTTCTTACTTACTTTCTTTTTCTGTGTGTGCGTGCGTGCGCGTGTGTGTCAAATTACGCGGGAGTGCCACTTTCATTGCTTCTTGCCGCAGTTATTTTATCTATCCAGTAGTTCGCCTATCTGGCTCATCGGTCGCCTTAAGTATCCGCGTCGTTATTAATACTTTAGAGAGGTTACGTTATTAGTCGGCTCACGAGTGACGAGGTTGGGAAGCACTGGATTACTTGAAGACGTTGTCGCTTGCGGGACGCCACCGCAAGTTCGTTGCGCGGTAATACAAAATATGCGCGTTGCGGACAGCTGAAAGTGGAAGCCATACGGGCCGTGGCGTCATGCGTGTGTAGGCAGGAATAAGGGATGAATGGATCGCAGCAGGAGTTGGCCAGACATACGGGAATTCGACAAGCCGCCAAAGGGTTCGCCATACTGTTCAGGAACCTCGATCAGCGGCGATGCTATTCTGGACACCGTCAAATTCCGCCATATTGTCTAATACTGTAATGGCGGCACCCTCCGTGGTTACTCAGTGGCTATGGTGTTGGGCTGCTGAGCACGAGGTCGCGGGATCGAATCCCGGTCACGGCGGCCCCATTTCGATGGGAGCGAAATGCGAAAACACCCGTGTGCTTCGATTTAGGTGCACGTCAAAGAACCCCAGGTGGTCCAAATTTCCGGAGTACCCCACTACGGCGTGCCTCATAATCAGATCGTGGTTTTGGCACCTAAAACCCCACAATTTGATTTTTTTGTAAGGGCGGCATTTTGAGCCAATCAGAGAGGCCGTAGTAGCCCTCGGGACCAATCAGAGCTGACGAGACGGTGAATTCTACAATGTGCCGGAATTTCACGATGTCCGGAATGGCACACCGGAACTCGGCAATTACCTACCTTGATGGCGTCGATTGCATTTTGACTGTTTGGTATACAGATCACTCTTTGGCAAACAACACGCACTTGGAGCTGGGAAACCACCGTCAGCACTTTTCGAGTTGGGAACGTGCTTTACGCGGTACTTGCAGGACACCGGCCGGATCACAGATAACTGTGATCATGCTTTCAATACTACAATAACGTAAATAAAGCATGTTTTTCATTACCTCAGGGGCAGCGATTCTGTAAGTGATAGATTACTAAACGGAAGAAAGGGAGATAACGCGGTTAAGTGAACTAGTTGGAAGGATAAACGTTTTGGCAGCGAACATAGGCAAAAACGGGACGGAGGACGCTGCGCTGGGTTACAAACCAGAAGATTTATCGGGTGGAAGGTGTTTTATAATTACTAGACAGGTGAGAAAAAACAAAGAAAAGCGGACAGGTAGCTGTGCATCAATCAATGTTAGAAGTACAAAGACTACTAAACGCAAAGGTAAGCGATTTCTCTACTGCTGGGCCCGACAGAAGGAACGCTGACACACGAAGGCCCGCTGCGATGAATAACAATTGCCTGAAAAATTTCCCGCGTACGTAGTCCACGATACGTCCTCAGTATGCGCGCGTTCTGAACTCACGCACGCACTTGGCGCAGTGGATACGGAAGGGCGAGAACACAAGTCGCTAGAAATGTTTTGCGTTTAGTTGCGGGTTCCTAGGAACCCTCTTCCGAAGACGCAAAAAAAAAAAAAAAAAAAAAAAAGAGATAGAGCCTACATCAAGCAATTTCTGCTTTTGAAAGTCGATAGAATTTTGAATTGTTTCTTAAATGCAACAAATGTCATTCCAATCGATTCACCGTTGGCCAAACGGGAGCATTCCTTCGTTTCACATGTATACCTGAACACGGATGCTCCGAGGTGAAGTTACCTTTCAAGGAAAGGTTTTCTTTTTCCTTTCCCGCTAATAAACACTGGTCTATACTGCTCCGCAAAGGGTGGCACTAGAGTGCACGTGCTCGTATTGTAGCGGGCAGTGACCGCCTGGCCGACAAGCCACAAGAAGACCCGAGAATATCCGCGCGCACCACGGGAGTCGCAGTTAAGCTAAGCCGTACCTGAATTATTCACCGTCGTGTTTCGGGGCGACAAACACGCGCTGCCCGTCCTTAGTCCCACCCTGAACCCATTCTAGTAAAAATTGCACGCCGCCTCTCCGCGGCTTAGGCTTACACGAAGTTAGGAGGAACCAGCCTAGCCTGCTATGAACACACCCACGCTGCATTTGCTGCGAAAATAGCGAGCACAATGAAATCTTAAAATGATTTTCCAGACGTGCCGTGCAAATGGAACCACCGAATGTACCTATAAGTGCCGTAAAAAATAAACTGACTTTAGAGGGTTAGGAGAAACGGTTATAAATGTTAAGTTAAGGATTACCTCGCTAATTAATCAATTTGTTGCCATAAGAGCCAGTGCTAAAGGTACCTTGCAGCGTACTTTATGCACTAACGTATTGTAATGTGTCGTGTGCGTGTGTATGAGTGTGTTAAAGATAATTATGGGATATTACGTGCCAAAACCGCAATATGATTATGGGGCACACCACAGTGGGGGACTCCGGTTTTATTTTCGACCACGCACACCCAATGCTCGGTACACGGGTGTTTTTGCATTTCGCCCCCATCGAAAGGTGGCAGCCGGGATTCAGTCCCACGGTGGGTTGTGTGCGTGTGTCTGTGTGTGTTTGCGTGTTTGTGCGTGCGTGCGTGTTGTATGCTGCAATATTAGTTGCAAGGCAAATGAAACATGTGAACTGGTTGGTAGTACACTTGAGTTGGAAGGAACTAGTGACTATGTTTCTCAAACTATCTTTAAAAAAATTGATGCTTTTGTGCGTCGGAAAGAAGAAGTTAAGATGCCGTTCAAGTCAACCTCTTGTGGAATTGTCCTGCACTGCGCTCACCAAGGCGCCACAATGTCAAAAGGGGGTCTACACACAAGCAGCCCACCTGACTACCACCTGTGGATTGATGGTACGCACTAGAGCACTGCACGGGCCGATTTTTTCAGCCCAGGCCCGGCCCGGGCCCGTTTTTACATTGGGTGGCCCGCCCGAGCCCGATCAAAATTTTTATGGCGAGACCCGGGCCCGGCCCGGGCCCGGCGATGGTACGCACCATAGATCCCTGTTGGACTTCACTGAATATAACAAACTATTCGATGCGCTATTACATTAGATTACATTAGACTATTACATGTGCACATAACATGTATACTGTACACATTTTGTGCCACTAGGCAAACTTGGAAAAAGAAAGAAAGAAAAAAAAAGTCGTTACTGGTGCGAGTAGTGCAGTGAAGCTCAATGTAACACGCCACAAATATATGTAGTAGAGTGCACAGTGTATCAGGTTCCACGGCCGGGCTTGTAGGCGCATGGCAGCTGATGTTGACGTCGAACGTAGCACCGCCTACCTAATTTCTGGCTGGTCTCCAGTCCCGATGAACCTTATAAACATCTCTAAACTACATTGATAGGTATCCTAGAGTCCGGAACATTGTAAGATGCCCATCAGAGAAAACTAGAAAACATTACGCGAGTTAGCAAAGCTTCCATCGAACATCTTAAAGTTCGGAGCATTGCAATAGCTTGAGTCTAAGACGCCTCGTTGCAAGTGTCCTCTGTGCACATGTGCAATCCAAAACAGAGCTTTCTATTTTTTAAAGTCTTAAATATTCCTGATTTCAAATGATTGCAATGAGGAAGGTGCGTCGGTTATCTCTGGCGAATGACCACGTATATTCTTCTTTCCCGCCCTTATTTCAGCATGTGCAGAAGTGTTTGCGAGTTTGATGCCGTTTTTGCTAACCATATGTGGACGTGTACAGTGTGTGGCTGTTGCTTTCCAAGGTGCATTCTTTGAACGCGAGAAAGTTGTCGGTACCATTCGCATTCTATCATGTTCCTGCTTAAAACTCGATCTCTCCACCGTACACTGGAGATGCGTATAGCTACTCGTTTGCAGACGGTTCATTACCGTCACGTCGCGCGCGGGGGCAGTGACCACGTCGAGCTGCTGAGTACAACAGCGTTCAGTGGTTGCTCCTCTTCACGTAAAGGAAAATAAAATTACATTGCAAGCTTACCGAAGGTGCGGTGCGCCATTCGGCGGTACATCTCGAGGCTGGCTTTCCGGTGGATCATGCGATGCGTCAGAGTCACGTACTGGCGCCGGAACTCGCGCTCCGACTCGGTCGACTCCGGCGAGCTCGAGCGGCTGTGCGCCGGTGAGGACGAGGACGAGGACGAAGGCGAAGAGTCCGACAGTACGCTGCTGCTGCTGCTCTCTGCGTAGGAAAAGTAATTAGTTTTTTTTTATTACTGCCACCAACAATCCCCTAAACGCACGCAAACACCACGTTTGCTGAGAGTAAGATAAGCGGGATAGAAATTGTCTCCAAAAAAGGACAGGACGCCTACACGTTTAAAGAGAACAGGAATAAAAAAAGGGAATTAAAAAAAGGCACAGCCATGTCGCTGGTGTATTATTCAAACAAAAACCCTTCTTGAAGCTCCGCTTCGTAAACCTGTTATGAATTATAAGTGCTTTGGTATTACTCTCCGGTGAAGCCTCAGTTTTTTCATTCAGACAACAAAACGTTTACCACATTAATTCGTGCTTTCTTTATTATTAAGATTATATTCCAGATTCTATTCGATCTGATTGATTCGATTAATCTTCTTTCAATATCTTTTTTAATGCAATCGCTCTTTCATCTGGTTTGGCTGTATTCAATCACAGACAGCTCTTTTCTTCGCACCTTTAGCTTCTCTAGTTGTTCGCTTTGTTCCTGTAGCTAGTATTATCTGTACGTTTCCAACAACCACCCAATTTTGGACCCTTACCTCTTAGGGGGTACGTGCATTGGTTAAGGCTTATCATCATCATCAACAACAATACACCATATCACCCACTGATATTGGGCATCAGCACTACAGACGAGAGTCGAGTCCCGTAGTTGAAACATAATTGTGGGGCAACCTTGCGAGGTCTCGTATCGAGGTGAAGCTCGACCTTTTGTATATTAGAAGTCACGAAGCATATAGTTCAAAAAGACCAAACTGCTGCATGAACTTGATGAGCAGCATAGAGTGACGGCTGTTGAAAGTTTGGCAGTCTAAAAACAACGTTCCCCACTGTTTAGCTGCTCCGTCGTGTGTTTCAACAATGCAAGCTGTGTTTTGATGTGGCATGAATTTTAAGCTCCGCATGTAAACACAGCTAAGCATCTGTGTATGGTTGTGCTCCCATTCTTTGCTTACATGCATTTTTACGCGAAGAGTTCTTTTCATTTCTTTTCATTTGCTATATGAAAATAAGCAGTTGAAAGGCGATAGTATTAACGTGAGTGTGATATTCGCTTGCTATGAAAAACGAACAAGGCTTGTGAACGTACTGCCAGAGCATTTACGACCAGCAAGCTTGTGTGAGGAGCATGCAGACTGTCGTGAACGCACCTTCTATAAGAGGCACGAGGCTAATCTTCTTGAGTCCTATTGCAAAGCATGCCTCTCTGGTCTCGCTTCAAGTGGTTCGAACTCGCAGTTCCAAGTACCGCGTTCCGACAAGCGTTTCAACTACTGAGCCTGTCAATGATCGATTTCATAGTTGGTGGGCTGAAGATAAACGCGGCAAAGCTACAGCGCGAAAGATGTGCACACGAACACACGCACTGGACGGAGCGTTGTTCTTGGACAACATGTTTAATTCGGAAGGAAGAGCGAATTTAGAAAACTGCATTTCAGAAAGTAGATTAAAAAGCGTGTCGTTGTTAGAAAATCAACAGACGAAAGCGAAGAACCAGGGTCCGTATTCACAAAAAAAAGTCTCGTGCGTTGAAATTGTTCGTAGGAGAAAATTCCAGGCAATCATGACGCTGGACATATTGGCGACGGTGTTCGGAAAATGGCAAACGTCTCTTTTCAAAGAAAAGCTTTGTGAATCAGACCCAAGAACTTTATAACGGCTGCCTTGTAAAATGTGCTTCCCTGCTCATGTAATCTGGAGGTATAGCATCGTCCACATTTAGGATGAACACGCGAACGCGCGGCTTCGTTCTGCGGAGTGCCAATGCGGCTATAGCGTGGCCACGCATGGAAGCAAACCTGCGCACGGGCCATGGCTCTTAGAGGCATGGCTTTGTGTCGTCTGCTGCACTGTTCGGGCAGGCAGCATATATTGAAAATCTAGAAGGCACAACGCCTTAGCAACCGCGGTTGAACGCCATTCGCTGAAACGCTGCCGACGACGCTCGTCGCCCATTGCAACCGCTGTGAGAGTACGCCGCGCCACCTAACGCCTTTTACGCTAACTTAGTCTAACCTAACATAACCTTAACTTAACCTATTGTGGGTGACACGTCACGGCAATAATCGCCATGGCGTGACATCAGAGCGTCGCCGGCGGCGTTACAGCCAATAGCGTTCATACGCGGTTGCTAAGACCCTGTGCCTTATAGGTTTTCAATATACGTGACCGTGGGACCATAGTTTGCATCTCCCCACGACCATATAGTGGCGTCGGCTAAGCCAGCCAGCGCATGCCATGTAAGCATGTAGGCGGCCGGCGCTATTCCTCACCCTAGGTCAGATTAGTTGTGTTGACAGCAGCAAACTGTTGTCTTTGGTCGGAGGTGGATTTGACTTCTTTCGTAACTTATCGGGACAACAATAGGAGCCGAACTGTTTTTACCCGGCAAAAACGTCTACAGGCGTCGATGCACTCGGTTGGTTTGAAAATTAAACCGCCTGCCTTTTACGCACGTTACGCAAGCGCAAAGGTGGCTTCCCCCGGATCCGCAGCTAGGTATGATACAAAGCCAAAACTACGAGGCTGTAGGTTCACCTGCGCAAGGGTCTGGGGATACTCACCTTTTCTTGATATAAGCGCGAAGAAGACACGGACGGAGGCGGAGAAGACAGGACGAGCGCCTCCGTCCGTGTCTTCTTCGCGCTTATATCAAGAATATGGTACCGTACCAACTCGCCCGAACTATCCATTCTTATGCAGGATACTCACCTTTCCTAATTCTCCTCGCTGCTTGAAATAGAAAGCAAGAGCACGTTATCATTAGTTCAGGCAATCCTTACTAATTGTATTTAATAATTTAGGTTCATTTCGGGAAGTAGAAAAGACGCGTCGTTGAGAAGTTGAGAAAATGAGGCTATAAATATAATCGATCATATAGTTTATTTGATACGAAGCCCACTACTGTAGCGAAGTAATTTACCCTATACACCCACTCACTCACTTACCCCTCCCCTCTCTTCCCAGCGTAGGGTAGCAAACCGGATCTTCCCATCTGGTTAACCTCCCCGCCTTTCCCCTTTCTTCTGTCACTCACTCACTCACTCACTCACTCACTCACTCACTCACTCACTCACTCACTCACTCACTCACTCACTCACTCACTCACTCACTCACTCACTCACTCACTCACTCACTCACTCACTCACTCACTCACTCACTCACTCACTCACTCACTCACTCACTCACTCACTCACTCACTCACTCACTCACTCACTCACTCACTCACTCACTCACTCACTCACTCACTCACTCACTCACTCACTCACTCACTCACTCACTCACTCACTCACTCACTCACTCACTAAAATATTGGACTTTTTTGGCGGTTATTGAGCAAATGGCATGAATTTAGTATTGTTTTGGCATTAAAAAAAGCACTCTAGTGAGGACACGGCCTAAAGCCCTACGGTCAGCGCTGGAAAAACTGCGTCCATTCCTGCGACAGCCAGCTAAAGAACTCGCCGTGATTCGGACAACGCAGAGGCAATTTTACCCTGTGGCAGATGTAATGATGTTATACGCGCCCGCAAGGTCGGTACGCCGGACATTTGTCGTTTGCGGGCCGCTTACTCTTCTTAAGTGCTGTGTCAGTTTGTCATAACGCTACCGCGGCTCCTAATTGCCCTTCTGCCCAGTTCGAACAAAGGAAAGCAGGCCTTGTATCTGCTGCCGGAATCCGCGTACCCTTCCTTCATTCTTTTGTTCCGAGGGGCAAGCCGCAGCGCGTTAGCTTTCTCGGGACTAACGGCCGTCTAATGCACACCGCAAATGAAAATCTAGACTTTTAGTGCCGTCGCTCTGCTGTGAGCTTAGCTTCAGACTGGTATATAAATAGCAGAATTAACGTTGGCATTCATTCATCTTGTGACATGCGCTCGTCGTCTCCACGGCGAACGCATTCGAGCGCCTAATTAGTACGAAAGAGAATGACATATTTCTCCACTGTGTTTGTTTAAAAGAGACAGTTCATTAGTGGAGTTGCTAGGCGCAGTAAACAATCCTACGTAGGTGAAGTTGGCGGTGGAATTACCTGCAGCGCAAGACGCACGTAATGGATGGATAAAAGCGGCGATGACAGGACTGTCAGCGAGGGTAATCTTGCAGACACCCATCTTGTTTCTTTGGTCGTTTTATTGCTTCAAGCAATCTGCGCCCAGTTTTATTTAGCAATATAGATGGTGCCTCATCATTACACTGTCTCGTCTTCTCGATAGTACAATAGTTAATCGAACTCACCAATCCGACCGCTCATTCATTCCATCGGTGAGAAAACAGCGCGAAAAAAAAAACACAGACAAAGAAGAAACACAGGGCAGGCGCTCCCGACAACAGCGCCTATCTTGTGTCTCTCCCTTGTTCGCGTTTATTTCGCGCAGTTTTTTCACCGATAAATTTGTACCAACTAGCTCGCATTTATGCCCTTTTGAGATCATTCATTCATTCATTCATTCATTCATTCATTCATTCATTCATTCATTCATTCATTCATTCATTCATTCATTCATTCATTCATTCATTTAGTTGCTTGCTGAATGATCGAATGAATCGTTTACACGTAAATAATACTTGGTAAGACATTGACGTCACAAATACTTACAATTACCCCTAAGATGCTGTCTCCAGGCCAACATTTCGTGTTCGCTGTTAATGTAAAGCCAGTTTGTCTGCCTATAGCTTCTCGAGTGAATACCTGCAAGAAAAAAAGAGCATCGAGATCGAGGCTATCACACTAGGCACAATGCATAGCAATGAATAAAGCGGATATCGTAAAAAGAATACTACGAAAGTGGCGAGAACTCGATAGAATGGCGCTAATCTCTTGGTATGCAGTCAGTTAACTTAAGTCAGCCAAACGTGACCCGAGCGGGAAGACGGAGTTTCCTCGGACACATGGCCGACAGTACCACACCCCTTGACATACTACAGGATCGGGGGCTTCAGTTTCGCGCTAGGAGGATTATTAGTTTCGCCGCATTTTCCGTACGTACGAGGAAGTGGCGTTACGAATTGACACTCCTTACCAGCGTCCTCATCGTCATCGTCGTCGTCGTAAAAGTCGGCCGCTGGGTACGGCGCCGGCATCCGCACGTGCCCATAATCCGGGCACGGCGCCGATCGACGACCGTCCAGGCAATGTCCTCTGGTCAGCGGCCGCTCCCAAGAGTAGAGCCCGGGAACGCGGTGCTCGCGCACTTTGTCGCCGCACTGGCTGCACACCACCGAGTCCAGGCCCATGCTCTCAGGGCTGCGCGGGAGGGAGCGCGAACGGCGCCCCTGAAGATCCCGATGCCTCATCCAGAGGTCCTCGGCCGAAGTCGCCACCTGAGCGGAGCACGCCGCGTCCAGTATCTCCCAGCGGACGCGAGCGGCGCGCTCGCGTCGGCGTCGGTGATCGGTGCTGCTGACGCCGCCGACAATCCCCTGCAGTTTGGGGATGGCACCGCCGCCGTCAGGCTGCTGCCTCGGCGCCTCTGGCGGGCGCCGTCGAGTCGTGGTATGCGTCGACGTGGAGCTGTCCGTCACGTCGGTGTCGTCATTTCGCGTCAACTCGCCCTCGACGACCATTGCGCTCTTGCTGTCGGAGTCGGTCGTGGTCGTCGACAGGTTGGACGCGTGGTTTGTCGTCTCGAGCGAGGCTTCCGCTGCAGCCGACGACGGCAGGTCCACGTTGAAGCTGCACGACGTCGTGGCGCTGTCGAAGCTCGGAGTGGTCACTTCCGAGTCGAGATACTCCGAGGACGAGTAATGGAACGGTTCCTTAGGCTGGTCGGGAGACAGCGGTGTCAGCCGCTCTGTCGCTGCTGGCCGTTCCTGTGGTTCCGTTTGTCCAGCCGATGCTGGCTGCTCTAATGGCGGCGGTCGTCCTTCCGATGGCGGGCGTTGTTCAAGTGCGGCCCGTCCTTCCGACGGCTGCCGCTCTTCCGTGGGCGGCGGTGGCGTGGGCATCGGCAACGGAGGCAGCGGAGGAGGTGGTGTCTCTGGCTTGCTGATAGCATCTGGCACCGGCGGTTGGTATCGTTCGGTGATTTGCTGGTCAGAATTGCTGTTCTCTTCTGACACCTCGGACACGGTAGACAGCTCGTCGTATTGTCGAATTTCGGAGCGGCTGATCGCGTTCTGGACGTCGCGGAACGTCATCAAGGGCATCATGATGGGCTCCATGTCGTCGGTGTCTTCGTCGTTTCGAGACGAGCACGGTCCTCCCTGATCGAAGAACGCCGTGCGCATCAAGTCGGGTGGCTGGTGGGGCGGCGCGGCGCATTCGGAAAACTCGTCGGCTTGGGAAGCGGGTCTGCTGTCGGCGTCTCTCTCCAAAGCACCTTCCTCGTCGTCGGACTTGTCTGTCCTGTCTTCATCTTCATCATCGACTCCTTCGGCGCGTCCCAACGAGTACTCGCCGGACTCCGATGAGAGCACCTGCTCTTCCTTCTTGGTCGATTCGTCTGACGAGTCGTTATGGCCTTTCTCCGTCTCTTCGGAGGACATGGCCGCTTCGTCCGGATCCCGAGTCACGTCTCTCGAGGAAGCCTTGGGAGAAGGAGTTTTTGTACGCGCGCCATTCCTCGACGAAGGTGAGCTGAAGAGGCTGGCCGATGAAGCTGTCTCGAAGGACGTGTCAGTTCCGTCGCGGCGGGCCTGACTGGTGCTGCTCGTTTCTGTCGACTCTCGGATTTTGGCGGAGTGTTCGGTGGCCGTGACGTATTCAGAGGTGCTCTCGCTGGTCGTGTCCTGCCGGCCGGCGTCTGCGTTTGCATCTCGCAGTTTGGCCGCCACGGCAGGTCCAGAACTGCTGGTGGAACGTTCGCTCCGCGAGGACTCGCGCTCCGTGAACTGGCTGCTAGACGACTCGCTTTCCGGGGACGTCAGTCCCTCAGGCTGCGCGGGGTGAGTGGTTCGCTTCTCTTCTCTCCTATGGGATTCCTTGGAAAGGTATTGCTTGGCATTCGACTGGTGTTCCACTCGCGGTCCTGAATGGTAATTGCTACCCACGTCTCGCCTGCTGTTCAACACGGCGTCTTCGTGGCCGACGGGGGCAGGCCTCGAACTGCTCCTGGCTTCCCTCAGCAGGTCGATCTTACAGAGCGCCCTGCTGAGCTCTTCCATGTGGCCCTTGGTGCGGGGACTTTTCGCTTCGAAGCCACCGTCTTCGAACTTGTTGGCCATCAACGAATCCTGCTTGGCCTTTCCTTGCTTGTGCGGCTTGGGAGACGGGAGCAGCCTCTGCTGCTTGCTCACCAGATCGACCTCCATGACGTCGTCATCGCTGTCGTCGCTCACGGACGTGCCGGCCCGGCGCGCGTCCTTGGCCTTGCGCCGCCGGGCAGCCTTGTGCTTCGCTCCGCGCGCCGCCCGCGGCGACAGAGTGAGGTAGGCGGGTAGCGAGGCCTTCGTCCTGCAGACGCTCTCGGTCTGCGTGGCCTGCGTCTTCACCAGAGCCCGTCGGCGTCCGAACGCGGCTCTCTCGAAAGAATCTTGGTAGTGGCGAGCGTCCAAGAGCCTTTCTTGGGAACCGTCCGGCGTTGATACGGCGCGGCGCCCCAGCGGCGTGGACGTGGCAGCGGGTCCCCCGAGGCTGAGCTCGACGTCCTCCAGTCCGCCGGCGACTGTGTTACTGCGCACGAGCGCGTTCGAGTCGAAGCTCACGTGCTTCGGCCGGCGGTCGTCGAGCAGCGCGTCGGGCACCGCGACGCCGCCGTCGCTGCGACGCCTCCACGTGGAGGCGTCGTTCAGGGCGTCCACGCTGTGACACTGGCCCAGCGTGACCCGCTCGTACTGGAAGCTCAGGTTGGACGGTCGGGAGGCGCATCGCGACACGTAGCTCAGGTTGCTGCTGCTCGCCAGGCTGCCCTGGCTCGTGCTGCCAGTAGCTGTTGCAGCTTTGCAGCCTGGGTCGCGCCGAGAAGGACCTGGAGTGAACCACTACGCGCACCGAGTCACTGTCGGCCGCGTCGAGGTTGCTGAAGCGTAGCTTCGGGTCCTGCAGGCAGAACGGCTTGGGCCGCCGCCGGAAGCCCGAGCTGGCGAAGTCGTCATCGTCGTCTTTGGCGCCGCCTGACTGCGTCGCCGGTGGCGGGGGCGGCGACGGAATGTTCTCGTCGCTCGAGGCGCGCTGGACGCAGGAGAAGAGCGCCGCGTTGCAGGGGCTCCCGCCTCCTCCTCCGGTGGCTCCCTGCGCGGCCAGGCACCCGAACAGGCTGCGGGCGGTGGCGCCCTTGTCGTCGAGTACGGCGATCTCCTTGCGCGTGATGCAGTACTGTTCGCGGATGTCTTCGCGCGAGTAGATGGGGTGCCCCTTGCGGCTGCGCAGCGCGCTGATCTTGCGCTTCATCATGTCATCGTCGGAGTCGTAGGCAATCGTGTCGGCCGAGAGGTCCACCTGGGTGCCGGCGTCCACGAGGTCGAGCGGCGCGGCAGGCCGCAGTGTCAGCCGGGACGCGTCCAAGGATCCTCCTGCACAAAAGAGCGCATGCTCAATGCGTGAGAAGAATGCAAGAGCGGGAGTGTGGCATGACACCAGAGCTTTCTAGTGATGCCGACACTGTAGTCCTCGGAACGGACGAACACTCTAGCTTGCCCAGACCGAACAGAGCGAAAGCGCATCGTGCTCACTGGGTTGGTCTGTCCGCTCATTTTGACTTTATCTGCCATAAGATTTCAAAAAATGCTCTGCAGTGTAGTATACACGTGTTGTGGAAACATGAATGGCGCAATTGGTTTACGCTTTCGTATCGTTATTAACAAGGTGTGATTAGCATAGTCACTCGCAAGTCGTATAAATGCAGGTCGCATTTACGTTTCCCGTGGATGCTCTGAAACCTTATTGTTATTATGCGTGACAAATTAGTCATAATGTCGCAAACTCACTGATTAAGCAATTAGTTGTGGTGAATATTCAGAACGCGACCGCCTTCCTTACACAGGACACTACGCTGCCTCACTGTGTAGAAAATGAAGCAACATGAACGTCCATTCGTGAAACCCTAAGAAACAGAACTCACGTAATGATCTATTATTTGAATCATGATAGTTAAGATTGATGGGGGTCCGAGAAAAGGTCAATAAATCCAACTCTACCGAGTGTTTTATTCTTTTTTTAAGAATACACAATTTTTTAAAATCACATGGGGCAAGCAAAATTCCAAATCTTGAGCTGGAGAACACAAAAAGGCAGACATTACTTGCATTACAACTCAACATCCACAATAAACTAATTACCAAAATGCACTAATTATGCCTTTAATTACTACCTCATGAATAATAATGCCATTTGCGAATTGTAGCCCATGAGTTCGCATGGTTTGTATAAACACTTGGAATAATTCCTAGGATGGCACCAGTTTCGATATACTAATTCCCGAAGTGTGCGACGATCGAAATGCATTGGCATTCCCAGTTATTTTTGTGCTTAAATGCATAAAACGATGTTTTATTAAAAAGAATTAAAAAATGGAACAACAGTGCATATTTGCCGAACGTTTGACAGTGCATATCTCGAAACCGGCGCCAACCTCAGATATCGTTCCATGGGGATATGTCACACAAGCTCACCGGCCACAATTTGGGAATTACAAGATGCGCCTTAAAGTTATTAGCTTTAAATTATTCAGTTATATTCCGCTAGTTTATCAATTATGAATTTCGATTTACTTTGCAAGTAATGCCCGCCTCTGCGAGCAATCCAGCTAAAGGACTAGAATCGTGCTATCTGCCATAGGCAAAAAAGTGATAACGTCAACGTCGCGCTGACCTGCATACGAACTGCGCACCCATATAGAATTGTATACCTAAAAAGCTTGCGCTTCTAAATTTTTCTCAACCAACGGAAATCAGTGTGACCCATTAAATCACACTGCGCCGACCTATATTCAATTGAACGTCTCTCGCACACATCCATGTAAAGTGTTTCCTGCAGGCTTATAAATCTGTTATGAGGGCACAAGCCCAATACATCTGGAATGATGCAACGAAGAATAAAAAGGCTCCATTTTTGACGAGTGTGTACACTGTCAGTTATAACATTACGCCTGGCAACGACACAAGCGTTGTCAACAGAAAACGTGGTATTTTATGTAGAGATTTCATGATTTCCCCATGTTATTTGGTAAAAGCAGAGGCTATATATCATCGGCCGTCGTGCTGACAATCTCATATCAAACAGGCCAGCGCCTACTTAAGATAAAGATGGCGATCAACACACTCGGCGCTTGCGGCGATCACAGGCAGCTTTATTGCGGTGCAGCAATTCACATTCTATACGTCGCGTGAGAAAAACACTGTGGGAACAACAACATCTGGACCCAAGCATCCCCTTTATGTATGCTTGCTTTTCTGTATTTGTTTGCGATTGTAGCAAACCAACTGCAGGGTGTGGATATGTGTGCGACGGGGAACAAATATGAAGAAAAAAAAATACAGGAAAGATGAGTCGGGAGGTGCAGGGTGTAAGTAAATCGTAAACAGTGAGTCGCGGATAAACAGTTTTCATTTAAATAATTGTCTTGTTCATAGAGACAGTGTGGTGCTCCGACTATGTGTTTACGTTGTCCGCAGTAACAATAGAAATAACTTCCTGCTTACATTGGCTGCATGGGAACAAGAACAGAACTACGGAAAACAAAAGAAAGAAAGAAAGAAAGAAAGAAAGAAAGAAAGAAAGAAAGAAAGAAAGAAAGAAAGAAAGAAAGAAAGAAAGAAAGGAATCGATGGAAGTTTCTTGCTACGTTCGAACGAGAAAAAAAAAACATATAAGCGAAAAAAAAGAGAGAACTGAGGAGAGATGACACTAAAGCTTAAGATAAAAGAATAATTATCCTTGATCGCTACTTGTTTGAGGTTGCGTAATGACAAATGAGATTCTCTGAAGTGGAGTCATGAATGTAAAAGAAGCGGGATGCATTCCGATACAGCTGGATGCAATCCGATACACAACAGCTGGATACACAAAAATCACACGTTTGATTTCTTGACAATTTCTTGACAATTAAATTGTTTTAATAACATTGGTATTAGTTGCCGAAACTTGCATCCTTCTCCTTGATGCTTGTACTTCCCCTACCTCAAACCTCCTCTTTGTAAGGCGGAAATATGGGCTAGTTGTTCTGAGTATTGTGACATACAGACTGGCAGTATCGCAAATAATTAAATTAAAAAAAAGTTGTCGCAGGTTCACCTGAAAGGCGAAGCATCAATTGCGATAGCAAATTTGTAGAGAGCCATACGGAGTAATGATATTAGCTTTATAAGCTGTATAAACTTGGACATGCAGCAGCACCGGCAACACGCAGAACTGTTGTCGATGCCGTCGGCGTTTAGCCCGCGTTCGCTCAAAATGCGTGCGGCGTTGGTGACTGTTGCCGGAGCCTCTGATATAAATAGGCACTTGGTGCCGCAGCTAAACGTCTCCTCCCTTCCCTCCCCCTCCCCCCCTCCCCCGCGGCCTCTCGCGCGTCGGAAGAAGGCGCGTTTGCTCTACATATATGGTGATTGTAAAGGAGGAAAGAGACGCCTACTTCTGCAGCCCTTAAGCGAGCACGGCGCAGAACGCGCGTTTGTTCTCCGCCGTGCGTTCACTCCCCGTGAAAGCGCGCGCCCCTCACGCCCTTTCACTCGCACATACAGCGTTCGGTTCTTTTTTGGCGCTGAGCCGTGCTCCCTCAAGGGCTGCAGAAGATAGCGCCAACCTTTCCCTTTCCCTCAAGAACCACTTATCACGCGGCGACGATTTCATCTCCATTGACGTCATACGGAACCTCACGGCGACGGCGACGGCGACGGCAACGGCGACGGCGACGCCGACGGCAGAAATCTGCTTTTGAGTGTCCATATAATTGCTATCGCAATAAAAATGTCGCAGTTTCACCTGAAAGGCGAAGCAGCGGCGTTGGTGACTGTTGCCGGAGCCTCTGATATAAATATGCACTTGGTGCCGCAGCTAAACGTCGCCTCCCCTCCCCCCCCCCCCCCTCCACGGCCTTTCGCGCGTCGGAAGAAGGCGCGTTTGCTCTACATATATGGTGATTGTAAAGGAGGAAAGAGACGCCTACTTCTGCAGCCCTTAAGGGAGCCCGGCGCAGAACGCGCGTTTGTTCTCCGCCGTGGGTTCACTCCCCGTGAAAGCGCGCGTCCCTCACGCCCTTTCACTCGCACATACAGCGTTCGGCGCGCGGCGACGATTTCATCTCCATTGACGTCATACGGAACCTCACGGCGACGGCGACGCCGACGGCAGAAATCTGCTTTGGAGTGTCCATATAATTTCTATCGCAATAAAAATATTTAGAGTGCCGAAAACACGGAAACGCACAACATACAACCACCTGTCTTGTCTTCTTCGCGCTGTGTGCTTGCGTTCTTTCATTTTCAGCGCTGTAAATGTGTACAAAAAGAACACCCGAGTTTTCTCCTTCTAACCGCCAGCCGATCCCCTAAATATGCAAGCTTCAGTATATATGATAATCAAATATGCGAACGATGTTGGGCGCAGTATTGGCGCAGCAAAACACTGTTTGATCCAGCGTCCGTTGCAAAAAGCACCCGTAGCTGCCAGCGAATAATCTGCTTTGGAGAACTACGCGATTTCAAGGAAAAAAAAATTTAATTGTGTGTGGTTTTACGTTCTTAACTCGCACACTGGGATATGACGGACGGCAGTAGTGGAGGTATCCGGCTTAATTTTGACAACTTTGGGTTCTTTAACGTGCCACCTGAATCTATGTACACGAGCGTTCTTGCATTTTTTCTTGCGTTCTGGCAACCGTACCTGCGACCTCGTGTTCAGCAGCAGAATGCCATTAAGCCACCATAGCACACAAACCACGCTATCTGCTTTACAACTTTTTTTCTTGATGTTTCATCAACCCCGCAATGTCCAAAAGCTGTTACCCATGAAGGAAAAAAAGTAGAACAACTTCTTCATTTTTCAACGATCCTACACTTCAATTAAAACTACTCAAATATTCCACTCTTATTTCCTTGGCTTCATTATCTGTCGGCTCCGTATGGTTGGGGCAGACCCCCTTCTTCTCCCGCACTGTTCATCTTTAAGTTACGTAAAGGCAAACGTGAAAACGCGGCCACACGGAACAAAAATGACCACACAGACGCCGACTATCAACTGAAAGATCGCACCGTGGTTCAAAAGAAGGAAAACTAAATGTTATCTGCTATAGGCAGATAAGCTTTGTGTCTTCCGTCTTTTGTGCGACCCTTCAGTTGATAGTCGGCGCTTGTGTCGCTCTGTTCGGCCCCGTACATGTGGCTATGTCTGCACCTGTCTGGCCTGCCTTTGAAAAAAAATTATGGGGTTTTACGTGCCAAAACCACGCTCTGATTATGAGGCACGCCGTAGTGTGGAACTCCGGAAATTTGGACCACCTGGGGTTCTTTAACGTGCACCTAAATCTAAATACACGGGTGTTTTCGCATTTCTGGCCTGCCTTTCAGTAAAATAAATCCCTAACCAACTTGCTCAACCTTCAGTCGTTCTAGTGTTCACCTTTATTTCTATCCATGAAGAATGCGCTGCGTGCAAAAAAAAAAAAGAAAAAAGAAAAAAAGCTATAAATGTTATTTGAGTTGAAACTTAATTAGTAAATTAATGCATGAGTACGTGATTTTCTGAACTATTGCCACGCAAAACTTCGCTCTTGCATACTAAAAACGCTACTACGGGCTTTGCGCTAAGCTTGCAGTGCTTAAATCGGCATTTTGTGGTGCCAAACTCGGCGCCTAGCATGTGATGCGTTGGGCATTACAGGGTACCTGGGCAGTGTCCAGCGAAACATAACGCCAATCGCAGCTGCTTCATCCCGAGACTACTGCTTTTACCAACCGCTATTCTTCGCCGAAGTATACCTATACTACAGGTGGGACTGTGATTGTTGTTGTTGACGTTATTCTTCCTGCCTTGGAACGGTCATTGCCTCTTGAGCGAAAGGGCATGCGGGAATGGTTAACTGTCCTGTGCAGTTTTGCTTTCGTGCTTGCAGACGGGACGACAGATGTTTTGGGCTCTATAGTCTATACAGGGTTGTCGTAGAGCGCTCTAAACATACAAATAAACTTAACGGGTAGGAGCACGGAGAAGCAGAAACGGAGCACTTCGCGCGCGAGAAAGAACGTGACCGGGAGGCGAAGCGTGGTCTTATTACTTGGGGTTGTCTGTCTATTGCTTTCATGGTCACGGGCAGCGAGATACGACGAGCACGGAGAAAAGAAGTCAGAAAAGACAGGCCCTTGTCTCTGAGTTCTCGTCGTTGGCGCTGCGCGCAACCATGGACAAACACCAACTCGCCCAATTTCCCGTCCTCTGTCTTTTATTTCACAGAGGGGAAAAAAAAAGAGAAAAACTTCGTTGAACAGCCAACGGACATGACCAACTTTACTTGCTCTGTTCGTTCACCGTCTTTTGTTTGTATTTCTTTCCACCAGTCTAAGTATTTTTCTTTTCCTTTCTTTGTCTGTTTATAAGTTTGGCGCGCAGCCTTAAGATATATGCTTGATGCATGTATGTCTTTATTGTAGTAAATACCACGAAAGAAGACGTGAAAGTCATATGGGAAGCGTTCTTTGTTAGAGCGTCGGCTTTCGGCAGCTTCAACGTGCGCAGTTTTCTTGAATATTTCATTCTAACTTTACTTAACCGCCACCGAGACACGGCGATGGTCATTATCCGGGAGTTATTATAACAACGGCCTATACGACGAGAGACTGCGCCAACGCAGCCCCGATGTGTAACGCCCATTCTTTTCAAATATATCGCCCATTATATGTCGGTTAGAGAAAGCATGTGCCCGTTCGCTGCATTTCGCACTGAAAGCGCGGCAGCTGATCTCTCTCCTCTCGATACTGCTGCTTATATGGCAACAAAATAATGGGACGGAGGCAAGCGGGAGTGGGGTAGAGGGAGAGGGGGCGTGCTTTGCCTGCTCGAGCGACGCCTTTTTGTC
The DNA here is from genome assembly GCF_013339745.2 of Dermacentor silvarum. Classification (NCBI taxonomy): domain Eukaryota; kingdom Metazoa; phylum Arthropoda; class Arachnida; order Ixodida; family Ixodidae; genus Dermacentor; species Dermacentor silvarum. The sequence goes on from NC_051161.1 coordinate 23,974,233, forward strand.
CATGTCCGTATCAGACTTCGCTGACCGCTCCACGTCGGGCGCAAACATCGCTTGCCAGCGAGAACGTGACTAGCCGCCGAAGCGTCGTCTTCGTATACTTAGGATAGACTGTTCTTGCTCTTCTTTAAAAAAGAACAACCAGCTCGTTGAAGAGTACACAGTGGCAGGCGCCACTTTACTTTCTATTTTAAAAATACCCACTCGACCGGCGGGACCAATGCACGCGCCGCGAATACAAAGCGCAATTCATTTCTGACCGTCCCTAAATTGAATTTTATCTCCAGTCGCAAGCCCCGTTCCGTTCTTCGTCTCTCTCCGCTGCATGCGAAGGTGGAGCCAGTCACCCGGCCGTATGTTGGCCGGCCGGCAATTCCGTGCAAGTTTCGCTAGAAGCCTTTGTTTGGAGCCGCTGCGCATAGGAGGTGCAGCGGAACCTAGGTGCAGAGAGGGAAAAGATGGCGGAGGTCAGCACTGAGACAATGGCGGAGAGCGAGCGCATTTCCCAGAGCAAGCAGGAGAAAGGTGACAAGGCCAGCCGACTGAGTGCATTGTGTTTGGCGGCGACGTGTTTCCCGGGCACGCCAGGGGGGGAATCCTCGCTTGCTTCCTTGGGGTCGCGCAGGCAAGCAGTTAAATGGGTTGTGCAAACATTCCCCTCGGAAAGGGCCGCCACCACTTGTATAACCTTGCGTGGGCCGATTCATCAGTGGCCAGCGATTGCTCAAGACGGCGCAAGTGGGAAGCTAAAGCGAGTTCCCCGTGCGCTCTGACGACTTCGTTGCCCTTAACTAGCTCAACTCGGCGTCGTTTGATGGGCGAAGGGAGAAAGAGGGAAAGCTACGCGAGGACGTTAACGATAATTTGATTGGCTGTGCTTGTGAATTCGGTATAAGACTAAGGTTTGCGTTCCTCCTTTCAAGGTGGCCGCGATGGCGAGGAGCGAAGTTTGTTTCCACAAAGGTTCGATTTCTTTCCCGTTTTGTTTCTCTCTGTCGTTTTCAAAACATTGTGTTACGCTGTGTGACCCCTCTTCACTGAAACACGTTCTGCATGACGCGTCTCTTTGGTAGCGCTATATAGTGTGCGCAGCACTATGAGGCCAAGATTTCCTTTCAGGGTGCAACATACGCACACGATTGCCTGCCTCGATCGCCCGCCCGCCCACCCGCACGCCCACCCGCTCACTCACTCCCTTCACATACTTACACACTTCACATACTTACAAGTTTTTTCCACTGGGACACTCATAATGCTAACTCATTAAAAGTAAATCAAACAATTAATGTTACTATCTGCGCACGCAGTGGTATGTGATTCGCGTTTGGGAACTTTGCAAGCATAAACGAGAAAGCAGAGAACATACATGAAATAATTTCCTTGAATGAAATTATCAACACCGATGTCTTGCCGTTCACAACTTAAGTCGCGCTAATTCGGTTAGCCACGCCCGTGATGCGTTGACCGTCTTACAGAGCGGCTTTACGTTTACCTCGACGGCAGAGGCACTCAAGTATTTATAATGGCTGTAATCAGGCACTAGCTTACCTTCTAAAAATAGTCAGGCACGATGTCTCATTAAAAAAAAAAAGCACTCCGGGCACTGGAGCGGCACTTCTCTAGCTTCCCGCAAACCAGGAACGTGAATCGTTCCGCGCAAATCAATGCTTCCAGAAACATTACAGAATCTTATTTTACAACGGAAATGAGCTTAAACCTCACTTTCGTGAGGTTGAACGCAATGCTGGGCGCAACTAGGTTAATGGAAAATGAGGCTATTCAGAAAGAGCGCAGGGTTTTGCGGGGGAAGCATGGCTAATCCATTTCGCTTCCGGTGCGAGCGGGCAGCTATTCTCAATAAGGCTGTCTTCTGTCGGGTGTACCGTGGCTCATTAGAGCGACACGTGCGCTCAGACTGCTCTCGCGTTGGAAAAGTAAAGGAAGCAAAGACGGCGAAACTGCCAAAACAAGGCCCGTTGCGTGGTATACAGCCGAACTCTAGAATACCTGTCACATGAGAAAGAGAGAGAGAGAGAGCAAGGAGAGGAAAGGCAGAGAGGTCGACCAGACGAGCGTCCGGTTTGCTACCCTACACTAGGGGTAAGAAAAAGGGGGAATAGAAAGAGGAAAAGAGGGAGAGAGTGAGCACAGAGTACACGTGGGACGGTGCACAGGGAAACTATAAGTGGTCTCTTAAACCGGTGCACTTCGACTAGTGTGTACTAAGGGGCGCAAGTTAACACACATAGACTAGACGAGAGAGCCTGTCCTCTAATAGATATGCTTCCCCAACTAGCAGAAAAATTAAATTAATTAAATTGTGGGGTTTTACGTGCCAAAACCACGATTCATGATTATAAGGCACGCCGTAGTGGTGGACTCCGGAATAATTTGGACCACCGGGGGTTCTATAACGTGCACCTAAATCTAAGCACAAGGGTGTTTTCGCATTTCGCCCCCGTCGAAATGCGGCCGCCGTGGCCGGGATTCGATCCCGCGACCTCGTGCTTAGCAGCCCAACACAACTAGCCGAAGAATCGCTCCTGCATTATCTGCTACACACGGACTGACTGCGTTGCATCCGCCGAAGGTTCGCGGAGAAGGCATGTAAGTAGTTCAGAACATTTTAGCAATTGCCGTGATTTTGAGTCTCTCGCAGTATAATACAGAACCGTTTTAGCGTGCTTAGTTCTTTGTATTTTATTTTTGTTCTTCAAATGTTAAAGTACTGTCCTCCGCACCGCTCTAAACCAGCCAGAAGAAAAAAAAAGCTTTCTCGTTCGACGAGATCTTGGGACTGTAGTCTCGCATACCACAGCTGCAGAAGTCCACTAAAGCGTTGCTGCGATTCCCGAAGTCAACCAGACTGAATGACGTCTGTGATTCAGCGCTTCCATTACGTCGGCGATTGCAGCCCATGCGAACTCTTGACTCTATATATTCTCCTACTAATCTTTCGCTCCCCTTTCTCAGTGCAGGGTAGCTAGTCCGTGTTAACCTCTCTGTCCTCTCTGTTTTTCATTTATTATTTCTTGTCTTTGTTTCCCTAACCTTTTTCTCGTTCTTTTATTCATCTACTAATCGTCATAATATTTTATTTCTGTTTTATTTGCTCCCCTTTCCCATTATCTCAGCGTTGAATAGCTAACTATAACACACTGGGCTAGGCCGGCATTTCAGGTCTTTTGTTGGAATTAGTATCTCTTTCTCACTCTCCCTAAAGAAAAATCATGCAGATTAAAAAAAAAAAACCTAAGCGGAACCGCGGCAGCGAAAAACAAGTAACATTTCAGCAAGTGAGGGTTACAATTGAGGTACTCAAATGCCACTCTTATAGCCTATGAACAATGGGAAAAGACATATCCTAAAGTAGAATACGAAGGGGCTGACGTCAGGCTCGGGTGAACATTGCACAACGTAGAACAAGATCAGCACAAATCTTCCTTTTTATTTTTCCTTCGATCTACATGGACGTGCAGTATGCGAGCTTACAAGTATGTGGACCTCCGCGAATCTCTCGCCAGACGTCTCGTTTGCCCTTTCCATGTGATACGTTGGGCAATGGCGCTTCTTTGAACGGCACCACATGGGAGTCTCTCAATGCTCTTGATGAACCCTGGAAACCCGTGGATAACATATTGAAAGGCCCAAACTTGGGGGCAAGAACACGTGAAACACACAAGTGCTTGTGTCTGTCCCTTCACGTGTTTTTGTCCCCTCGTTGGTGTTCGAGAATGCCCTGCCATGAATCAAAGATTCAAACTCGCGCAAACCACTAGCCTACATCAAAAGGAACAGAAATAACGACGCATGAGTCGTTTTCGCGCCGTCCTTCTTTCGCCCACTAAATTAGGAGCCTTGTCCTCGACCACCTTATCGTAAACCTAATGCACTCTCACCGTGTCAACCCACATTTAAGCTTTAGTAATGACATATTGACGCAAGGCAATATTCTTGTTGTCTACGTGCCGCTTGTCCGCCGCTGGTGCGACAACAATTTGCGTGTGCGGCGTTGTGCTCTAAGGATAGACAGCATTTATCGTCCGTTACGAAGGGCCATAAATACCTACAGAACGAAAAAAAAAGACGTGTCAAACGAAAGAACCACTTACATAGGGATAAATGAAAAATAAAAGACGTACCATAAGTAAAATAATCAGTGTGACACGTGCACTTGTTGCCGAGCGGAAATTACCACGACCGAGAAAGCAACCTGGTCAGTAAACAGTGATGATAAGTCGCACCTGGCGAAGTACGACACGTAGGATTAAGGAGTGCTCGCGTAATTAATGGATACGAAGTGATCAGGCTTTGCAGGAGACCACAGCCAGCGTATAGCCGCTGTGTCAACAGTCTCAACGGAGAGACTCAGGAAACTGACCGACAGAGAAGAGACAGAGAAGGTAGTAGTGCCCTCCTACGACAGGTTCATGAAGGGTCCAGCCTATGTGATGGGGTGCGCACGAGCACGACCTGATTAGCAGAGTGGTTCCGTAGAGCAAATGAGTTAGGCGCCTTGTCCTGGTCCACAAGAGGAAAGGAAGAGAGGGAGGTCAACCAGACCTGCATCCGATTTGCGAAACTATGCGTAATCAGGGAGTACAAGAGGCATACGGGAATATCTTGGGAAATATCTACAAGGATTCCACAGCTACCATGGTTCTCCCCAAGAAAGTAGAAAGTATACCTATCAAGAAAGGGGTCAGGCAAGGAGACACAGTCTCTCAAATTCTATTCACTGCATGCTTAGAAGAACTATTCAACCTATTGGCCTGGGAAGGCTTAGGAGTGAGGATCAACGGTGAATATCTCAGCAACCTTCGGTTTGCAGATGACATTGTCCTATTCAGCAACAATGTGGACGAATTACAACAAATGATTGAGTGCCTTTACCGAGAAAGTGTAAGAGTGGGGTTGAAGATTAATATGCAGAAGACAAAGATAATTTTCAATAGCCTGGCAAGAGAGCAAGAATTCAGGATCGCCAGTCAGCCTCTAGAGTCTGTAAAGGAGTGCGTTCATCTAGCTTAATTACTCACAGGGGACCCTGATCATGAGAAAGAAATTTATAGAAGAATAAAATTGGGCTGGAGTGCATACGGCAGGCATTACCAAATCCTGACAGGGAGATTACTATTGTCGTTGAAAAGAAAAGTGTACAATCATTGCATTCTACCGGTGCTAGCATATGGGGCAGAAACTTGGAGATTAACAAAGAAGCTCGAGAATGAGTTAAGGACCGCGCAAAGAGGAATGGAACGAGAAATGTTAGGGTTAACTTTAAGAGACAGGAAGAGAGCGGTGCTGATCAGAGAGCAGACGGGGATAGACGATATTCTAGTTGATACAAAAAGAAAAAAAAAATGGAGCTGGGCAGACCATATAATACGTAGGATGGATAACAGGTGGACCATTAGAGTTACAGAATGGATACCAAGAGAAGGAAAGCACAGTTGAGGACGGCAGAAAACTAGGTGGGGTGATGAACTTAGGAAATTTGCAGGCGCAAGTTGGAATCAGCTAGCGCAAAAAAATAAACGTTTACAATCGTTGCATTCTACCGGTGCTACCATATGGAGCAGAAACTTGTAGGCAAACAAAGAGATCGCAGGTAGAGGCCTTCGTCCTGCAGTGGACTTAAACAGAGGCTGACGATGATGATGATGCAGGAGGAAGGCTGTTCGAGGATGAAAAGAAATAAATAAATATATAAAGAAAGAAAAGGCAACACTGAGGGCGCGTCAATCCTGATGTGCACGTACAGCCTACAGTCGGTGCCATGAAGATGCAATGTTACCTAGGCTGGGTTTGCTAAGGGTCATGTGAAGGGGCACGTTGCGATGTAGCTGCATAGCGCAATCATTGACCGGGCTTACTGAGTTTGTCCCCCATATTCCATACCATTTCTAAGCTCCACACTCCACCTCAACTTAATGAAGAAGATGATTTATTGGCATCCCCTCTGAAACGTGGGGGTGACAAATATTCACCTAGCATGCTGAAATGGATGGATGGATGGATTGATGGATGGATGCTATGAGCTTCCTCTTTGGAACGGGGTGGTGGGTTGCGCGACCAAACTCTTGTTCTTGTTTTGCCCAATGTCCTACCTATCTTTAAAGAAATGAAAAATTAGGGTTGATCCCTCTTTCATAGGAATCGGTAGAACACGAAAATGAGAAATGTCTTTACTGAAGCTGCTGCATGTTTATTGCACGTGAGGAATGTAATGGAAAGACTTTATTGAGGAATGCTGAATTGTAATAGTACAAATACACACAATGTCTATTGGTAGTAGCTTTACCGCAGCAAGCACATGCTTATTCCTTATTGTACCTCACTTTATAAGTGCACGTTCGTAGACATCCTGATCTCGCTTCGAAATGTAAATAGGTTCCCTTTGAGTTATCGTAAATTGCTTCTTTCCTGATTTCGTTATTTCCTCTTAAGTAGTTACTCATAGAAGGTTTCTTTTCCATTGCCGCCACCCATGAGATTGTTTCCGCCTCTCTGACATTGCGCTTCATATTCTTTGTTGCCATGTTACTTACTATACCGGTAGCGTACTAGCTGGCAAGCTTCCTAGTTCTTTTCGTCGACTGTGAACCAGTGTTCTTCCTGTACCACGGCCGCTGGATACCGCTCACACCACATTTACTTTCTTCTGTATTGCTCAGTCGTTCTTCAATATCAATTTTACTGTGAGCTTCCCTCACCTTCAAAGCTTGTTCAGCCCATATCACCCCCAGCTTCGTTTGTGGTCTACCTACAATGAAGCTTGTTATAAGGCACAAATTTCGGTGGCGTCCATGTACGCAAAAACTATCATCATCAGCAATGGCTCGAGCGTCGTCTTCTTCTACAGCTGGCACGTTGGCGCCCCTCAGCGCAACCGCGCGAACGCGCTCGTGCCATTGCTCCCGTGTTCGTCGTCGTCGTCTTCTTCCACAGCTGGCTCCGCTGCCGCTTATCATTCCAGCGTAGAATTTCACTTCTCTTCTGTCGTCGTAATGGGGAGGCCGCGTTTACAGGGGTATGAGCCATTGCTTTAGGGGGTATGAGCCATTCATTGTCTTACGTGATGCATAGATTTAATTTTGAAGCAATTTCATTTTGAAGAATCGCAAACGGCAATGGCGGGCGGATGCTGCTAACCACGCCACCGAGCAAACTCGAGACGTCGAACACAGGCGTTTGTGGTTCGACAACAAATTGTCCCTCGTCAGCGTGATCCGCTCCGACGAACAGCGAGACAAGTATGAATGAATGAAGAGATTCCAAGGCAGGGTGAAGAACAAGGGCACATTCCAGTAAACAAGACGTTCATGACAAAGGGGACGGTAAGGACAAGCTTCGCTTATCATCCATCTTCACGGAGTAGAAGGGCCGACGAATTTTTCTTGTATAGAACTCCTCACGACGGGTTTGACTCAAACGAAGAAGAAGCACTCTGCACAATCTCAGTCCTTGCCGAGCATGTCTGGCTTCGTGAGGCACTGTCCGCGCAGCCGACGCTAACGCAATGAATTCGGACACGCCGCGAGGTGGCGCCCTGTCGCCTCAGATGCGACGCTGCGAGCCTGCCTGAAGTGCTCGCTTCTTCTGCGGCCTTGGCTGTCTCGTGTCCGGTGGTCTGGAGCGGCGCGGGCTTTGAAGGAACCGAGTAACTCGCGACGGGCCGCTGTCGTGGTTCTAATTACCATCTGACGTGCCTTGTCGCGGTCTTCCAGGACGCTGTTAGAATAAATTACCTCGTTACTCTTCCACGTTTGTGCTTGGAGGGCCGAGTGAGCGGTATAGGCTGGCCGAAGGGAAAAAAAAAAAGGAGACGTTTTAATAGAAATCACACCCTTTACGCGTGGAATTTTTTTTTAGCAATTTAGATTGCGTACGTTATGCATCAATTACACTGCCTTGAAATTACCTCCTTAAAAACATTTTTTCTTTAGCAGACTTAATAAGATCGACAAAAAGAAACTTGTCTCCAAATGAGCGGGCTTTAATGCGGGATGTGTGAGCTCATGCGAGCATTATTAACGGGTTCCGAGCTTTCTTACTACAACACTCAAGAACTCAGCTCCGCTATAGAAATCTGCAAAACGAAGAAAAAAAAAAAGAATAATGTCAGGAGCTGCATTGAAGGAGGAAAACATGGCGAAAGACAATTTATTATATTGCGAGTAACTCGTAGATAAAAGCTACCCCGAAAACTCAAAGCATGCCCGTACCAGTTTTCGTCGCTTGCGTACGGAATTCAGTATTCAATACGTCTCTTCATGTTCGCAAGTACAGAACGATATTTCTGGACGCCGACATGCTCCGTCACTACACCATACAGGCTCAAATTTCTTACTTATACGCGTGAACTTAGGCAGGAACGTTACTCATACGATTTTCACAAGACCGCACGAATGAAGCTAATGACCGAAAAAGACATCCTATAATTGCAAGAGCCGTATATTAAAAGCTCAACCGACGTGTATTTCTGGCGCGGTGCAGACCGGCGTCGGTGCGCCTAATTGAAGGTGCGCGATGACCTAACCTTTTTCCAAAATCAGCAGAAAAAAAGAAGGGAGGGGGGAGGGGACACGACTGCATATCAGTGTTCGACGGCAAGCCTTCCCTCCACGGAAGGTACATCTGATAAGCTTCTAGGGCCGTGGTTTAAAAGATAACGATTGACTCGAATGTATACACTTGCTTTGAGGTAGGTTTGGCGAGCTTCAATTCCACCTGTTCATACGACTTACGAGAGGAAACATTGTAAACATGCACTGACGTGGAGCGATGGCTCAGTCTTGCCGAGAAATAAGTGAGTGCCGCTTTCTTTCAACTTTCACCTCTCTTGAATTTGTCTATCAGTACATTTTCTTTCTCTGCTGGCGGGTGACTTCGGTGGGATGTTCTAAAAGCCATGGGCGAATTACTGCACGAAAGTCAACTGCATTTGAATGTTATGACACGTTCATTCAAACGATCATTCAAGTGTTCACCATCAATACTTTCCTATCTATTTTTATTAGTATTCCCCATTCCCAGTACTGAAAGGAAGTCAGAACTAAGCTTTTCCCTCCTAATAAACGTCTTTCTCTCCATGACAGGCCGTTGTGCGGTGAGAACAAGCAGAACTTTCTTCTTTCTTTTATTTTTTCCCGGGCTCTTTGTTAACCAACAATAATTATAATTTCCCCCACTGAGCTGCCGCGTTCACCTGAAACGCTTATTTTACTGAAGCTGCGACAAGGAAACAACACTGTCAAGATGTTTAAGCCGATAAAGGTAGAACATTTGAAAACTTGGTATGAAAACTGGCTGGGTTGGCTGGATGTTGCCGAAAAGAGATTGAAGAGAGGATCTGAACTGCAAACCAAAGGATAACAAGAAATACCGTTTTGCCGTCGGGAATTCGTAATCTTGGTAAGTGCAATGGTTGAGAGCGGACGGTGTCAAAACCGATAGCGTCGCCTGCTTGGCCGGTCTGATATGTCACCAGCGTCGCAGAACGAACAGTGACTTGTTAAACCGCTAAGCATTGGTCCGCTCGAAGTGAGATGTTTATTTAGTGAACGCAAATGGGCGGGGTACAAACGGCGCGAAAGATTCGGCTGTCAGCGATGAAACTCCCGATTTTATTGCCGAGTTGACAGCTCGAGTCAAAAGAAGCTAAAAACTTGCGATGAACGCGATGACGTAAGAAACAGGCGGAAAATATGACAAGAGCAGAACTATACGCTATACTGGGTTAGGGTGCCGACTGATATACTTTACCGTCGTCATTTGCTGGTGTCATTAAATACTGGCGCTTTCGCCCGCAGGTCGAAGCATTGACAGTAATAGCAAGTTTTAGCGCTGCCCCTGAACTCCCCGGACGGTGTTACAACTATGTTGGCATGACGCAGCACGCAAGGCAACTGCTGCTACGCTGTAGAAACAGTGCCACGGCTGCTACCAGGCGCCTCACAATGCTGGCGTTAGGAGGAGCGCCGCCAGTGGCGTTGCAGGCGTAGCACCTAAATGGTGCACGACACAAACAGACGGCAAACGGTCGGCGTTGGTCAGCGCTCAGTAAAATATTCGATAACAACTTACTATTAGAGAACAAGTTAATCGAACTAATACGTAAATTCATCCCTACTACCAGAACTGTGTATTTTTGTGTTCGCTATTTGATCAACGCATACAACGAAAGTTATTAAGCTGTAAGCGCTACATAGAATCTGTAAAGGGGGCAAAAAGAGCCTCAAAACAAGCTATAATTTGTGTGATCTTGCGGCACCTCAAATGAGATTATCCGGAGTTGTAGGCTTCTCCTACAGCCGACATGCCCACTTACTAGTATTGCATTTTCCTCACTGCAGTAAATATATCTCTTCCTCTTTCATAACATTGTTTTGTTTTGATTTGTTTTTCTTGTTACGTCTTTTGTAGAGAATCTTCGAATCGCTCTTCGAAGCATCGCGTGCTATCTCTCCTTGTGTGCGCAGCAGCGAAAAGTTCGCAGCGTGTTCATATTTCTCCGTTCCGGCACTCAAGTCAAGCTGTAAAAGAAGGAACGCGGCACGTCTTGTCTCCTCCGTACAGATAGCGGCCTACAGAACTGAAAGGAGCACTGCGTGCTACGCGCTGAATGTACAAGCGGCGGACCACACTAAGGGAAAGCTCGTAAAAGCTATCTTGCGAGCACTGGTAGGAGCAATGCGGAAAGAATCCGATTGCTCGTGGCCGAGTGGCATTTATGGCTCCGTCCGAGTAATGGTTGCCTATATAGAGGGCTCGATCCCTGAAACGAGGAACGATGGAGCCCAGTGGGCCTGGCAACAACAATAGAAAGAATGACCTAAAGAAAGCACCACACAGAACCATTATCATTTGTATACCCATATATCTTTGTAATTATTATGTCATCTAAACGAAACTTTCCTTCTGTCTTCTCTTAGAATAGAGAGGGATAAAATAACGAAGAACAAATGAAGAAACTACGATCTCCTTTTCTTTCCGCACGTACAGTTATAGCGCCCATAAATGTGCAAGTATCGCAGGACGTATTGTGAAGTACTGTGCAGTGAAAGCCGGGTGCTTCGCCGTAGAAGTTTCGTGGAAGAAGTGGACTGCAATTATAACATGAACTATAGACGATACGTTTTATAAACGGTGTGGGTAGCCAGGGAGGGATCTAGCAAGTTTGTGACCTGGGACTATAAGCGTTTCGATAGGTAAAGTAATTTTCCCACAAAAGAACATAGAGGAGAGTCTCATTTTGTGGCCTATCAAGGTCTTTTTCGGCCCTGCTACAAGTACGGCGCAGAGAAATGCAGTTTGCTTCTTCAGTTAGCCTGCCAGCTCGAGAAGAGTGGGGACACGACATTTTGTTGTTGCGTGAATCACGGAACACGCTTCTCAGGTTCACGGGAATTGTGCGAACCAATTGTTACTGATCAAGAACAGTTAAAAATATACACTTTGTTAGCGTTGAGTTTAAGAAATACGAATCCGAGCTGAATGAAAATTCCAATCAAGCAGAAGTCTCCGACACCGCGACGTCGTTCTTAATTATGTAAAATTTTTTCTTGGAAAGCTATGTTTGTGTGCCCCGCTGAGGCGCCCCCTGGTGGGCGTTGACGAATGAGCTGCTGACGATTGGATTCAGCGGTTGGGCAGCTTTCTGTTTTGTTGGATCACGTGACTGTACCGTGTCATGACATATAGACAATTCACGGCCCAAGAAAAGTTTTTCCAGGCGAAAAAAAAAATCGGAAATAGCACGGTAAATATTGTGAAAAGCAAAATAATTCACGACTTACTGGTACAGGTGTTTCTGCGAAGTCTTCAAATAATTCTTAAAAGTCGACCGTCGGCGAAAGCACAATTCTAATCCTTGAGGTGGTCTACTGTAAAAGGCGGCATCAGTTGAACGAGAAATAATCGACTAATAAACGAGAGCAAGAAACATAATCGACTAATTAAGAAAAAGTGACTAGTTAAGTTTTTAACTACTTATCTTGTGGCACATATTGCAATATACAAACTCTAGCAGGTGAGCCTGCAAGAAATTTTCACATGAAAATAATTCAGTGGATGACATCGTTTTCGCGAAATTCGCCAATGAAACTTGCAGAAAAAGGCACTGCCGTTCCATTTACTTTTTTTAACACAGCACCGTTTTATGCATCGAAGCACGATAATGGACCGCCAATGTATTTCTTCGCAAAGTTTGGGAATTAATATCTCAAAACTGGTGTCATCCTGACAATTGGTTCCTCTTGAATTCGCCTTGCGATCTCCCTGGCTAGAATTTGTAAAAATTCCAACATGTGCCGCAAGATAATGAGTTAAAAACTTAATTACTAAATTTTTATTAATTAGGCCATTAACCATTTTGATTTCTCATGCAAATAATGTCTGCCTGTTCAAGCAATACACCTCAAAGATTAGAAGTGTGCTATTCATCACAGGTTATTTTTAAATATTACTTAAAGTCTTCGCAGAAACACCCGCTATAAAGGATGTACGGGAATATGGTCGACACGCGAATTCAATCACGTGAAATAAATGAAAAACCGTTACAAAAAAAAAAAGAACAATCAGTGTTCTACCACTTCGAAGCTCGCGCGTAGTCACGATACTAGTATACGGTGAGCGGTGTATTGCTTAGGGAATAACAATATAGTGTATCCTAGAATGGCACACCAATCGTTGTTAGGAAGAACGCTCAACCAGAATATGTGCAAATCAAGTGAAATTGGGAATATTAGTCCATTGTGATGGTTACCTGCCACAATGATTTATGACTGTCACACGGGGTCATTACCCCTCCACACCTTCTTTGTTTCTTTCTGTCTTTTTCTATTTTTGCCGTGTTTTAGAGTTACACCAAGCTTAAAAGAGGTTGCTATTAGAGGTCGCTTACATAAATGCTTAATTTGCTGTGCACGCTCTATATATAGCGTTAATTTAGTGGAACATATCTTCTGTGAAAACCAGACATGCTCTTCCGCGGTTTGTCAGAGTAACACCACCTTTTTCTTTCTTGTTCTTGGAGCCTGACATTTTATTATTTCTTTGTCCCATGCTATTATCTTCCATGCTTCAATCCCGTGCGCGCTCTGCATAAATAAGTGACTTCCGCCTGCGGTATCATTTATTATGCCCTGCACTTAACAAAGTGATATATGCGGTACCCTGCGCTCCCGTTTAAACCTGAATTGACCACGATAAGTGGTCCTTCGCAATTTCGAAGCGGGTTTCCTTTGTTACCGACATCGTCGGCTATTTATAGCGGATGAACAGGGTGTCTCGAACTATCGACGCTTTGTGATCACGCATTATTCCACGATAGTAGAAAGGTAAGCGGCTCCGGGTCACGGAAAAGCATATTCAAAAGGCCGACGCCAGCAGTTGGGAAAACAATCGTCTTCCCGTGCCAAGCGCTCTGCGCGCTCTGTGCGGTGTCTTCGTTGCACAAGTGCACTTTTCTTTCGTAAGCGCCGCCCGGACAATACCGAGCGGCAAGAATTCGGGTGAGGCACAAAGTGCGGGGATGAATGGGCTTGTCTTACACAAGTCAGCTCCCGCACTAAAGACGGCGTTGATCGCGGTGCGGTCGTCGGCTTTTGTCCGGACGCTGCATGGGGTGCTCGTATACGAAAAAAAAAAAAAAAAATTCCACGCTTCCACAGACATGCACGCCGTCGCCGAAGTGCTTTGTCGTTGAGGTCTATGTGCGGACACCTTCCGGTATACCCTATGCCCTTTCGTTTCTGCGTCGCTTGAACCAATGGAGCTTTTAAGCATCGCCTCTCGATAATGGAAGCACGGCGTGCGTTGTGAACTGTGCTTTTGTTATCGGAATATAGCACCGCGTGCCTGATGCTACCGAGACTTTTCCGACAGGAGAACGATGTGGTTAAGAGTTTCTAATTCGCAACGACGCAGAAGACAATGTGAATGAATTATTCAGCGTTTACGACAAGGTAGCAGTCACAGTAACAAACCAATAAAAAGGGAAGCGCAACTTAAAGGTAGTACGTGTACATTGACATCAGTCCTTGCCCTGTCATGTACAAAAACGGTCGCGAGTTGTCGCAATAAATTCTTGTTAGTCAGCGCCATGTTTGCGAAGTTCTTGCTGTCCTTTTCTGTAACGCGCTTCTTAATCTGTGCATAGTGACGGGAGACTTCAAGATACAAGGGAGGTCGAGTGACGTTCTTTAGGAACAGGCAGGCGGTGCAAATGTGGCCTTAAAAACAGCTCTATCTGTCGCCTTTAATCTCTCAGAGTACTCCTATATATAGCCACATTTAATAACAAACATTACATTACAAAAAAGGGGGGAGGGTGCTGCCTACGATGACAAAGAGGGTGCCGCAAGCAGTGGCACTTTTCAGCCTGAGGTCTTTCGTGGAGCCGTCGCGGTAAGCGGTCGGTAATTTCACGGAAGCGTAGGCCATGAATATTTCAGCAGTGCGAGTCGGGAACGCGTTTGGTTAGCCAGAGATTCCTTTATTCTTTTGTGCAACTAGGTTTCGCTTTTTTTTCCCAGTACGTGGTCTTGTTTTCTCTACCTTTTCTTACACGTTGGCATTAAACAACGGATTTCTGAAGTGTTTTGTAGTGCTAGCATCGCGGCCACTTTCGTGCATTAGCGCCCGTACGATGTACACCCGAGTGTGTCGTTAACCTTTTGAGTCCCAGTGATTCCATTTCAAATAACTGATTTAAGGTGCTTACGGAAATTCAGCAATTAAGTTTCCTGAAACGAAACTGCTATAATATGAAAGATAAGGCTTTTATTTACATAAATATTTGTTGGTAACATTTCACACTTCATTCAAGATAGATAGATAGAAAGGATGCATAGAAAGGCAGGGAGGTTAACCAGAGGTAGTTCCAGTTGGCTACCCTGCGCGGAGGGAAGGAGTAGGGGGATAAAAAGAGAAAGAGAGTGGAAGAGATGAGAGGGAGAAAGAGAGACGAGCCCAAACAAACCGCGTACACCATAGAACGGTGGTGGGCGGCGTTCTTAAAGTCTCTCGTGAAGGGCCGTAGACCGCAGAAACCTTAGTAGCGCGAGTAAGGCCTTCAGCGCGGATGTTTTTTCGGAGCACTCACATAAAGCTTTTAGTTCCGTTAGTGGATGATTGTCCAATTGGTCCCGCACTCTGCACAGCCCTTGTCTCTCCGCACTATAGCGCGGGCAGAATGTGTTCGAGCGTCTCATCACTGCTGCACATGTCGCACGTGGGGCTGTTGGCCATTCCAATAAAGAAGGCATATGAGTTCTTAAATGCAACGCCTAGCCACAGACGGTACAGCATGGTCATGTGTCGTTTGCGTTCGTTGTCTCCGGATATACGGAGGCATCTCCCGACTGGATTACCACACGTCATTCAAGTGCTGCGATAAGTGTGCAATCCTGCAAGAACTTCACTTTGACGGGTTTCCGCACTCGCACGCACCAAGAACTGCAGCTAAGAAAATATGTATCGCATCGTTTCCTTTTGCGGATCTTTATTTTTATTGAGCCGGAAAGAAAAACAAACCCATATGACCATGCGATTGAAGAAATACTCGTGGGTCTTGCATAAACGTCCAGAATTGTCATGGTTCACTTAAACTTATGTAATAAAGCTTCTATATATGTGTGAAGTGTATCTTGAATAACTTCTTCCCGCCATACGTTGGTAATTCGGTACTAACAGCAGCGCTTCTGTGGAAAAAATAAAATAAAAAGGCTTTCATGTGTGTGTGTCTGTGTGTGTGTTTGTGTGCGTGTGTGCGTGCGTGTGTGCGTGCGTGTGTGCGTGCATGTGTGCTTGTGTATGTGTGCGTGTGTGTAATTATACAAAAATAAAGCTTCCAAATTTGCAACTCAGAAAACTAAATAAAAGCAATAATATCACAATTGTGGAAAGGGAACCTACTTCCAACATCTAAAGTCACTCAATATAGGAAAAAACTGGTGTATTATACACCGCTCTGAAATATATAACAAATTTCTGAGTAGGACTTTTTGCAAAATCTTCGTAAACATTGTAGAAGTTTCACATAAGGTGTAAACTAATAAATTACATTTTCAGCGTCATATGCTCTAACAAATACGGCTCACTACGGAATCTGTCTTTAGTTCAGAGTTATGGATTTGTAAAATTTGCGGCTTCAGTCTATCAAGGTTACCAAATTGCGACAAGTTTCAAAGAAAATTAAAAAAATTTAAAATTAGACAAAAATAAAAATTTGATTTCTATACAGTCAATATAATTCACCTTTCGCTCTTAAATTCGATGAATGGCACTCAAATTGGTTCGGCGGTTCTCTAATGAAAACATTTATGGGTTGATCATGTATTAGAATATAGTAATTTAAGTTGGTCCCGACGGAAAGCTTCCTTTTAGGTCTCGAACGCCCCTTTCAGACTCATTGAAGTCTGAAAAGCTTGCAGATGCGCCAGCTTGCAAGAAGCCAATTTTTAGAAAGTGTTTTATGCCGGGGTCCACGAATACTTCACTGACGTATTTCCGTCACGGAAATACGTCATAGAACATAATACAAAGAAAGAAACCAGAAGAAAAAGTTCCACAAACATGCAAAATTTGGAAATCGAACCCACGACCTCTCGGTCCGCGACGATAGATCGCCGAGCGTTTAACCCATTGCGCCACAAACGCATTTGCAGAGAGCTACACAGACGCGCCTTATATATCTAACACTCCTCCGTGTACCCGCGCTCTTGCTCGGGGTGGTGCCGCCGCCTACGAGCAGAAAAGAGAAGTACTGCATTATGACACTAACACGCACTGACAGTGAACGCTTCGGTGGTCTCAGCACTACGACGCCTCGATGCCAGCATTCGAAGGGACGCTGGCATCAAGAAGCACTACCAACGCCACCTAGGTGGCGTTCACCGTACTCAGCACAGCGGAGCGTGGCCTCCGCAATTAGCTCTGAAAATGTTTCTGAAGTTGATCGCGGAGGCTGCAATTACGACGCGCTGTACGCGCTGATTTGACTCGGTGACGATTCAGTTACGTGCTTTGTCTTGCGCGTTGTATTAGTGTGTCAGTTACGTGCTTCGTCTTTCGCGTTGTGCTAGCGTGTGCAGCGTAGTGATCGCGAACACATCCCAATGCCACCCTTTTGATAAAGTTGGCTTCAATCATTTCACGCACCTTTCTGTCCTTGTATCCAGCGAGTACAACGCGCGTTCGGCAATCAAAGGCCATCTAATTGCTGCGCTCAAGAGAATGTACACAAAAGTGACCATTCCGATAATTCCTAACGTTGTTATTGTGCTCGTGTAACCTACCAGCGATGCAACAAACGAAGCTAGTTGACGCATGCACGTTCGTAGTTGTCTTGCGGTTCGTTTTATACGAAAAAAAAAAACCCAACAACGAAGAAACGAGACAAACTAAGTCAAGACAGTGCAAACTACCAAGAGTTTTATTCATGGTGAGAGTACGTTCATGTATGGTGATCACAAGGAGCGAACGTTACAAGGGGGATTACATGAAGAACTTGTGAAGTCGGGCAAAAAAAAAAAAAAAAGCGAGAAAACACAAAACCCTTGCCATATAAGTCACACCATAACATCGGTTGGCCAGCGAAGCGGTCATGCAATGTTCCCGAAATTTTTATGATTGTCTATTTATCACGACACATATGAAACATACTCTTGCCGTGAATAGAACATATGGTGATTTGCGCTTTGGTACCTTGATCTGCGTTATCTTTAGCGTTTCTTTTTTTAAATTTTTTTTGTGTAAAACGTAGCGCAGGACAATGTGAGCGCGTAACTGGTAGTTTGGTAACGTGCTCGGTTTTCGCGGCGTCGGTTTTTCGCTGTAATTGTTCCGAGTTAACAGACCTTGTGCGTCGGAACCATGGATAGACGGCAGAACGAGGGATGATGTAGGGGAAGTGTCTGTCGTTAGATTAAAAAGCACTGCACATTTAAAATTGTTGTGGTCGACATATTTGTAGTGCGCGATTTTGGCAGACAACTGATTTTCACATATCTTTCTCTTTTTTTTATTGGAATAAAAATAAAACAACGAGATTTAGTCACCTATATCGGTTACGGCTACTCTGTTTCATGCAAAAATAGTAATAATAAAAATATTGTAAAATAGTCACAGTCACAATAAACGTCAAAGGTTCAAAAAATCTAGGGCGGAGTTATAAAAGAGAGCTTACACCCCATGCAATACTCAGTTCCTAAACATACGCGCATAATGAGTTCTAGCACGTACGCAAGACAGCAACGGGGTCCAAGATGAACCGGCTTACAGATGAACAAAATACATGGATGACATAATACACGCCCCAAAGACACAAAAGTCAAAACCGTGCTTCATCACACAATGCTCACAAATATGAGTATGATAAAAACATTAGACAAGAAGATTTGACATTCTATTTTGGAAGTTGTAGTTTACCGCGGTAGCGTATAGTAGTAGTAGTAGTAGTAGTAGTAGTAGTAGTTTTTTAAATAGTAGTGTTTTAGTAGTAACAGTAGGGAAACGTTCTCTGAGAGTAAGCTCATTAGAAGAAAAACAAGAACAGTAAAAACACCGCCCAAGCACTCCGTACAGATGGTTAACCAGCGAAGCTGAAACGTGCGGCCCCTGTGTCTAGCAGTGGGTTAATCCCGACGCTGTATCGAAGCGTTTCTCAATTATTGGTTACATGTTTATGCTTCTAGTGGAACGCAAGCGCAAATGGCGGGCGGATGCTGCTAACCATGACGCCGAGCTAACTCGAGATATCGAACGCATGCGACAACGGCGAGCCGAGGAGGCGGCGTTGCGGGCAGAGCAGCGTCAACGTGGCAATGGCGGGAACGCGTTTGCTAACGACGTCACTAACGGCGCTGCCAATGGCGCGCGCGCTTGGGTGCGACGTAGAGAATGACGTAACTGACTGCGCAGCCAATGGAGACGTTTAGAGAAACATGGGACGAACGGTTTTTCGTTTCGCCTAGCCATATACAGCTTTCGCTGTAAAAACGTCCGAGGACACCTAAGTATTTCTTATGAGTTGTGAATGCGAAAGCATTAATGTCCAATTGAACACCGCTGAGCGTAGGGTGGCAGACCGGATATTCCCATCTGGTTAACCTCTCTGCCTTTCCCCTTTCTTCTGTCTCTCTCTCTGAACACCACTGAGCGGTCCTTTGAGTTATGAACTCCTCGCGGGCAAGTGAGCGCGTTTTGATGTGGCATTACCGAGGCGTAGTTGGAACGCAGGCGAGACCTCGCGCGGACAAGGAACGCGCCTATAACACAGGTACAGTGTACTAGAATATTCTAGTATGCTGTAACACAGGTTTCCGAGAGAGAGAGAGCGAGGGTGACATAGCTCTGCTCCGTCGAGGCACGCTCGTGACGTGGCGTCGCAGCCAATGGGAATTTGCCAGACGTTTCGCTGCTACCGACGACAGACGCCGGCTTTCTAGCTCAATGGCTTATTTGACGCTATCGCATCAATAAAGGCCTGCTGGCTCCCTCCCATGGAAGATAGCTGTCCTCGCTTTGTGTCCCTCCCCAGCGTGCAAGAAAAGTTGCGCAACAGTCTAGCCTTATCGACCATGTAAGACATGACGGATGAGGAATGGCTTCAGTTCTCGGACAAAGACCCCTGCGCTACTTTAAGCGCACTTTCTTCTGATCTGCACGCGAATGGGGATAACGGAGTGTTGCTCCAAAAATTTCGACACGCTATACAAGCGAGTGACGTTTTCGCCACGAAATATTCGGGCCCACGCCGCATCGCGCGGAGCGCCACGCACCGTATTGACTTTTTCAAGCTGAGAAGAATAGAAGAATGCATGGGAAAATATTTTGGTCTATAGGAATAAAACTGGGTTTTCCCCACGGTCGCAGATATACACGGCTCCAGATAGCGCCACATTTTGTAATCGAGAGATTAATGACCCGGAGAGTCGCAGGCTACGCCCGAGCAGATAACGTCTGATGCACCTCGTGAGAAAAACACGAACCGTGTCTTCGAGTGGCAAAAAAATAAATAAAAATAAATAAATAAAGATAGCGAGAAGGCGCACGCTATTCGAGCGCGAGGATACACAGCGTGACTCTGGTCGTCTATGGAGCGTCTGTCTTGTCTCCTGCATTTGTTTTTCCGAGCAGAAGTAACTATGAATAATCGATCGCTAAGCAAGGTTGCCCCCCTCCCACCTTCCCCTTGCCTGAGCCTAAAAGAAAAGGCCTTGCCTCGGAGAGTGAGCGTCATACCAGCGAACTCTCGAGTCTTATTACCTTGTTTCACTCTCTGTTTGTGTACACAGACACAAACACACAAAGGAAAGAGCGAGCTGCACCTCTCGAGATCGCAGGTGGCTGCACATTTTTCACGACAGCCGAGTTCGACTCTCACGAATTTTCTACTCCACGTTTCCGTCCTCGTTTCCTTGTTTTGTTCCCTCCCCACTTCTCCCTCTGTCTCGCTCTTTTTCTCGGGAGAAAAGGGAGCATGGTGGGGGAGGCGCATTCCGCACATTCTGTATACAGCAGACTTTTTCGTAGATTCCGTCCGTTTGCTTTGGCCGCGCCATAGGCAAGGTTTATTTCCGTTGTTCACCTTTCCCGAGGCGACTGACAATGTTTTGCTTCGTTTTTGTTTTGTGTGTGCGTGGGGGGGGGGGCACAAGAAGCGAAGCTCCCTGGCGTTGGTAGAAACTGAAGTGTTTCGAGACAATCGCGGGGCCTACAAAACACGGCATGTATCGGGTAAAACAAGCGAGAAAGGCAAAATGGAGAGGAACGCACGAAAAGTGACGCAGGGGCACCGGGAGCGGGAATTGGGCGGTGACTCGCTGTTCAGTTCGCAGAGGCGCGAACGACGCGAGAGTTGAAGGCGCAAGAGGGGGGGGGGGGGGGGGATGATGTATAAAAAGGAGAAAGTGATGTACGAGGGCTCAGTCGAGCGCCCGATGAAGCCGTGGCGGTCGGCCTCAAACTGCCACTCTGACATCGTTGCCTGGACGGAGTAGAGGCGGTCGCCTTTCAAGTGCACGCATTAACGTAGCCTTCGAGGTTGCAAAAAAGAAAAAAAAAAGAAAAAAAAGCACCACCAACAAAGAAGGAGGTCTGTGGTATTACTTGCTGATGTGCGTAGATGTCACATTTATTACACCCTGTGGCACCAGGATCCGTCATACTGTGTGCTTATGTGGGCATGAGTTTCACGTATGTGCTGGATGCGTGTGCGCTTGCGTCATTGTGTGTTTAAAAAAAAGAATATGTATACGTGTAAATAGAGAGAGAGAGAGACGTAAGCGAGGATGGATGAATGTAAAGTAACAGCCCTTTGTCGAGTTCGTTCCCTCAAAAACGTTCGATGTGCAAACGTGTCTTCCAAAGCGCCCAACACCGCAAAGAAGTTTTTTCGAAGCGTTAGGGGTGAAGACCTTATTCAAAAGAAAACGCCTTTCCTTGACTTACATTTTTCTGCACATATCTGTAATGTACTTATGTAACCTGAGGTTACGTTTGATTGTGTATTATGTGCATTTGTTGTTGTTTCCTGTGGCTATTTTTTTTTTTTTTGGTCGGTGCTGTATCGTTCGTGTACCTTTAGTACGTAATAATCCTGCGTGAAAAGGAGCAGCTGGCACTCAGAGCGAATTGTTGGTACGCCTATATGCAATCTTCCAAGAATTAAGCAGCCGTTTGTAAAATAAAGTTCACATCTCTCTTTCTGCCCGAGAGCATATCTATATTTACTGATATATAGTTATGTCTGAATATTTTTACATTGCCGCCGCGATTTTAGCGGATGTCACCACTTTATAGAAATCAAGGGACCAGGAACAGGCTACGATCTGATAGAGAGAAACATTCTTTAATCGTTGCTGGAGATGTTTGCCTGGCCAAACGCCATAGCATGCTATTACAGATGACGAGGGTGACATATGAAGTTACGCGTTCATACATAGTACACGCCCACACAACATGCAGAAGCGCACACAGGAACAACCAACCGGAGCTTCCGGTTAAAGCCCTCGTCTATAACGAAGTCTACGAGAACCTTCGCTGCTCGCAAAGCATCGCCAGTATTGCTCCAACGTCCAAGCGCATGGTTGAAAGCTTAGGCGGCGGCACGTAAATTTAAAGCAGGTTTTAGAGATAGCCCCTCGTGGCCTCACAATGCGCGCAGACGCATAAAACATGGCTTAAGTCATCGCGCACATTGTACTCATTGCACGGCGGCGAATACGCCAATCACAGTTTGTATAAGAAGTAGTTTGTATAGGCCCGATGGAGGAAATGCAAGAAAGATGGGTGTACCTACCATTCGCCTTCTATAAGGATGCTTAGTTTCACAAGGTATGCGCAGATCTATGGATTTTTTTATTGCTTTCAAGTACGCCTTGGTCTTAATATTTTAGTGGCAGGCTTCGAAGAAAGTAAAAAAGAAAATGCCTCTTGAACTTTTATTTGAACTTCATCCACTACCAAGTTTCAACATTGCCGAAGTCGTAGGCAGCGTAGGCAGCGTAGACGTGTGTTTGGGATGCGAAGCACGTTCACGTTCTTACTCCCCCCCTCTCTCTCTATCTCCCCCCCCCCCCTTCTCCCCCATTTGCCGTTTCGCAGTAACGCGACGCCACGTGCTGCGACTAGAACTGACATTCGTCTTCAAACTTTATTTGCTCCTTCTAAACTCGCGACTTATCTTTTTCTTCGTAAACTTCGCGGCCACCATACGCTACGCAGCTCACATGCACTCCGACTAAACCATGTCGAGTTACCGTCCTCTCTCTCAACGTTTTTTTTTTCCATGTTTTTGTTTTGTTTTTGTTAGGAGTTCAAAAATTTGGCGTCCCGAAAGAGGCCATCCGAGAATTCGCAAGCACACTCCAGCATCGATCGCAAATGACAATAGCGAAGTCTTAGCTTTAAAGAAATAAATAACAAAATGGAGCTTGGTAGGCGATGAAGGACGCAGAACTCCGGAATAATTTTGACAAGCTGGGGTTCTTTAACGTGCACTCACTGCATGGTAAGCGAGCGTTCTTGCTATCGCCCCCTCGGCCTACAGTGTGCAAACCACGATGAATGTCTGTATGCGAGTGGTTGTGCGTCTCGACGCGACCAGGCTCACTATACACCCTCCTTACTTCACTAGGACAAGCTTACCCGGGCTTCCCGTTTGTAGCGTACTTTTTCTTCATGACTCAT
Source organism: Dermacentor silvarum (assembly GCF_013339745.2). Lineage (NCBI taxonomy): Eukaryota > Metazoa > Arthropoda > Arachnida > Ixodida > Ixodidae > Dermacentor > Dermacentor silvarum. The sequence goes on from NC_051161.1 coordinate 23,997,429, forward strand.
GGGTCGAAAAGTCCGACGATCTTTGACGCATTAAGGACGCATTAAAGAAACTGTTATCATGAGTAGAAGCAAGTTCGAAATGATTATGGAAGCGACGAACATAGCCACATTTGGTGATGCATGCGCCAGTAAGCCATCGAATTCTTTATTAATAAAATAGCTCGATTACGTCAATTCAGCGTTGAACGGACACCCTTCTAAATAAACAGTGTGGCCACAAAAGTGCCCCCGTGTGGTTTCTTCCAGTTTTTTTCATAACTGCCGACCAGTGCGCACGTGTCTTATGGCATTTTTAGGAGTATAAGTGCGCCTGCTAGAACTGGAAATGAGTCTGTCGTTGAACGTTAGCGTTGTGTGTCTGTATATCGTGCATTTCCGCGTCCCTCTCATTCTGCCTACGCTACAAGAAAGTAGACGAACGAAAAAGTAAGAGAAAGCCACGACCGTTTTAACGTGCCATTAACTCCGCAGAACCAGTGGCGATGTCTGGCCGACAAAAAAGAGAAATAAATTATGGGGTTTTACGTGCCAAAACCACGATCTGATTATGAGGCATGCCGTAGTGGGGGACTCGGAAATAATTTGGACCACCTGGGGTTCTTCCACGTGCAACTAAATCTAAGTTCACTGGTGCTTTCTTCGAATTTCGCCCCCATCGAAATGCGGCCGCATTGGCCCGGATTTGATCCCGCGACCTCGTGCTTAGAAGCCCCGAAAAAAGAGACCAAGCAAAGAGAAGAACAAGTAATAGGAAGTAACAACGCATTCGAATGGGAATGTCACAGTAATTTAATGAATGTCTCGCGACCGCGGAGGCTTTCGCCTTCATTCCCTTTAGCGTATGCTAAAGTGACTGTCAACATTTTTTGGGAGTGACGAGACCTCAGACGTCTTCTAATTTTCTTTCCTGTTTCTACTGGCGCGCTGTATTATTTCCCCTTGCTTTACTTTGAATCTTGGAGATCTGTCATCTTGTCATTCCCTTCCTCTTTCCTTTCCTTTTTCCTAGCTTTCATTTCGATGTTTTTGCACCCTCCTTTCTGAAGAGCAGGAAGGCGTCGTCGTGCCCCTTGCCGTGGCAGTTGCCAGCTCGCTTCTTCCCTTATTTTCTTTTCTGTCTATTGCATATATGCTAAAAAAATAATAAACAAAGCATTTTGCTTTCATCGAAACAAGAACGGAAATCGAACCCACGACTTCGTGCTCTATGTCAGAAATCCATAGCCATGCCATAGTCAGAGCCAGACTTCATGATATAAGTGAAGGGTAAAATGGCGTGAGCATGGCCGGCGCGTTGATCAAAATTTTCACAGCTGGCGACACAAATTTGGTGACGTTCTGCAGCGAATCAACCCCGTTCACCAAATTCTACAAACTCATGCAATAAATAAATTACGCACGAGGACAAGTTCAAGCTTTCGATGAACCATTCCCACTCCTACACTGCTTTGAATTATTGTGGGGGAATAAAAACACGTGAGCGATTGATGAACTCTGATCCAAACGTTTTCTTTCTTTTTTTTAAAACTTTATGGTAGGATTTCATCCATCAGACTATTTGGGGTTATGACTCTAATGATGAGATGGTACCTAAAATGAGAAACAAACTGGGAAAAAATTCGGCACCCCAGACAAGAATGATGACGAGAGGACCATTCAAATCAGAATGGTTGCTTGCTGGGTTAGTTGGTTCATTGTAACTTATGTAACAGCGCGAAAAATAAGGAAGGGACGACGATAGAGACAGAGTGAAAAGAGCGGGGACTTCCAACTGTTTATTCACGATGCTATAGGGCATATGTACATATACGAAGCACCAGCAGGAAAGGAAAAAGGAAAAAACAAATTCTATTCCTTCCTTAAAGGAAGGAATAGAACACAAATCAGCATGAATGGCACAAGGTGATATCACCATGGACCTAATCACCAACCATCTAAAGACCCTAGTTCTTCCTTGGTCAGTGTTAGTGACGGCATGTTTACACACCTCTTCCCCGTACGAGCAATCTTAACCGCCTCGGTTATCTCTCTGACGCATGCAATGATCTTTGTGTCGAGATACAATCACGCTTTTTTTTAAAGTTAGGCACGCATGGCTTGGTACGACGACGCGTAGTCTTATCACCACATTTACGGCAGTGTAAGCCAAGCTGACCCTGATTACAGTCACTTATATTCTTGTTGTGCTCCTTTAGTCTGGTGTTTAGGCATCTGGTGTATGCATCTGGTGTATATCGCAAGCCAACTGCACGCGATATACGACACCCTCCTCACAAGAGACAAAACGATCTTGGTGTGGAGTCTTGCATGATTTCTTTCTCTTTAATATTGCACGAGTTTGTTTTCTCGCAAAGGATTGAAAGTTTTAGCTGGAGCCGAAAACGCAACATCAACGCCTACACGTTCTAAGATCTTCCTTAGGTTGTGGGAAGTCTGGTGGATGTACATGTACAGGATAACGGCTGTTTTCTTGCGCGCATCCAAACATGCCACATCTTTCTTCTGAGATTGCCGGAATGTTCTCATTTTTTGCAACGAGCCCTCGGCCACAGAGACCACGAGGGGTTCTGGGTACCCCGCGTCAGACAGCCGTCTATCTTGAAGTGCTAGGCTTTCTTGGAGCATATGTTCGCAAGACTTTGTTAGAGCATTAGTAAAGCAGTACTTAACAATGCTACGCTTCACGAGCTTGGAGTGGGAATATACAGCGGGCAATAAAGCTTTTTTTTGTGTTCTTACAGCTTTTGCACACCGCTCAAGATGCTGTTGCCGCTAATTGCAGGGGCAGGTCGTTCGTCTGCCTAATCGTCTTGTCAATGCAGCATTTCTACAATACAAGTGGACAGTGGAATCCACATGAAGATTCGTTACAAGATGCTTCTCAACTTATCTAGTCGGGCCATAATGTTCTAGAATTTACCTGTGAACTCCGGACAACCTGTAAAGAAAGAACATTATACATTCCTGTGTTCTCTTTCAGGCTTTCACTATGAACGTTCTAGAAAAGTCGAGCCTTTTTTCTCTGCTTGTTGATATCTGCTGTAATTATTTTCGCAGTCTTTGCTTTCTTCTTCCATGAAATTATAGGGATTTGTAAACGGCTCAGCGCAACAGTTTGCTATTCACTTGTAGGGCAGTGAATGAGTTAAGCAGACATGCTTTCGTGATAAGGGGAAGAAATGAAAGAATAAATAAAAAAATTATAACAAGTGACAATGTCTACAAATTTTCAACGTCGGCAACATCAAAGAAACAACGACGCAGAAAGAAACGGCTTCAACGTCCGAAAGCCCTTCTCCTCGTAAAATCTGTAAAATCCACGCCTTTCCGTAAACAAAATGGCACGCACTCGCCAACACGCACAGACGAGCCACTCTGACACGTTTTGCTTCGGTATGCCAGCCGCCAGCCTAAGCTGGCTGGCAAGCTAGCCGGAGTTAGGGAGATGGAAGACCTGGAGAAAAGCAGCGCCAAAACGCGTGGAGAGGAGGATTGTGAACGTGGTAGAGGAGGAGAGAGATCGACACAAGCGCGCGCACCAGGCCGGCGTAGTCAGGCCACGTTCGCTCATAAATCGATGTGGCGGCGGCTGAGGCAAGCCGGGGGCCGGCAGCCTCAGGCCCGCTCCTCTTCCCGACCCATCTACCACTACTGCCCTCCGTTCTGGTTCTCACTGCTGCTGCTGCTGCTGCTATTGTTGCCGCCGCCGTTCCTAGCTGCAAAGTAAAAGATCGCCGGGAACGCGCAGCAAAACGATGCTCGCTCTTGCTTTTTCATTCGCTTTCGTTCGCTTCCCTTATTTTATTCCTTTCTTTTCGCTGGCGTGCGGTGTAGCGGCGAGCCGATGACGTCGGAGTTTTGTTTCGCCGTCACAGGCGGGCATGCCGCGAATTTTCGGGATCGCGCGGGAAAAGCGGCCGGGGCGAAGCGTAAACAGAAGACTCGCGACGCACACGTATATAGAAAGTTTTGTAAAAGAAGTAACAAAGTGTAAATAAAAATAAACAATACGGCAACAACCACATGGGCGCCGGAAGAGAGCCGAATATCATATACCGGAAGCAGCGCGGGACGCCAGTAGGCGCCCATGCATTTAGGCGGGGCCCCGGTTTACAACACCGGTCGGGAAGCAGCGAGGCCGTCAGAAGCATTGGTCGGATAGCCGTTTTCTCTTTTATTTTTGGCTTGCATGGCGGTCTTGTCTGCTTCCATTGAGGAAAAAGCGACTCACTTCGAGAAACCATATAGCCCTAGAAAAAAGACGCGGGACAGTTGATAGTAAGAAATGCGTAAGATTCTAGGGAGAGACGGTGACGAAAACTGGGGAGGTAAGCCTATGAAAATGCTTCCGATACGCTTCTTGAGTTGGCAAAGATGGAACAATGGGAAGAAATGGGAGTTGCTTCAGCTCCATGGCCGTGTAAGGCCACTTGATATTGGCACACGTATGCATATTGCTTATCCTTTTTCCGATGACCGTTTGTCACCGTCTAACGACTTTTGCAAAGTTTCGACGAGCGACAATTGTGCGCGTCGTAAACGTCGTGCTATGAGTGTTGCTTGTTTTTATTTGGGCACAAGTTCGCCCAATTAAGAGTCGACTTGTTCACTCAGTCTTCCAGCAGAGCCTTCCTCACGTGTATTGCTCACCTCCACGACAACGTGACAATATATCGTGGCGGAAGATAAGGAAAAACAGGCACACGCAATTGCTTCTCAATATGTTTTGACGCCTACGGTGCATAACGGGTTATGTCGACTCTGTCGGCTAATCTACATGCGCCGCGCACCTTGCGCACTTATTCTCAGGAGTAAGCGTGACAACCAGACCTATACTTACTGCTTGTACGTAAATCAAAATGCATCAGCGTTTTAATGCGTTAGCATTCTTAGGGCAATTCACATACTTTCCGGGGCTTTGTATGTTTGCTTTGTATGTTTGTAGCTGCGCGCTACTGCGCATGCGCCGTGACGTCATCCCGGCGCGTCTGCGCTCGCTGCCCGTACACTGTGCATAGCTTTCGCCCCACTTCACCTATGACTTCGCCACCAGCTGCGCACTACTGCGCATGCGTCGTGAGTCAGACGTGACGTCACGGCCAACTGTGCATGCGCTCCTTCGTTCCGTATGAAAGCCGGTGCGCGGCGGCGGCGCGCCAGACGTAGAGATGGGGAGACCAAGGAAGGTTCGCAGTGCCGAGGAAGAAGCCGCTTACCAAGAATCGCGGCGCGCTGCTAAGCGGGACTGCCACCGTCGACGCCGACTGGACCCAGCACGGTTCGCCGAAGAAGCCGCTGCAAAACGACGACGGCGAGCCGGAGACCCCGAGTACGTGCCAGCGAGAGAATGCTAGGGAACGGGAGAGGAAGCGTCGGCTCCGACAAGATCCAGACGTGAGAGAAGCCAGAGAACGAACGATACCGATCAGCTCCGCTGTGTCTTTAGCCTTGCGCCACTAGTGCAAGCTAGCCCGAATTTTTCAGTTTTTTTTTTTTGTATTCCGCCTGCGTCACCCAGCACCTTCTACCCAACACTATGTTAGATCATCTAGTCTCAAGGTCGCTCTCGGTGACGAAGGCCCTGAGAGAGCGATACGAGAGAGCGATATGCAAGCTGAGAGAGCGATACGAGCACTGATATTGTTCCTGAAGTCCATCGACTTTAATGACTAACTGTATTTTCTGCGTACACTCCCGGATGGACGCACCCTCAGCCTCCTCTTTCTATTCTTTTGTTTTTTTTTCATGCAAATCAGTTTATTTTTATTGTAGAAGGGAGTTGATGCTAAAACTGGCTGGTTTCAGCAGCTTGACGAGGCGGCAGCCCCGATATATGGCAGCATCAGACACTCATATAGTACAGACATGTACACATTCGCAAAAAAGTTTTCACAAACGCAACCTATAAGGAAACGGTAGAAAAAGTTATAATACAAGGATACCACTGTTTTGCAATTACAGTGGCCATTGAAAATAGAAGTAGAAACTACAATATTACAGTTTCTAAAACAGTGCAGGATCACAAAACACAATTCCTTAAACACTTTATGGGGAGATGAAAAACATCAATTTCATTTCTACCAAAATTATCTGAGAGCAGTGGAAGAGTGTACGTCAGTGACTGTAAGGTGTAGGTGCATACAATGTCTCTCGAAAACAGGTGTTGTGAAGGGCTATATTCCTTTACAAATTTGCCAGGTCCGTAGGAAAAAAAAAATCTGTTTTTGACCCCTTGTCACTTAAGAAGTAAGGAATTGTTTTTGATCCCTTAGCCCTTAACGTCTTTCAACCCTCTTCCTTTTTGTAGCAAACCGGGCTTGAGTCTCGTTAACCTCCATGCCTTTTCTTTCCTTTACTCATGCCTTCGGAAATGGCGGCCCCGCAGCTGGGAATCCAGCTAGCGATTTCGTGATCCGGAAAAAAAGTTATAGCCAGTGAGACACAGTTTAATGTGAAACTATCCCCTTTCAACCTCCGGCTTTTTGAAGCAACGTAAGTACGACGGGGACACAGCACGTGCATGGCCCGACGATAGGAGTGGTATAGCACCGCGTCGTCACTACAAAATTTTCAATGACAGCTGAAAGACTGTGCATAAACGGAAAATCTTTTAACGGCAGGCTGAGATATGATCAAAGAGCATTACTGAGGAATGCGCTCGTAGGTACGGCAGATCAGTTTTGTGGAAGCCCGAAATGTGGAAGGGAGTTCTTGAAAGGAAAAAAAAAAAAAATGTTCTTCACCTAGCGGACTCCTGCCGAACTAACTTGACATATTCAGAGTCCCTTTGCTTCGAGCTGTCGAATAATTCGCACTAGCGTTTCGATCTGCTAGACTTCTGGCTGGCTTAGACGCTCTAGTGACTACACCGGACAGGCACTGGTCCCGCGTTCGATCCCCTGAACCAGGACGAATGTTTCTTCAACTGCGAAGCTACCTTCCTGAGAAACCCGTACCGGTTTCCTTTGTAGCTTCGTGCCACAGTTGCGTGGATGAATTTTTTTTTCTTGAGTGGCTCTCAAAGGCAAATCGACAGTGCATTCGCCTGGCACCGGAAAGCAAAGCAACGCACCGTGTTTTCCATACTAATTGTTACAAGGTTAGTGAAGCACATATTACAAATATCTAGGTCAACTGCATTAGCGTAATGTACAGCTTGTATACAAAGCTCCTTTCGGGAAGTTAAGCTCCGTAATTCATTTATTTTTAGTTACGACTGTAATTAGCCGTATGGTGTGGATAAATAGAGGTGAGGCATCGTCAGGCACGTTTCCGTCCTCCTGTACAAAAGCCTAGTTCCACGGCGGTTGTCCGAATAAAACAATTAAGTTCAGTAGCCGGCAAGCCAGGGCGAAAGGGTAAGACAGTGCAATGACAAAAGCGGCAGTCACGCCGCTCTGCGGCTATTATTAGATGGAAACCTCATTCGGAATAGATGCTGGCTGCGCCGCGTCGGCAGAGGGCGGACGGGACAGCGGTACATTTCTGCTGATGGGGCCTAGAAACAGGCACTGCGGGAAAGCCATGCGCCCGGGGCGTACCCGGCGTTCCGGAGCGCGCGCCTCGCCCAACGACGGGACCGCCGCAAATGCGTGTCGCTGAAAGTAGCGTCTGCCCCAGCACTACCAGGCGGCGCCCGCCGACCTTGGCATTTTTTTGCTGGTCGTCTACGTTCCCGCATCGGTGACCTGACAGAGTAGCTCATAAATGTAACAGCGCCACCACGGAGGGGCAATGTGACTGCGTACGCAAGCTGCGGGCAAGTGGTCAACCAAGGTTGAAGTGACAGACATGCAAATAAATTAACACTACCTCAGGTGATAAGCTGAGGAACGAAGCGAGTTAGAAATTGCTTAAATTGCAAAAAAGGTTACTCGCCAACCCGGCGCTGTGAAAGTTAATGTCCAGCGAAGCTGTTGTGGACGCACTACACCTTCTGATGGGGGTATGAAATGTTTTATTACGTTAGAGTAGTGGTAATGATAATCACGTTGTGGTCGCTGTGGTAGACCGTGATGGCTTCCGCGAAAATTTTTGCCACATTCGTGGCCAAGTACCAAATCTAAACACGATCAATTCCAGTGTATCCCGTTACCTTGATGCATTCGTATGCACATTTCGCTTCACTTTGCTCAGTGCTTGAGGCCTGCTTCACGTGAACTCCGTCGCGGGTCGGCCCGGTATTTCACTACGTCCGGGATGGGCCCACAATTTTGCCCATGGACGTGGACACGATAAATGCCGACCAACGAGAGGTTAACAGCTTCGCCGTAAAAAGAAGCTAAAGGAGTCTTGCCCTGCGAATGGCAGTTAGCGAATACTCGAGTCATAAAATAAATATTGACAAAGCTCTCCACCCCTTCTCCCCTCAAGCAAGCTGAAAGTTTGCTGTGCGAAGGTCGGCTTAAATATGCAAGATCATACGCGTGCTACATGCAGCCGCGCGGTTTTCATCGCCATGGCGTGTTGACTCCTGTCGGCTTGCAGCCGTGTCTCCATGTTGACTCGTCGTCTGCCGTTCCCTTCGAGGCGAGCGCTTTTCGCTCGTGGCGGTGGTGATCCAATTAAAACTCGAGCGGATGATAGGAAGCCGTACGTGTCTTACTGCTCTCGTCTCAAGCGCGCACACACACACACACACACACACACACACACACACACACACACACACACACACACACACACACGCACACACACACACACACACACACACACACACACACACACACACACACACACACACACACACACACACACACACACACACAAACAAACAAACAAACAAACCAAAACACACATCACGAAAGTGCGGCGCGCGATCGTTTTGCAGAGGGTCGTTCAAAAGAGATCCTCGACATGCTAATTTGCGGATCGCGGACTTCTGGGCTCCCTGCTCTGCGCGTACCTGACGGCCGTGTGGTATGGCAAACAGGCGGTTCGATCAATGTCTCGCGAGTTGGCGCTCGGTACTTGCGTAAGGTTAGCGTAAACTAGTGAAAGGAAGACGGCTTCTGAAGCCACGTGCATGAAAGGCCTGTACAGAAATACTCTGGCGAGCAGGATATGTAAGGCTGTCTTCCACACACTATAAGCAGCTGAGCGTTGGCAGCAACCTTTTTTATTTTTTATTAGCTACATGTAATACGCCAGCAACTTTAATTCATACCGTTAAAGACGCTAAACACCTGACGTTCCTAAGGAATATTCACAGCATAGCAATTAAAAATGTGCGCGTGTTTGTAAGTGCTGAATGGAAAGGCATCGCGCCTTTCCAGGCGAAAACAGACTTCTAACCGAGTGCTCCTAACGGCCGCGGCCTGTACGGCAACATTACCGAATGCGTATGGAATGTACGACCATCGGCATAAATTGAAATGGGAAAATAAAAACTAGGTCAGGACTTAATTTCTTAACTATACGCCAGAACGCTAACTCTCTAAGTATGCTATCGTATACTTAGAGAGGGCGACCTTGTACGCTCTCACTTATCAAAATGACGTTTCCATACCTCGTATCTCTTGCAAACCTGCGATTTCGTGCACACTGCGACGCACTCGCGTACGCTCAACACACCTCAAGCTTTCTCTTGGATACCTTTAAGATGAAGTCTGCCATAATGATATAAAGAGAAATGCATGACCGATAGTAGGATAAAACCTCTGCCTTCGAACACGGCCGCCCAATGCTCCAGCCATTAGGCCACGATCGAACACATGCTTATTCTCTCGTGCCAAAGTCACTCTTTGAAATGTCTGGCGCGTGTGTCTCGTGCTGGTTTCTTGCATTCTTTCCTTGTGACAGCTACAGCACTTTGGGAGGCAGTGTTTGACTGCACTGCTTTCGGGATCGGCCCCTATTTTTGCATGTTAGATACCTCTAAATGCCAGTGAAGTCCACCTGTAATGCTATCGCATTAAATATCGCACTAAAAAAATGTTCCTCACATCACAAGGGAAGGCGACGAGCAATCGCTCAGCCAATTTCTTAGCATGGTGTCCTACCAAATTTACGTTTAGGAGGATGAATTAGCTCGCTACTACAAATGCTGTAGAACACAAAAATGCACGGACGCATTACAGTCGTTCTCGGTATGTTCGTGTTTGAATTCATGCTTGATGGTACGTACTAACAAGATCCACCGCGGTAACATTTACCGCTTCGCAGGTGCTGGACCGTTTGCGGACAGGACAAACCGGGAACCGCTTATTTCCCTCAGTGCATGAAATTACTCATAGGGGTGAAATTCGTTCCGAATGAAATAAAACAAAAATAAAAAACGAGTAATGTAGAGTTGTTGCAATAAATATTCTGTTGTGGAGCTGAGCAAAAAAAAAAAAAGACAATAAGAAAAGAAACGAACGCGATAGCTTTCTTGTGCTTTCTGTGGGCAGCCGACACATTCCATGTTCCCCACAATCGCTTATATATATATAGTCCAGCCAAGCCTCTGCAGTTTTCATATGCGCGGGAGCTCTTAGCGTCTCTGAAAGGACTGGTGTCAAATATTCAGTGGCCGCCGCGCGAAGCCTTTTGGCGGATGCTCGAGCTATAGAAGAGAAAACGGCACACAGCTTGCGCTTTTGCGAGACATGAATTCCCCGCGGATTTCTTCCTTCCTTTCCTTCTTCTTCTTTTTCTTTTAGTTTGGTTCGTGGTATGTGGTCGAAAAGTTGCGTGTCATTCCTTATTTCAAAAGTGAGTCATTCCACGCGCGAACAATTCGCAGGCGCTCTCCTCTGAAGACGGTTTTATATGCGCGCGTTTTTCGTGAAGTCCGCAAGCAGCTACGCCCAAAGCGCAGGTGCTTGCACTACACGAAGACGAGTCCGAGCACAGTTCGCTTGCATAATTAGGCAAGAAGGCTTTCGATTAGAAACTGGGAAACAAATACAGCAGCGGAGTTGTACACGTTGCAGTGCATAAACTTCGAGGCGTAAGAAAATCGAGCGCACTTTGACACGCATGCATATGCCACTGACGTCAATAGTAAAGTTTTGTCGAATTCGGGTTAGTGTTGATTCCGAGCATGCAAGTGCTTGCACACATGTCATATGGGACGCCGCGTTAAAATGCGTGATAACAACTTCTACTGCCTTTGAATTTAATGTGTTACGTAATGTGTTGGACGCCATGAGGTATTTCTGGTGATTCGAACAAGCATTGATGACCTGCGCGAGAGCGAACATACGAGGTGGCCTCCCGTCTCATGGCTTCCGCATTTTATAGAAAAAAAAAGAAAAAAAAGAACGCATAACCAATTCGTCACACGGATAACCAGACAAAAGCTCACATTATAACACGATTTTAATACGGTTGCCCTTTTGTAAACTTGATACGAACGCTAAAGATCGTCGGACTCTAAGGTACCATAGTACCTTAAACAAATTTGTTTTTTTTTTTTGCAATAAAAAGCGAATTTGTTCAGCAACGTAGCAGCAGAAAAACGAAAACGTAAGAATTTCGACGTTCCGTGCACTAAAGGCTACTTTCCGTCCGTCGAGAGTTATGAGAATACAATTAGGCGACGTTACAGCATACACAAACATTCACCCCGTTGAACAAGTCACCCAGGACCACCTTAATTACACGGCCCCTATACTGCGCCAATAGCTTTTCTCTGCACGCAGAGGCAACCTTACACATCCACGTTAAAGCACCCGCAACCTTCCTCCGAGCAAAGAAGCTCGCTTCTAGGGTTTTGTCCAGCTTCACCCCCGCTCCCTCGATACACTTTTTCACAAGGAATCCCTTCGCATTTTGAACTAATGCTCTAAGCAAGTACAGTCCTCGTTGCGTAGAGCGCGTGATACGGGAGTCTGGACGAGAAGAAGCATTGCCACATCCGCATGTGCCTTCCACGACTCCTTACACTTTCCTCGCTGCTGAAGTTCTTAAAGCGTTTTGTGCCCAGAGATGGCGAAGTGGTTGAGGAGGAAGCGAAATCACTGTCTCGCACCGCAAATCTCTCGGGAAGGGTGTCAGCGCTGCCCGACGGGCGCTCGAGGGCTGTAGCGCGGTCGTGCAATTTTCAGCGGCTTTCGGCGGCGATCCTAACGAGATACGACTATGCGGCCGCGGGGGCTGTAGATGTACGCACGTAGTCTCTTAAGAAAACGGGAGAGCGGGCCACTGAACTGCGAAAGCGCGTGCACGGAGCCACCCTGTTATTCACGCCACCTCCTTACGCGTAAGGGTGTTTTAAGAATGGAAAACTGTGCCATTTCGAAGGCGCTTGGAGAACTCCTTAACCCTTTAACCGTGAATGTAGGAATTAGGGTGAGTGCAGCATTGTCGCTGCTTCTCTCTTCTCCTTCTTCTTTTTCTTTTTGTTTTTGAAGAATATAAATTTGAGGATGAAAGCATTTTTAAGCGAAGTAAGGTTAACAATTCTGTTAATTTGGCAGCTTAGTAGAAAGAAAAGGTGGAAGTGTTAGGCACGTTTGACGTGATTCATAATCGTTCTGCATCTTCTGTGTAATGCTCGAAGGATTTACATGTACACGTGGCGTTTAATAGAGCCCAGGGATGTACATATATGAGCGATGGCGCCAAATATTATAAGCGTGACGTTATAAACGAAAAGAAAGCGGTAGTGCGGATTAGAAAACAGACTTGGGCAGCTTATATGCTTGTGAAATTGTGATTAATGAGAAGAAGTGTAGTTGGACAGATAATATACGAAGCATAGGGCAGTTAACCGGCAGTCTATATGATTAAAGGAGTGGGTGCTAATAGACCATTTTCATAATTGTAAAGCTAGATTTCCCACGCGACGGCTGGCCAGACTAATAACGCCATAGTCAGGTTTGGAATCTGCGCGTACGAGCGCAGTTGGCTTGAGTTTTAACACTGAGAATGCACCCTCGTGTTCAAACCATGCGCACGAAACAAGCCCCCAGCATTTGAAACCATCAGTTCATCTTCATTTGAACCATGGCCGTAGCTGCAATGAGTTAGTAAATGTAGAATGCACAGAAGTGCACTTGAGAATTAGTAAAAGGGTTTATTTAAGGTAAACCAGTGGAGAGCAACAGAGAGCCGATGTAATGAGATCAACTGTAGCGATGAGACTAAGACATTTCCAGGTTACAGGATGAAGTCGGATGACGCAAGGCAGGCGTAACTATAGGTCGCTGGGTGAGGCCTTCGTCTTGCAGTGAACACAAGTACCAAGATGACGATGAGGCGTGGTAAATTCTCCGGCCTTTCATAGAATTTATCATTATAACCCTGGTCTGAAAGAAACCATTTTTGCTGCTCCCCCTTGAATCAAAACTGTATTGTAGGAGTGCCTGCACTGTAAACCGGTTTATACCTTTAAGGGTCCTCAAGGGAATCAATCTACACACCCTTACGCTAAAGGGTGTAAGGGTGTGATAATAAACTTGTTCTGAAAGAAACCACTTTTGCTGCCCCCACTTACATTTCGTCAAGGTCAAACCAAAATTTTAAAGTAGGAGTGCCTGCACTGTAAACCAATTTAGGCCCTTAAGGATCCTTGAGGGAATCAACATATAACTCACACCCTTAGACCTATAAAGGGTGTAAGGGTGTGAGGAAAGGTAGGGAGGTCAACGAGACGCACGTCCGGTTTGCTACCCTACACGAGGAAAGGGGTTTAAGGGATGTAAACAGGTTTACACCCTTAAGGGTCCTTAAGGAAATAAATCTATAAATCACACCCTTACACCCGTAAAAGGTGCAATGGTGGGAGTTATAGACAGAAAGCACGTTTAATGGGGTACTGACTTGACATTTTCGACTTGATTTCATGTGGTAAAGTCTTAGATCGTTAAACCCTAGAAAAAAAAAGTGGCAAGTCTCGGAACACCGTAAAAATTTAATACAATAGCTTTTCTACAGCCAGCTACGGTTTCGTTTCAAAGGGGGATACTGTGTCGTGACGTCATGACGCAGTGTGTTGTCACGTCGCCGCAGAACGATTCGACGTTTCGACACTCACTCCGGTTCGTTCAGAGATCCGAAATGCTGCTACATCGGGCCTCACAATGAGTACCATGCAGCATACAAGGCTCCGTCGCCTTGTATATGCAACAACTTCGACAATTTAAAATTTGATGTCTATCATGCTTTTTGTGAAATTTATCGAATATGTACTTCCCTTTACCGCAAATATCTGAAATGCCTTCTGGACCTGAGAATATTTCAAATAAATAAATAAAATAACCAAATAAATAAATAAATAAATAAATAAATAAATAAATAAATAAATAAATAAATAAATAAATAAATAAATAAATAAATAAATAATAAATAATGACGATGACGACGACGATGATGCCGTGCAGATCGAGGCAGAACTCTTGATATTCAGAGGTTCCTGTTTTGTGAGCTCTGTGCGATAGCTGCGCTATCTTCCGCTGAACTGTTTCCCGAATTGAAGAATCTAAGGGACCCATTACCTTGTTGAGGAAAGGTTTAAACCTTTATGAATCTCTCTCCACCTCGCGCATTTCCGCAGAACTGATTTGCGAAATCGATTGATTATTCGAACCGATAAATAACGCCGCCCACACAAAAGCGCAGCAAAGGAACGAATTTTGCCACATTGCCGGCTGCCTACAAAGAACTGTCACGTGCTTAAAACAACCAGTCCTACGTTCTATGCGCTACGTTTTACGTTATGCACCCCACCTCACGTGCATGCGGCAAAGCCCAACAATAAAGCGCCCGCTTTTCCTATCGTAACGCGCCGCAAACCACTCAAAAGCCCAACATTAACTCGAAGGCAGTGGCGGAAAGAAGCAGTTTGGGGAGGTTGCGGATGTGGAAGGGAGGCGGAAGATGAAGGACGCGGCGGGAGCGATAAGGAGCAAGACGACGACGACGCCGACAACAACAGGCGCAGAATGAACGGCCGCGAGGGCAGCGGGCATAAAGCTGGTCTCTCTATTATCGGTTGAAAAATGGTTTGCGACTCCGCTTCCGTTCTGGACATTGTCCTCACGGACATGCTCTCTCCTCGCCCTCGTTCTACGCGCTCTCTTTGTCCGCAGCGGCGGCGACGGCAAGAAGCCGTTCGTCAGTGTTCTTTTTTTTTTCCCCATTGTCTTCGCTTCAGTTTCCTTTCGAAGCTTTGCCTTACAGGGAGCTTTACTTTGCCTTTCGGCAAAAGACGACGCTTCGCATCGTCGTGCGGCCCTGCGCCGCATTGGATGGAGACGCGCTTTTATCCTCCGAACGGCCGACGCACCGCTTGCATACACCACGCAACGTCGCGCACAATGAAGGTCGTCGGAGCGAACCATCCCCGGTCAGCGAACGATTGCTTGCTTCCACTGCCCGCTGCGTCCATGTTCTTGCTTTCCATTTTTCTGCGACTCTCGTCCTGGTATGCGGTATTCCCCGATGGACCAGCTTCGTAGTGCAACAGGATAGCTTAGCGCTTCGATCATTCAACGACCACCACAGGAATTATGGGTAGTACGTATACATCTATGTCAATGCCTGCTGGCCTAGCTTGGCTGCGCGTTGAATCTCGGCTTGATTGGTTGTTTGTCTCGCAACGCGCTCTTATAGCGGCTTAAATGCTTGCGTGTCCCGAACGAGTTCGGTTTGTTCTGGAAGTTCCACCGAACTAATGAATGATGAGATATTAGTCTACATGTGTCGGTAAATATGGGTATTATGCGGAGAAGGTCCTAAACTAGAACTTGAAATTGCACAAGTTGACAAGGGTGTCTATGTGGACTCGGCCAACTTTAGTCAAGATGTACATGTTGGTTAAACGTGCAGGCGCGGAAAAAAGAAGGAGAGACGGGAGAAATTATAAGTAATTGTATTTGTATTTTCTTCCTAAGGTTTGCCCCACCTGTATGTTGGCGCGAAGCAACCCGCGAGGAAACTGCTGCAGCGCTGCAGAAACAACGCCCCGGGCAGCTACCAGGCGTCTCAAAACGGTGGCGTGATGTGGTGTTTCTGCTTTTGCTCTCCGAAGGTGCGGGGAGTAAATGGAGAAACAGGGTACAGCGTGATAACGGGTGACGCAAGCGGGGTTGCGGGCGTCACGCCTCCATGGTGTACGAGATAATAGGAATAAAAAACCGTCCGCATTTTCCGTCATCCGATGAAATTACTAGCTAAGTTTAAATCAAGTCGAATATTTATTCGCATCACAAGGATGCTTGAGGGCATAGACAAAAAGCCAATCTGGAGGCTCGACTGCGGGTACCCACCCCCTAAAAACATGTACAAACACTTTTTATTTGGTGCATACGAAAAATACCAGTAGACAAAAGGTATCACATGCGTGCTCGCTTCAAGAGCAGCACAATGAGAAGAATATAAAACACTAATGACACTACAGAACTTTATATAACACAACGTGAATACATAGTAGAAAAGTAATACCTAATGTACAAAAAGACAGTTCAGAATAGCAAAGAAAACTCATCAGTTGCTATATGAGCTGTTTAGCAAATTAGGCAATTTCTATCGCAACATCTGATAAACAGAAGTTGTTCTCGCTTGTGGTAACCGCCATTAGTGAGCAGTACTTGTATCATTAGCTTGCTGTTGGTGTTTGAAGTTGAACGAATGTATTAAAAATGAATTCTGATTTGAATTGTAGCGTCTAAGTAAAGTAGAGCATTGTAAAATTTTATCATTGACGTAAAATGAAGTGTTCTGAGAACATCGTGAGTGCGGGAAAGCTGTGGTAGGTTAATAATGTTCCTAACTGCACCTTTTCGAAGAACACTCAAATGATTTACACTAGGAAAGCGTTGTCGTGCTCCATAACAGTGTACAGTAAATATTGACAGAAGAAAATAAAAAGTTTTACAATGTATGCGTTATGTACTGCGGCATGAAGTATCGACATCTTGAAAGCAGTAAACTACCCTTTAAGCTTGCCAACCATCGTGTATGAATGTGGGTTCCAAGAATGATGTTTTTCGAAAATTAGTTCATGATATTCAGCTTGACGTGTACTTCTTCAGCTTGGCGCTGTCAGCTTCACGTTTACTGTTCGTTCAGCTCAGACCAGCTTCTGCGCACAGCTGCTCAGCAGGAACGCTAGTGAGCGTGCGCAGAACGATCATGCCAGCAGCAGAAGGCGTAACGTAGCCCTGGCTCTACTACCGAACCGACTGAGTGGTGAGTGCGCGACGACGGTCACTTGGCTTGTCACATCACTTGTCACTCCGCTTGGCACATCACTCGCATCTCCGGAGACCTTCGAACGCGCTTATCAAACAAGGCCCCAACCTTCTCGCTTTGACTTTTTCGCTCTCGCAATGGTTCGGCCACGCTGTCATCTTCGCACCCGCAGCAGATCACGTGACCTCGGCATGCGCCATCGATGGCACATGCCCGGACGACGGTGCGAGCGCACCTTGTGTGAGCGTATAGTTGCTATCGAAATAAACGCAACGGCCAACAGCAGTTGTACCAAATGCGGCGTATCGCAGAAATGCGTCGCTGTGAGCAACGTGCGCACTAAGGAATACGAGAATCGATTTGATCGCCCGTAGGAGACCTTGCTTTCGTAAGCTGCGCTGATTCCTCACGTGAGCTCCATACGCATCCGTCGCGCGTAGACCAAGTGCGGTGATATGCGGTGCGCAGGATACAAGTTTATCAACTCCAGTGCACTTTTAGAGCGCAGCTCTTAGGCGCCCGTTCCTGGAGCTAGCGTTGGCGTGGAGGAAAGCGGAGAGGAGGGTGCAGCGGGCGCAAAGCAGAGGAAGGTATGGCGAAAGCGTGAAAAGAAAAGCGTAGTGCGGCGACGATGGCCAGATTAACGCGCGTCGTCTGGGAGCTCTGTCGGCGGCGGCTGCCGTGAATCGTGCCCACGCGTCACCCACGCGCTGGCTCTCGCGATCTCCAGATTAGCGAGGCAGTCGCGCCACCACTTCGCTCCGTTTGTAACGTGCCGCACGAGATGGATTGTCCACGCCAGCCAATATATCGCGAAATGAAAACACGTACTATAGAGCTGCGCTCAAATTTCGCATTAGGGAGCGTCGTAATCGTCGGTGAATTGTTTTTTGGAAAGGAGAAACGTTATCAGACACGGGTACTAATACGTACAAGCGGTACAGAAATGAATGAGTGAATGAGTTAATTAATTGATTTCACACTGCTAATACACGAATACTAAATCTCCGAGCACAACTCCAAGGTCATTAAAGTCTTTTACCGAAATAAACGCTTTCTCTTAAAGACCTGAAGAAGGCCATGCAATGCTCGAGTATGGCCCGAAGAAACAGAGTGGTTTCCCAATGTTCTCAAGCAGTTGCGTAGATGCTGCCGAGTTTCTGTTAAAAGTGATTGGTCGCTGTAGACTTTTAGAAGACCGGTGTAGCCGATTTATCATTGCTGAGCCAATCTCCCCATTTCTCTAACAGATATTTCTCTCTTTCTCTCTGTGAGAGGGACGTTGTCTGGGGGCGTTGGCATCAGCGCTCGCGGCGTCAGCTTTTTCACTCGGCCGTCGGATAAGCGGCTGAGCCTAGCGAAATTTTGTTGCGAAATACGTTGCGAAATTCGCGTTTTGCTTTCCAACCCAGATGCGTTGTTTCGAGCTTGTGCAAGCCCTTGATGCAAGATTTTGGAACGTTGAGGTCGAGATTTTTGACGAACGGATGAACCGCCTGTTCCCCTCGGCAACTATCTTTTGCAAGATGGCAATTTCGTCCTATAATTGCTTTGTTAACTTGGTTAAAGCACGTTGGCGGGTTAGTTGGTTTATATCCATGATAGAATGTGCAAGCGTGACTGAATGAGGACGTAGAAAGAAACACACACAGACAGCGCTACTCTCAACTGTTTCTTTCTACGTCCTCGTTTGGTCGCGCTTACACATTCTATCGTGCTTTGTTGAATCATACACACCAGCTTTGCTTTTTTCTAGCCGGCCAGAGTCCACCGACCTGCAAACCTAAAAAATTACCGCAATTATATCGTTTTATGTCCTTATCCCTTCAGTAATGCGCCATCCAATGCTTTCAATTATTTCAGCGATAATGTCTGTTCATACCGCAACATCACAGCTGCCTCCACAGCACCAGAGCGAAAAAGGGAGAGAAAAAAAAGAGTCCCCACTTACGTTACAGACCCCAATTAGAGAGTAACTGTTTTTGACGTAATGTGAGGCAAAAAGCCGTTGCTTATCATAATAATAATAATAATAATAATATAATAATAATAATAATAATAATAATAATAATAATAATAATAATAATAATAATAATAATAATAATAATAATAATAATAATAATAATAATAATAATAATAATAATCACCATCAGCAGCCTATATTTATGACCACTTCAGGACGAAGGCTTCTCCCATGCAATCTCCAATTACCCCTGTGTTGCGCTAGCTAATTCCAACTTGCGCCTGCAAATTTCTTAATTTCATCCCCCCCCCCCCCCCCCCCCTAGTTTTCTGCCGTCCTCGACTGTGCTTCCCTTCTCGTGGTACCTATTCTCTAACTCTAATGGTCCACCGGTTATCCATCCTCCGCATTACGTGGCCTGCCCAGCTCTATTTTTTTCTCTTAATGTCAATTAGAATATCGGCTTATCATAAGACGTATTAATGTGAAAGCAGCAAAGACTGTTAGCAAGAACTGTTGACGCAGCGCACGCACGCAGAGGCAAGTGTAACACATCCTTCTCGGATGATGGTGCGCGGGCTTTGTGACAAAAACAAAACGAAACAAAAACAAGCAAAGTATTTCAAAAAGAACGGGAATACTTGAAACATCTGTCCAGCCGCAGCGAAGTCTAACTGTTTTGTAGAAACCACACAGACACAAAGCAAATAAGAAATTGCTCTTTTCTCAAGGTCTCGAAAGAAGTTCAGCGAGAGGCGTTTCTTATCGGTGCCTTCAGAGGGGGGCCGCAAACCGAAACGGAGAATCGAAGGGGCAGAAGCAGCGCTCGGCACAATGAACGCGCGGGCGGGCGAGGCATTAAAAGCGATCACCATTACCAGAGCAACAGGGTTGCTGTTCTTTCTTCCACGTTCGAAAGAGGCAGAATTCGTTTAAACGCCTGTTATATATATCGACGATAAGGATGCAGAAGGAAGTCTTGACAGTTCTGAACCATTTAGAGACAGACATAAAGGCGAGAAAGGAGACCGCCAACCAAGGACAAAAGTGTGAGAAACAAGGCGCTCTATAGCAACATTCCTCACTGCGTAAACCGGCCATTGTTGCAATCTAGATAACTGCGAAGCGGGAAATTTCTGGATTTTGGCGGAACAACGAAATAAGAGAGTAAAGGAAGGCGTGGTGGCCCAGCGGGCAAGTTCACTGGCGTTTTCCCAAAGCCGTAGGCGTATCCTGCACACTGACTGAGCGCGGCACAGCCGCTTGATCGATGCTGGGAATGCCAAGTGTGGCGGCGCGAAAGTTCGGAATCGGAAAGGCGTGGACGTGGACGTCCGAACAAAGGAAAGTAAGAAATAAGGCAAAGGAAGAAAGAAAGAAAGAAAGAAAGAAAGAAAGAAAGAAAGAAAGAAAGAAAGAAAGAAAGAAAGAAGGAAAGGAAGAATACCTTTCCCGCCGTATTGCAGGGCTCTCCACTGTGATTTACGGCACTCGGATGCAAACGTGAAAGTAAGCTAAAGATAGCGCAACCGCTGGTGAAACAAAAAATGGTGGCAGAAACATTAAGAGACAGCAAGGCGCTACGGATTAGACAGCCAACGCGGGTAGTTGATGTAGCTGACGCTAAGGGAGTCCCATACTACTATGGTGCAAGAGAAATGACGAAAATTAGCAAGTACGAATGTTTAGAAACACTTATAAGATATCTTGATACTGAAGTTGATACGTAATTCCGGACCTGGCGCCATTGACTATAGTGACGTCATGACACGGAACAAAACTTGCGGACGTAGTGTAGGAATAACGCTAAGCATGTGATGAATTTGACCATGTAAAAAAAATAATCAAGATTCCTCTGACTGCGGTCGCGCGGGGCTGCCACAGCGATACCAAGATTGGAGGGAACGAGACCATCATCACGTCATTGCGTGATCCCCATCCACCCAGCATCCAGCCCATCCGAAACTGGTTTGCAGACACCTGGGCGATATTACGCAACGCTATTCTCAACTTTTCTATTCCAATTCTGCACGCCACCCTCCAGGATTGGCCAAAACATTTTCGGGCCAACCCCAACTTCTCCGGTCTGTCACGCGACGTCACGAAAATCGCGATAGCTCCCTATCTGATATGACGTGTACACACTGATTATGCATGGTTAAACCAAACAAAAGAAAAATAATTATTCCTCATTCGCCGCCTTTTCGCCATTAGCCCTCTGCTATTGCTCAAAAGCTTTCGAGCTGCGCCCACGTTACCTGTCCGTCACGTGTTGTCACAAAACCGCGAGCACTCACCGCGTCAAAGTCACGTGCACGCGTTAAAGATGCATTTATATGCCGAACAAAACTGAGTTCTTGACGTCAGGAGATTGGAACAGTTTTACGCTATAGGGCCCCTAATCGCATTTCTAGAATTCGTTTACCGCAGGCATGAAAGAAACGGGGTGCTGTAAATTTACATGACGCAGTAATTTCATGCTTACTGTTACAATAAGAAAATGTGTTGAAATTCCCCGCAACACACTAGCGTAACTCAATGGGCAACACTTTCAAAAAATTGTGTTTCAAAAGATTGGCCGGATTTCAACGAGTTTCAAATAGCAACGTCAAGAGGGTGCTTAATTCTAATAACATACGCATTTAAGGCAGTTAGTCGGCACTTATAGCAGTGTTTTGGCCAGGAGCAAAATATACCTATAACGCAGCACAAGGTGCCGTAGATGCGTATGTCCTGCAAGAGGAGTACCTTCTCGACGTTGCTAACGAAAGCTTGAAACTAGGTCAAATTCCTGAAATATAGTTTTTGAAAGTGCTGACATTCAGTTACGCCCGTGTGTTGCGGTGAAGTTCAAGAGATTGCCGAAGGAGCAATGTTCCACAATAACTGGGCAACAAAACGGGGACAAAGAAGGAACAGACGATTGTGTCGTCTGTTCCATCTTTGTCCCAGTTTTGCTGCGCAGTCTATATGAATCAATACCAACTCGGCCAGCTGTCAGTATTTCTGATAAATGTTCAGAATTCCCGGACGTGGCTTCGACTATAGCTATAGTACATTAATTTTACGTTTAGCGGCACAAAAAGGAACCAGTAGTCGACGAATACGCGTATGAAAAATGTTGAAGGCAATTCCAGACGAATAAACACAACCGCGCCACATCACGACACTCGAATAAAACAATGCGGGTGCTTTAGCCGTCTTTCCAATTATTGCATGCGCTCACCGTGAAATACAGCACCGGTACGATGACTTCCTTGCCAAGAGGCCACGTGTGCTGACCACCTATGATTTAGACGCCGTCAGCCGTATCCATTCCAGACTTCCTGACCCGACTGTCAGCTCTTAAAGGAATCGCTGTAACTTTCCACTCGTATCTCTTTCTGCAGTGAAGCGTCTGATTGAAAGGACATTTTTCTCGGTGGCTCTCCTGAGAAATAAGCTTGGCCGAGATTTCGACGGCATTGCTCGCAAGCCGTGAAAATCAGTCCCTGCAGAGCTTGACAGTAGAAGATGCTTTGTTTTCTTGGGGCATAACTTTTTAGTTCACTTTCACTAACTTCCAGCGTTTCAACGAGTCGGCGTGGTTAGTTATGCTGTGTTATATTATGCTGTGTTAAACCGGGTTATGTAGGCTGCTGAGTTTGATTGTTAACGTTGGATCGTATTCTATCCTCGCTTGTAGTGATGTGCAGGAAATGGAGGTTTTGGAGTGTAATGCCATGCCTATAGCGGGGCCTAACAGGGGATAAGAAAAGTTATATAATCAAAATGGTTTCCATGAGAGACTGAAGAGACGAACACCAATCACTCGAACCGAATTTAGTTGCATCTTAATAGAAACATCTAATCACATGATGTTATGCCGCGTGGCAAACCAAGCGGAAAAAAGTATGCTGATAAGTCTTGTAAAAATTATTGACTTGTATTTCTCCCCAGCTTTGGGGCGCTGCAAACATTTATTCCACGAAGCTTCATACGATCTGGGGATTTTAAAAACACATATTCGCTGCATAAATCGAAGAACCCTAATCAGAGACCAAGTTTACTGAGGTGTCCTGTTTTTTATCGGATCATGCCTGCGCACAAATGTTATCTCGTGTAATTCAGAGGGAGCATTATTTACCCATTCATGTAGGTATCTCGGATATCTTGAACATGTTGCTGCCATGGTTTCGACTATCCCACCAACGTACTTTACCAAGACCTCTATTGCTGAGGTAGTTACCTTTGCCACTCGAGAAG